>NC_084467.1:125183939-125486969 GCF_027409185.1 Cynocephalus volans | reverse complement strand
AGGGTTAAACAACTTCTCCAGTTACTGGAAAATCAATCCGGTCTTAGAACAACAGTCTCTGAACCAATGCTGTCCAGTAGAAATACAATGTGAGCTACATGGATAATTTTAAAATTTCTAGTAACAACATTACAAATAGTAAAAAGAAGAGGTTAGAATTCATTTTAATACTATATCTTACTTAACCCAATATATCCAAAATATGGTAACATTTCAATATGTGGTCAATATTTTTAAATTAATGAGATATCCTACATTGTTTTTATCATGCTAAGTCTTTAAAACCTGGCATGTGTTCTACATTTCCAGCACATCTCTATTTGAACTGGTTGCATTGCAAGTGGTCCATAGTCACACGTGGCTCGTGGCAAGTGTATTGGAAACCACAGCTCTAGACTGTCCGGTTCTCACCACTGTCCTCCCTGAGATCCTCCTTCCTAATTAGCAGGACTGTAGAGCCTGGGAGGGAGACGTTTGGGCAACAAGCTTGCCTTTGGTGGAAATCTAAGTCCCTGCCATTTAAAAAGCTTCTAGAACCCCCACTCCTTTGGCACAGCATGTTCTGCTGCCCCCATTTAGCTTCACAGGTGTTGCTGCCACTTGCTGGGAAGGTTCAATTTGAGAGGAAAAGAAAAAGCAGCGGTAGACAAATGTTTAACTCCATCTCTGTATGTACCCTGCAATTTAATGCTAAATCCAGCTCAATTCAGTTTCTGTGGCAACCGAAGGAAGCAGCTCTCCACAGCTCCTACCATTTCACTCCTTGTGAGATTTCTAAATGCAGGGTGCTTGCAACACACTTGACGTCCCTTGTCTGAGCTCTGGGGTTCCCAGAAGACTTTCATTCTGAGCTTGATCCACAGGTACAAGAATGCAGTCTGGGAGCTTCTAGTAAAGTCTTTGTCCAACACAGAAGATATAGGAAAGGCAGGATTAGGGAGCCTTTATTCCTAGAACCCATTAGAAATGGGACAGATCTGCACTGGTCTGGGAAGAAGGAGGAGAAGGACTTTGGGGAGGCAAAAGGAAGCTTTAGACCTGATCCGGTTATTGCCAACCCATGAAGCCTTGGGAAGTGAGTATGCTCTGCAGGAATGTACCCAGGTGGGAGTCATGAGCCCTCAAAAGCAAATTTGCCTGCTTTTGTCTCCTTCCCTTCAGCAAGTGCCATTGGTTGGCATAACTATCTGAGCAGCCTCTAGTTCTCCCCCAGAAGTTTAAGTTCTGAAGAGCAGGAGTATCTTCTGGTTTGGCCCAGCATTTTATCCTGGTACCTACTACAATGCTTGACATAAAGTAAGAGCTCAATAAATGTTTGCCACATGAATGAATGAAGAAATGAATTTCAAGTGACAACTCCTGACATGCAGCCATACTTTCATAGAACTCTCTGCTGAAAAAACATCTAACGCCCAGGAGACTGGGCTCAGTCTCAGAGAGTGTCATAACTGACTGGCAATGGCTACCGTAGACCCATGATTGGGAGTAGTGGCATGAGTCCTAAATATTTCCCTTCCATATTCTAGAATCTGGTTTTCTTAGAGAGGGCGAGACTCTGAGCAGTTTCCTTAGATCAGCTAAGTGGTAGAACAAAAGCCCAAAACCCACCCAAATCCTCATGCCATTCCCTGAGAGCTCCTCTGACCATTTTTGGTTTCAAGTTCTAAAGCAAGTATTTTCTCATCTTTGGACCCCCAATATTTCCTCCCAAGGTGATCAAGGCAAGAGGGTCCAATCTTTATAAAGATTATTTCTGAAATGTGCGGGGAAGACTGATGAGGTTGCAGATCCCCAGGACAAACCAGGGCAGAGCCAACCTATCTCCAAGATGGAAACTCCTCTCTGAGCAAAGGACAGAATCAAGCCAATGGCATGGTCCATGGGCTCCCTCCCCAGGCCCCGGGCAGTTTTGGTTTGGAAATAGCAGCCCCTGTATCCAGATTGACAGATCACCTATCTGTTCCTACTACAGAACCAGAACTACCCATTATTTTACTTAGGATTGGTGAAAGGGAAACCAAGGGGGTGAGGAGAAAGTCTGCTATTTCATGGTAGAATAGCATTTGTGCAGGTTTTGTCTTTTTTTCTTTCATTTCTTCCTGTTCCTCTTCGTTACCCAGGTGGCTCAGTCTTTGGGCTTCTGTGCAGCCCTGCTAATGCCAGCCAAGTGGAGTGAGGAAATGCCATCAGCAGCCCATGCTGGGAAATGTGACTGCGGCCCACGCGGTCAAGTGCCGCAGGCCTCTCGCCTCCCAGCTGCTCCCACGACAGTTGGTGGCTCCTTTCAAATCTCCAGCCCCCGTCCCTCCATCCCAATGAGGCCATTCTCTCAGCCAGTGCCCTCAGTTTGTGGCTCTCCTTGCAGCCAAGTACAGTTTCATGGCTTCTACAGATAGCAGTCAGCCCTTTCATACGCTGCCAATAGTGTAGCTTTGGGTCTATTTTCAGTTGGAATTTTTTTAAACTACCCATTTTTTTAAAATCTATATCTACACATCTCCCCCAGCAGAGCCACATGTCAAATATTACCTGGCATGTGTGCAGCACTCTCCAAAGCTCTCTCACTCTGCAACTTTATTTCACTCTCTCAACAACCTGAGAAATAGAGGATAAAATTAACCCAGTTTTCAGGCCTGGACGGTTTGGTGACAGCCAGTAAAGAGGAAAACTGGAACATGGAACCAGGACCTAAAATGCTGCAGGAATCCCTCCCCTTTGCCGGCCACCACCTGTCTCATCTGGCTGCAGTAGACCTTCCCTGAAGGAAGCACATCCGTGTGGGGACCTCAGTGGAGGAGAGGTGACAGCACTCACTAGCAGCGTCCCCCATCAGACACAAGGAAGAGACCGGGAGCGAGGCTGGGGGGAGGGAAGAGTGTTTGTTAATTGTTTTCCATATGGAAAAACTGCTGGATCGGGAGCAGTAAACTGGCAGAGGGGCTTTCACCTCAGGCTTGTTAACTCTCTCCCTCTACTCTGTGATGCTCTAGTTTACCAGCGTTCTGGATCCTCACGCCAAAGCTATGTCAGAAAACTTTCAGGGAAAATGACCCGCACTTGGAGCATCCTCTGAGAGGCAGCAAAGCCAAAGGAGCATCAGGTTTTATATTCAGAGAGACCTGGGTTTGAATCCTGGTCCTTCCTGTGTGACCTTGGGTTGCCTACTAGAGTGTCCGTCCCTTCACCTATAAACTGTAGCTAGAAATACTTATCCATGTCAGGATACAATAATGATTAATGTGGTACAGTGCCTGGCACAAAAGAATGCTTAAAAAAATACTAGCTTTTATTTGCCCTTATCAGTTCTAAATTTATTTAATTCAGCATGAGATGAATTAGAGACACTGCCAGCTTTTGCTGCATTGACGGAGGTATAGAATTCCATGCCAGGATGTCATAGTCCTTCGTATGCTCTGCAATGCAGACGATGTCTGGAGTTTTATATCTGATTCTGAGCTTCAGAGGTTATAATCTATCAAGTGTCAGAGTTACTTTCCCATCAAGCCTGCAGAGGCCCTATGCTAAACAGCTCTGTCTAATTAACTTCATAATCCCTTGCACAGTGCTGGGCACAGGGTGGGCGTTCCATAAATAGCAAGTAGTGCCTGGATTCTCACATGAGGATGGCCTACTGGGCTCTGCCCTTCTCTGATAAAGGCTGCAAAGGGTCCCCAGCTGGTCGGTAAGTTCTCACCTAGCCCAGTGACATTCATCTAGCACATAGCCTTGGGCATGTTGCTGGTGCCACCTTAGGTGGGATTTTTGCCATTAATTTCAAAATCACACAGACAAATTCTGTATGTGCCAGGCCTGAAACATGGCCCCAGGGGAAGAAGACTAACACATACTGAGCATCTTCTATCGATCAAGGACACTACCTATTTAATTAGCCTTCCTAGCTGTTTTAGGAGATACCTCATTTTCAGACAAGGAAATTGAGGCCTACATGGATTACAAGGTCGTACATCTAAGAGGTAGAGCCAGGGTTCAAATGGGGTTGATTCCCTTCCACAAAAGTGCTTTGCCAGCTTCCCACTACCTCTCCATGAGTTCAAAATGTCAAGAGGCCTCAACTCTACCTCAAAAAAGTACAGAGTTGAGTTCACTCCAGTCCACTGAGCCCCTGGAGGATGCTCAGAGACCTCGAGGGGCAGGCGGATGGGTGGGAGTGTCTGTTCACGGGCAGGGGTCTTCCTGAGCTGCCTCCTGTCCTTCGCTCCCCTCTGCAAAGCACCCAGTGCTGTAGCACCTCACTCCTCCCCTGCAAAGAAGGATCCGTCTTTGGCAGATCTCCACTGCCAGGCTCCTCCCCTGCAGGCTGAAATGATTCCTCAGGAAGGTGCCCAGCTGGTGTGTTGGGACCTGTCAGGAAGAAGGATTCCCCTGGGGCTGCGTCTCACCATTTATATGCTGATTGGGTTCCTTGCACTTCATTTTTATGCTCATTGCTATTCCCCTGCGAGCCCTTCTCTCTCCACTTTCCATTTTCCTAACAGAGTGCAGCAAGGTGTTTTGCCACTCCTGCTTTCCAAAAAATTCTGGACTTTTTTCTTTGCAGTTGCAGGGCTGCCTACATGCCCAATGTTCTATCAGTAGAACATACCCCTCTGTTTACTGGATAAGACATGGCTGGAAATATGTTTTTCTGGGTAGGTTGTCCTAAAGTGTTAATATCCTGAGAAGACATCAGAATAAACATTTGCTGAAGTAATTATTTCTAAAGAGCTTTTGACATAGTTGACGTGAGAGAGAGAGACAGAGACAGAGAAACAGGGAGAAAGGATAGACGGACTTAGATCATCTAGGCCAACCTCTGATCTCAAGCAAAATAGAAAATGTCAATATTTAAAAGATGACCATCTGAGCTCCCCCAATGCAAGACTGGAAAAGACCAGTGTCCTCCCAAATACATCTAAGGATGTCCAGAAGTGCTTACATTTTCCAAGATGTCCCTATGCCTCTTCCAGATATCACCTCTCTGTCCTTCATCCCCGGCCAACTCACAACAGCCTCCCCCCAATACCCAAGGGGCTTTTTCTGTTGTTCTTAAAGACAAGCGTGGATGCTGGCACCCCCTTCACTCTCCAGACATTGCCAACACCAGACTCTGGCATTTGACAACTACCAGGGCCAAAAAGGAGCATATGGGGCAAGGGGTCACCCCGACCCTCTTTCTCCATAGCTTTAACCTGATGCCCTGTGCTCAGAGCCTGCCCTGCTCTCCTGAATGGGAAGTCCCGTCTAGGTCCCTTCTCCTGAGACCCAGGCTCCTACCCTCAGTCTCTGGGCCTGTCATCAGAAGCCAAAATCAGTCATCATTTTTATCAGCTCAGAATAGGTCCACCTCTGAGTGACTGAAAATCCAAAAGAACAGTGGCTTAACCAAGACAGAAGTTATTTCTTCCTCACATAAATCTGGGTGGCTGGTCCAGGCTGGTCCTTGGTGTCAGGGACAGAGGCCCCTTCTCCCTTGCTGACTAGTCCTGCAGAGCCCTCACTAATGACCCAGGGCGGAGCTCCAGCCATCACAGCCACATCCAAGAATGGGGATGGGGGAGAAGGAACAAAGGGCCAGTCCCACGTGTCTCATCGTGTCTTGTTAGCCAGAACTCGAGCACTAGAGGTCCCTTGCTGCAAGGAGCTGAGAACAAATGCAGTCTTTATCCTTAGCAGCCACATACCTGGCTAGCAGTTCCATTGCTAAGGGAGAGGCAGAGAGCAGGTATGGGGAGGAGCGGGTATTAACCGTCTCTGCTGGATAGATGTATCTGTTGGCTTCAACTGCGTTTTTGACTTCTTTCTTTCTTTCTTTCTTTTTTTTCTGTGTCTTTCCCTCACAGCTGCCATCTCCTGTCTATCTTTCTCTCATTCTCTTTTCTTCCTCTTCTTGTTCTGGCTCATGGAGTCTCACCTAGGATTTTGCAGCAGCCTCCCAGCAGGCCTCTGACCCATTGCTCTCAGCTCCTTCCCACACGGTGCAGCCTGGCTAACTTTGCCGAGCAAAGCTATTACCTTGGACCTCTCCAGTACAAACACCTTCACTAGCTCCCCACCACCTGCAATATAAAACCCAGCTCCACAGCCAGTCCCTACCCAACCTAGAGTACAGATTGATACCCAAACATACCCTGTGTTTTGCCTCACCTTCCCCCACTGCACTCTCCTCTTTACCTGTCAAACCCTCACCCATGTTTTAAGACCCAGTTTGAACATCATCTACCCTATGGACATTTGGCAGTTCCAGCCTTTGTCTTCTCTCTGCCAGTCTCACCCTTAAATACACACACACGCACACACACACATTTAGCCACCTCCCTCACCTTCTCCACTTCTGTATCACTGTTTTGTTTTGTTTTGTTTTCCCCATAGTATAGAGATGATCACATTATGTTTGTGTATCCATCCATCCTCTACCACTCTGCTAATATTGACCAAGCCTTGTTCATCTTCGTCTCCCATACAGGGACTTGGACATAGTAAGTGCTCAATTAACATTCACCAAATTGGTTATCAGCACCAAAAAAGTAGAAATGGACAAGTAAAAATCTGGAAACAGTCTTTCCCAACAACCATTTCAGAATTGCACACTTTCTCTAATATTATTATAGGATCTAAATGCAGTTCCAGTGAGATTAAATTTATTGGTTGTTTTCTGTCTATGGTGTGACTCCTTCCTGTCTGATAATTTTCTGGGACCCAAATTGCTAGTGCAGCTGGAATCAGAGTGTCTGATAAGAGACAGCTGTCACTTCACATTCTGCAAAATGTTTCCACAAAAACTGCCCCAAAATGCTAAAATCTTTCATTAGGGAGAGCTGAATCATGGAATTTAAAATAGAAATGCTGTATGGTTGAATAATTCTGTTGAGAAAAATAGAAAAAGTAAAAACAAGCACTGGCTTCTTCAGGTTCTTCCTTTTGAGGCCAATTCAGGGCAGAGAGCATTGTGGATACTGGACGACTAGTTTGGAGGAAGGGAATGTTGCAGATAAATTTTCCCAAATAGAAACCCTTCTGGGTCCTGAAAGAGTCTCTGCAGAAATGCATAACTCCTGTCTGTTCATTGAGACATCTCCTTCCCAAGCAAGAAGTGTCAAGATGAAAACAAAAACCAAAGCCCACTAGCCCTTCAGAGACCAAAAATTCTGTGAGACCCCTGATAACCTCTTTCCTGCCATATATTCAGCAAAATACTTTGTGACAGTGTCACCATAACCTCCTTGGGACACAGGGCTTCAGACCCCATCCTTTCCTGCCTTCCTAGACTCATTTCATTATTGAACCTTTGTTGTACATTCAACCTCCTTCTGACAACTGGTTTCTTCCAGTTGGCTTTTAACATTTTAACTTCTCTCGTGAGAAAAATGAGCTTCACTGGGCCTTCCCTTTGCTGGCTCCTCCTCGCCCCACCCTTTAAATGTTAGGCTTCCTCAGGGGTCAGGGCTCAGACCTCAGTGATCCTCCCTCTACTCTATCCCTGGGAAACCTCTCCCATACCCACTGCTTCCATTACCAGCAATTCCCACAGGGCTCAGAGTTTTCTGTGTCGAGCCCAGATCCCCTGAGCCCCATGCCCAGCATCCCAGCTGTCTACTTGACAACTCCTGTTGGGTATCTCAAAGACACCTCAAATTAACTAGGACCCAAACTAAATTACCTTTCCTGTTTCCCCATCCCCAAAGAAACAACACAAAAGACAAGACTCTCTTCTTCCAGTGTTTCCTAACTTCCTGAATGATACCATCCAGGTGCCATACCAGCCAAGTGGATATGTCTAAACCTAGAAACCATCCTTGGTGACATCTTCTCCCGGCTGCTTCCTATGGCCAACCTAGCACCAAATCTTACGATTCACCTGCTAAATACTTCTCAGACCCCTCAGCTCTTCATATGCCTTCCCATTACAGGCCTTTCACATGCTGCTCCACTACCCAGAAAGCTCTTCCTTCCATCTACCTGGCTACCTGGACCTCAGGTCAATGCTCACTCCCTCAGGGAAGACACGCCTGACACTCTGTTGGGGTCACTCCCCCCATTACTGCTAGACTTTCGTACACCTTGTCACCTTTCCAATTTTACACTTGGTGTTAGTTATCTGACTAACATACGCCTCTCCTAACATTGTAAGCTTCTCACAAGTAGAAACCATGTCTGTATTTGTGCACTGCTGTATAATCAGCACCTACCGTAGTTCCTGCCATGCAGCTATTTGTCATACAAGTATTTTTTTAACAACTAAGTAAATAAAAGAAGTTATCTGGGTTTTTGCGAATGTCATTGCAGTGATTCTCCAGCTGGAATCTGGAGCAGATTTTACTAAAATCATTTTGTAATTAAGAAGCTAAAGAAAATGAAGTGAGAAATGAGTAAATACCATCTTTTTATTCCTCATGCCCCCCAAAAGAATATTCCTAAGAGTTTCTTGTGAAATGCCAAACAAGCTTTGAGGTGGCCACAGAAGGATTTTATAGTAAAGGCAAAGAAACCAGAACACCGCCCCAGCACCGAGAAATGGCTTGGAGATCTATGTTCCTAAGGCCATGCTGATAAGACTCTATTTTCTTTAGGGCAGTTCTTCCCAGCTCTTGGTCAAGTCATTGAAAGTCCCCCGAGAGCCACTTTCACAGACTGGCTTTTGGGCAAATTGGCTTGCTTCCATGTTTCTCCAAGTGTAATCCCTGGGTCACCTGCATTGTCATCATCCAGAACACTTATTTAAAACATAGGCCATCCAGACCTAGGGACCCAGGAACCTGAATCTTAAATACCCCAGGTGATTCTCGTGAAGGCTAAAATCTGAAAGCTGGACTGTGGTTCTAGAGAGTAGACAGCCACGAGCTGCAAATACCTTGAGCCTCCTTCACTTGTCTCCTGGCAACCCCTGAGCAACGACAAGAACCTGCCAAACACTGCAGTGAGGACCTCTCTCCTGGGAAAACAGAGTTATCTTGCCTTCTAAATCCTATAGGAATAAAAGTACTTTAGAAAAAGATACTTTGGGCACCAAGAAAGTTGGGGAAAACAGTTCTGTCTAGGGAGCTGAGCTGAGGGTACTGTTGCTTGTAAGACCCTCTGGCTGGTGGGCTAGATCCAGGACTGACCTTGGGAAGTGGGGCCAGCAGGAGGCAGAGCCTTGCTAGGTTGTGGCATGTGGGAATTAGGGAGAGGCTTCAGCCATGGATGACCTCGTGCCCCTGAGCTGCAGAACTGATACGTGGACCAAGAGGGTTAGGAGAGGGATAGGGATCAGGGGAGGACCGCTTTGCTGGAAACAGCAGAAAACCCCTATCCTACAGCAAATACCTATGTCTCCTATATTAATCTCACGTTAGGTGAGGTTATGGTGTGCACAATTGTCTCTGGGAGGCACTCATCAACAGAGGTGGAAGTACTATCTTCTATAGGAGGTCAACTATTATAATAATAATAAGTACTGTTTTTGGTCTGGTTGCTATATGCCTAGCATTCTGTGTTCACTGGCTATAATCCCTTCCACATCCATGAAAAAGTAGATGGAATTATTAGCACCACACAAAAATGAAAACTAAAGTCTGAAAAGTTTAGTACTTTTTGAAAAAATTACTAAAAACGTTAGTAATTTTAGCCAGGGTCATGCTGCCAGAGGAGTGGGGCTGGGATCTGAACCCAGATCTATGCCTTTCCATCAAGCAATGAGAGGTGGTAAGTTAAATTTAACAAGGTAATGACAATTCCTTTCCATCCTTGTCCAAAGCCACCTCCTCCAGCAGGTTCCCTCAATTCCAGCTTCCCTTCCTACTGCCACTTTAGATTTCTCTCGACGTTAATGTTCTGCCCAGATCAAACCAGAATTCTGTTTCATGACCTTCGTAGATAATGAAGATTCACATGTTTTTCAAACCTGTTTTTCTCCATGTCCCTATTTCTAATCTTCCCTTTGTGTGTGTGGCTCTTCTTTTTTTATCTTTGCATGCTCAGATCTGAAACTTTTCAGCTTCCTTTCAGATTGTACTCTGAAGGAAACACTAACTTTTGTAATCAAGATTCACGTGTATATGCATCCACTTTTTAAACGAGTACTGGATGTGTCTTGAGTACAAATAAGAAGTATTTGTATTGGGCACTTACCATGCACAAGGTACTATTCAGAGATGTCTAAGACATGAGCTCTACCCACAAAGAGTGTACAATCTAATGAGGATATAAATCAGACTGGACAAAAAATAATACAAGTCAAATGGAGAGTAAAGAGAATTATGAAGAGTAGAATAAATATTTTCATTGCTTTCACTATAACATCTCTACTCTCAATGGGCCTGAAATCAACCCAACAACCTCTTAGCAGACCTTCTCAATGCAAATCTGCTCCTATCCCAGCGCATCTTGCCTGCCCTCCCAAAATTCATCTGCTTCAAACACTTCCTCACCATCACTCAGCCCTCTGTCCACAGGTCTCTGATAGATTATTGTTGTTTCTAGGTCAAACCCACTTTACTTACAGGACACTCAAGGCCACCCTTGACTGGCTTGCTTCATATGTTGGTCTATGGGCGAGACCTTGTGACCTACCCCTGTGAAAAGCAGAAAGGAGGAGAATATCCCAAATGGTTGCTGTGCTGGTGTTGCTCGGTGCAGTATGCTTGCTTACCCTTGCTCACGTGGTAGATGTTTTTCAGGCTATTGCAAATTTAGTTGGAATGATTCCATATCCTGGAAAGGTTGTGTATAAATTGCACTATATGCATTGAACCCTGTTTTCTCATTGATTTACATTATGTTTCTCAGAGCTATTCTTTTCTCTTACGTACATTTCATTTGGCAGAATTTCTAATACTCTAGTTTTCATCTTTTTTAACAGCTTGAGTTATCTTTGACACATGCAAATCATAGGTATCTAAGGTGTACAACATGACATTAGGATATGTGTATATGTTGTGTAATGATCACTACTATCAGGCTTATTAACATATCCATTACATCTACATAGTTACCATTTTGTGTGGGGCTGGGGTGTATTGAACAGATTTAATTTAAGATCTATCATCTCAGCATATTACAAGTATATAGTACAGTATTGTAAACTATCACCATGCTGTACATCAGATCTCCAGAGATTGATTATTCATCGTGCATAACTAAAGCTTCGTACTCTTTGACTGACATCACTCATTATACCAGCCCCTGACAACTGCCATCCTACCCTCTGGTTCTATGAATTTGACTATTTTAGATTCCACATATAAACGAGGTTTTCATCCTCTGTGTGCCACCCCAGACCCACTATCACTAATCATCTTCCTCTCATTCAAGCAACTAACCACCTGGGAATGCACGCTGAGATGCAGCAACGGGAACTACAACTTTATGTCTTCAGCCAATCCCTGGAAAAATGTGAGTCATTAACTGCTGTGAATAATTTATCATCTAAGTTTGCATATTGAGTTAGCTTACAGTATGTTCCTATCCTAACTCACTGAGGAATTTCAAATCTGCTGACGAGCAAACAGCAGAACCAGACTGACCCTTTAAGTAGGCAGCAAGAAGAAAGCCTTCCTGATGAGAGGCTCATACTTGAATCTTGTTTGAATAAACCATCTTTGAAAGACATTTGGAAACGACTGGAAAATTTGAATACAGACTAAGTATTAGCTGATGTTAGAAAATTATTATTAATTTTGTTAGATTAAAATGGTACTGAAGTTACAGGGAAATAGTTCTTTTTTAAAGATACATGCTAAGTATCTAGCATTAAAATAAAGTACATCTGAAATTTACTTCAAAACTCTTCAGGAAAAAAAAACTAAAACCACATCAAGTAAATATGGCAAAATATTAACAATTGTTAAATTTAGGTGATGAATGAATGAATGGGTACTAATTTTACTATTTTCTTTTTTCTTTTCAAACAGTTTTAAATGTTCAAAATAGAGTGTTTTTCTAAGCGTTTTGATACCAAGGCAAGGAAAAGTAATCTAATATTTATGTGCTAGGTTCTTTACAGACTCTTTCTCTTATCTTATTTTGTTGTAACAATAACAAGTGAAATGTTAACCCTATTTTATAGATGAAAATTATGAATCTTAAGGAGATTCATAACATAAAAATGGAGGTTTAAATCTTTAACTAAAGGAATCTTAACCTTTTTACTATAATGTCATCTTTAGAGCTAGGGGAAAAAATTACTTCTACATAAAACCTGCCCTTTTCCAGACTCCACTTTCTGCAGCTAAATTTAATTTTAGTGAGATGGGAAGGTTCCCCTGGTATTTTATCCATTCTCCTCCTGAATTGTTATGCTTCTCAGAATATAACAGAAAAACTCTAATTATCTTCTCATTACAAAGCTGAAGAGGCCCTTACATAATCAAGAAGCCCTGACAAATCTTTTACATAGATTTTGAAGGACTTTCCTATTGAATCAGACACCTTTTCAGCAACTGGAAAAGGAAGAGGCACAAAGACATCCAGTCACCATCCAGACACTGAAATAATGAGGATCAAATGTATTCAGGCTTCCATCCTTGGCTGTTATCAGTTGTATTAACTTACAGTGTGCACGCTCTTCAGATAAGTGGATGATGTCACAGAAACCTTTGATATTGGAGTTTGCGGACAACATGACTGACAACAACAGTTCTGCAGGCAGGAAACCAACATGAAAACCAGCTTCCCAGACTCATCTCACTCCCCAACCAACCCAAATATTGGTCGATCCTAATAGTATCAACACTCTGAGTGTTAGGTCAGTTCTTCTGAAAATATGGCAGGTAGATAAAAATCTAGGAAAACTGAAAATGAGAATGAGTACAGGCTGACTCATAGTGAAGGATTATACTTATATTATCAGTATTAGCAACACAGGTAAATAAGAACAGGGCTAGAGAATTTTTCTGCAAGATTTCTGTCTCTGGAGTTGGTCTTCACTTTTAATTAAGTAAATCAGAGCTGACATTGTGGAAGAGTGAGTCAGAGATTGTCTGGGTGGGGTGATATCCACAGTGCTGAAAAGGGACTTCAGAGAATACTTTCCTTATCCCCTTGATACCAGAGAGGGTCTGGGGAGACCCAATGGCTGGCCTCAACCCACCCCATCCTGTACCAGGTTCTTGACCTCATCACAGGAAAAAATTCAAGAGCAGAATCATAGCAGAAAGTAAAAACAAGCTTAATGTAAAGCATGAGAAATACAGACTTCATAAGCAAAGGTGCGGTCTAGCTCCAGAGACTGAGTGGCAGCCACAGCAAGTTTAATACAAAAGTTAAGAAATACACATTTACAGACAAAGTGCAAGCTGGCTCCACAGTGAGCAGCAGCCTGCTAAAGGCAAGTTTAACACAAAAAGTAAGAAATACACACCTCACAGGGAAGTGCAGGCTGACTCCAGAGAGAGTGAGCAATAGCCCTGCCTTCTTCCTGTATTCAGCTTTTATAGTTTTGCTATCTATACATATTCATGATGTCTAATGAATATTCGATAAGGAGGTGGATCCCAGCTATATAACCTAGTCTTGCACATGCTCAGTTGGTCTCTTTTAGAGCACAGTTGTTGGTGAAATTCCATCACAAGGGACCAAATACATTCAAAAATATTCTGTGCTCTCTAGCACCTCCAGTGGAAGGTCATTTAAAAGGAAAACTCCTTTTTACTGAGCATGCTCAGCCACCAAGATTATGTAAGTCTGCCCCCTGTGGTCTTGATCTTCAGGTGCTGGTGCCAAAAATGGGTGTTTTAAGTCACCATAGCTCAGGACTCAGAGGCAGAGCATGAGTCCTAGAGGAGTAGTTTGAGACTCAACCCCAGGGAAACAGCACCTCCTACCTCACCCTGACTGATCCCTGAAATTCCTTTAAAGCATGATTGCTTTGGCTTAGGGCTTGGGCTCAGACCCCCTTGGGTACAGTAAGTACAATCTGATGATATTGAACTTTGTTATGGGCTGAACTGTGTTTCCCCAAAATTTATGTGTGGAAGTCCTAACCCCCAGTACCTCAGAATGTGACTATATTTAGAGATAAGGTCATTAAAAAGGTAATCGAGGATAAATGAGGTCACGAAGGTGGACCCTCATGACTGATGTCCTTATAAGAAGAGGAGATTAGGACACAGATACACAAAGAGGGAAGACTATGTGAGGACACAGGGAGAAGACAGCCATCTACAAGCCAAGGAGAGAGGCTTCAGAGGAAACCAGCCCTGCCAACATCTTGATCTCAGATATCTTTCAGCCCCCAGATTGTGAGAGAATAAATTTTTGTTGTTTAAGCCACTCAGTCTGTGCTACTTTATTATGGCAGCCCTAGCAAATTAATAAAAACTTCAAAATGCTTTTCACCTTGCATTGATGTTATTTTTAACAAAGAATAATGGTGGGTATTTATTTATACAGGGCACATAGTCCTGCCCCACTGTGCTGAGACATTAGCTCTTCTGGGACATTAGTCATGAGAATTACCCAAAAGCTAATCAAATGGAATTTGAAGAAACCAAATAGACTAGAACCATCAAAAGAATTTATTGCGGCCAGTTGCCAATGGAATTTAGCCAATATAAACTGTTTCTCAGAAAGAAAACTAATTCAGATATCACTCAAGAGTTTCCAGGCAAACTCTCTGGTTACCCAAGTTTCTTTTGATGCTGTTTTACTTCTATAGAGACAAAAAGTAGATTAGTGGTTGCCAGGAGCTGGGGACGAGGGTAGGGGGTGGTGAGTAACTGCTAATGAGTAGAGGGTTTCTTTTTGGGATAATAAAATATTTTGAAATCAGTTGTGGTGATGGTTGCACAACTCTTTGAATACACTAAAAACCATTGAACTATACACTTTGAATGGGTGAAGCATATGTTACATGAATTATATCTTCAAAAAGCTGTTCTAAAAAAGAAAAAAACAGAAAAATACGATGCTTTCTCATCCCCCATTTCTTTCTGGCTGTACCTTTCTTCTGAATCCCAATATACCACAGGCTTCTCCTTTAATAGGAGTAACCAAAAATGGAATTCAAGTTTAAGGATGAGAGTAGACAGCCATTAAGGCCTTTTTCAAACCTCAAGAGTTTAAAACACCTATTTATCATCTATTATATTAGTTTCTATTGATGTTGTAACAAATTACCATAAATGTGGTGGTTTAAAACAACACAGACTTATTATTTTATAGTCTGGAATGTATCACATAGGGCTAAAATCAAGGTGTCACCAGGGCTGTGTTCTTCTGCAGGCTCTGGTAGAGAATCTGCTCCCTTGCCTCTTCTGGCTTCTAGATGCTGCCTTTGATTCATGGCCCTTTCCTCCAGCTTCAGATTTTCTTCTAACTCTTTTAAGGGCCAATGTAATTGCACTCTGCCCACCTGTATAATCCAGGATGATCTCCCCATTTCAAATCTTTAACAATCATATATACAAAGTCCCTTTGCTCTGTAAGGCAACATAATCACAAGTTCCAGGGATTAGAGCATGTACATCTTTGGGGGGCATTATTCTGCCTTCCACACCTACTATGTGCAGCTAGTAGTTGCAGCATTAGAAGGGGCAGTGGACCTTAGGTAAGGGTCATGGAAGAGAGGGGAAACGGTATAACTAAGTCCTCCAGAGAACAAACACCTACAAAAACAACAGACTCAATTCAAGTTCACCCCAGGCATATGATCTGCTCCCTGCTTCTCAGCTTGTGGATATCAGCAATCAACACAGATAGTTTTGACTTTTCAGAAAGGGAAAAAGAAAAATTCACAGATTTGGAGTGGCCTTTTAAGGCCTTAGAAAAGGCAGCCGTGATCTCCAGGAACCATCATGGGCTCACAAAGATCAGGACATGACAATGTCACCTCCCTTTTTGCTTTGAGAGCTTGGCCAGTCTGATCAGAAAAATGTGGACATGCAGAATATCTGATCTACTCCAAAGCATCACCTTTACCATGAACAATATCCCAGGAGGCAGAATGGAGAAACATGGGCTGCAATGTACAGCAATTCCCTACATGAACAATTGGCTAAATAATCTTTGTTTAAAGAGTATTGATAAAAGAATTGATGTCATCTTGTTAGTGTCTAGTGTTGAGCCACAGGGCTCAGGTTTGACATTTTTATCAGTGGTTTTGATAAATATTTATCATGCTTGTGGATGACAGCCAATCAGAAGGAAGATCATAAGAAGGATGCCTTGGTGTATATGTGTGACGCCATTAGATCAGATCGTGGGGTGCATGTGGAGGGCCAACGAGACTGGGAATCTGGGTTGGGTTCTGATCACCATCAGGAGCAGTGACATGGTCAGAGCTGTGCTTTGGATTATCTGTGTGTCTTGGTCAGTCTAAGCTGCTATAACTGAACATCATAGATTGGGTGGCTTAAACAACAGAAATTTATTTTTCACAGTTCTGGAGACTGGGAAGTCTGAGATCAGGGTGCCAGCACAGTCAGGTTCTGGTGAGGACCCTCTTCCTGGTTTGCAGATGGCCACCTTCTCATTGTGCCCTCACATGGCAGAAAGCAGAGAGAGAGAAAGAGGACGCGAGCTCTCTCATGTCTCTTCTTATAAGGGCACTAATCCCATTCATGAGGGCTTTCCTCTCGTGACCTCCTAAAGACCCATGATATGGATTATGTCCCCCAAGTTTTATGTATTAGTAGCGTGATCCCCACTGTGACTGTTAAGAGAGTGGGATATCCTATTATGGTAATTGAAAGGTGGAGCTGTGAAAGGGTGCTTAGATTCTGAGGACCACACCTAGTGAATGGATTAATAATGATGGTCATGGGTGTGGTTCTGAGGGCTTTAAAAGAAGAGCACATGAGAGGTTAGTCTCTTTCTGCTCCAACATTTTCTACTATGTGAGAACCCTAGGTCACTGTCACCATCACCAAGACCCTCACCAAATGTATTCCCTGGACTTTGGACTTCCCAGCCTCCAAAACTGTAAGCAGTAAATTTCATTTTCTTAAAAATCACCCAGTTTCTGTTGTTATAAGCAACAGAAATGAACTAATACACCCCACCTCCAAATACCATAGCATTGTGGGTTAGGATTTCAGCATATGAATTTGGGGGGCACACAAACCTGCAGTGGATAGCACTGTGATACTATAAAAACAACAGAGACTGAGATGGGGAACGTTCAAAAATATGAAAATACCAAAGTGCAAAAGGGCACTGGACACAGCCCATTAGAGACAAGAGTAGAGATGTACCTGTGTGCCTGAAGATGGAAGCAGGCACGGGGAAGGCGCCAGTGGAAAACACAGCTGAAACGACGGAAGACCCGGAGGCAGGATTGAAGGGATATGATGTCAGGGGAGCTAAGAAAGGGTAGGATCGAGAGTACAGGTGACAAACCTAAATGCCAGATGAAAGGAGAATGACTTGGTAAATTATAATATAATCTCACCATGAAATGTGATATAGTTGTTAAAACAAAGTTCTCTAAAAACATTTTATGGTATGAGAAATACTCTTGATATAATGTTAATTTGTTTAAAATGGCATTCAAACTAATGTACAGTAGAATCCAAATTTTGTTATTTAAAAAAGTGTGCCTAGAAAAAATATCAGGAAGAAAGACCTTAAAATGTTAACAGCAACTGTCTGTAGGTGGTGAGATTATAAGAGCCATTATTTTCTTCTTTTACATTTCCACATTTTCCAAATTTTCTACAATAAACACCTATCACTTTTAAAGTCAGAAAAATAATTCCAGAGTACAGGTGGAGGGGTTGGTACTTAGAAAGAAAGAAAGCTGTCTCTCACTTCAGGAGAGAAGAAAGAACAAACGTGTGTAGGAGCAGAAATACTTGGAGGAAGAAAGGAAGGTAGGATCAGTGGGGAAACTCACGCCAGACAAATGTCTCAGCCAAATCAAGACGTCAATACTCCTTACAAAGCATTTCTGCAACGAGGCAATTTTCCCTTGAGTAAAGCGGACATTTTTATTGTTTGTTCATTTTGGAATTTTAGCACCTTTTAAATGAGAAATGTCGGAAAAAAACATGCTGAAGTTAATCTGCAGCCGAACTTTACTCCAAACTTAGCAAAAATCATTAGAAGTTGTATGAACCTCTGCAGGGGCTAACTTCAATAAAGCAAATTGGGTGGGCCTCTCTGTTTGCAGGTGATTATTACGGGCCAACATCACATTAGCTGCTACTCATCAGCAATGCATTTGCCCTGTGAATTAAATGACCAGCAATAAGTAATAGTACATGGCCAGCCAATGGCCAAATCTGCCTTCACTTTCTCATCTGAAAAATGAAGACATGCTTTCAACATCTGAACAGAAGGCAGCAATATCCAGAAGATAAGAACACAGCAGTTATTGCAGCACTTCCTGGCTATGTCCAGGTAATCCAACAGTCTGTGTCTGACATCATAGTATGTTACCTTCTAGAGCTTGATGGTTTTCTCCATTCTGAATGTCCTAACTCCCTGTTAAAATGGTCTCTTAGGAGATCTGTGGGTCCAATGTCCACATTTTACAGATAAGGAAACTGAGGCTCAGAGAGATTAATTGACTTCCCCTGTGTCTGATAAGCAGCGTATTAAAGGAAGAATATTGTAGTGAAATTAGGTAAAGGTGAGTCAGTTCTTAGCTGAGCCTCAGTTGCCTTTACAGTAAAATAGGGATAAGTACTTTCTTCCTTATAAGATTGTTTTAAATACAAAAAATAGTGATTATATATGTAAAGCACTTAGCAATAGTATTTAACATATATTAAGTATTCAATAAAGGATAACTATTATAATTGTTGAAGGCAATATTTAATTATGGCATTAAGAAATCAGGGAAACTGATAATAATTTTTTAATTTTTCCTATATCTTATTTCTCCTCCTAGAGAGAACTTTTAGTTTCAAAATAAATAAATAAAAACAAACTTGACCGAAATGGCACTTCAAAGGATTAAAGATAGATTTTTTTTGTTGGCCCATTTAAACCCCAACAGCAAGTGATATTAGTCTCTAATCAGAAAGTCCAAGGTTAGTAAATCTGAATGCATTTTTATTCAGTAGACTGTTTTTCTTCTGCAGATGGAAGGAGAGGGGTTTTACAGAGGAAGTTACCCGTACATAATCTGACCTTGCCCCAGGCCATATAGACCACACAGACCATAGACAGGAGCAGTTACCACTACTCCACTGACAAGATGCTTTTCAGATGTTACTGAAGAGGCCCAACCAGAAAAGTGGTGGACTTGCTCTTCCGAAGTTTATTGACAGAATCATGTTTAAAGTAAAAAGGACAATGAAGTTTCTGATGCCCTTTCTAAACTAAGTATATTAACATGCTAAGCAGCAACCTCACAAAGCCAGCTCTAGGGTGTCTTAGATGCTTCCTCAGCAAGACCGTCGGCCCGCACACTGCAGTAAAACTCTGCATTGCACCTTTTTACACAGATGCAGAAAGCTCATTAGAAAATTGCCTCTTTTTCACAGCCGGAGACAGTTAACACTACTGCCAATTAAACGGAAGAATAAGCTCTAATGTTCTGTAGCACTGTAGGGAGACTACGGTCAACAAAAAATTACATATAGCTCTAAGTGGCTAGTTGAGAGGATTTTGAACATTCCCAACACAAAGACAATAAATGTTTGAGATAATGAATATGCTAATTACCCTGATATGATCATTGCACACTGTATAAATGTACCCAAACATTACACTGTACTCCATAAATATATATAATCATCATAGGTCAATTAAGAAAAAATAAATTAAAGATAAAAAAATATTTCAGAGTCAGAAGGAGATTAGAGGTTACCAGAAACCGGGGAAGAGAAACAATGAGAAGTTATTGCTTAATCGGTACAGAGTTTGTTTAGGATGATGAAAAAGTTCTGGAAACAGATAAAAGTGGTGGTCACAACAGCATTGTGAATGTAATTAATTCCACACAATTGTATGTTTAAAGATGCTTAAAATGGCAATCCTTACGTTATATATATTTTACCATAATTCTTTTTAAAGGCTACTTAGGTCTGAGATCAAGAGTAAAATGGAGTAGAAAATTTAAGATATTTCCTGCAAAATGCAGACCAAAATATCTTGAAATATTTAGTTATAGATTAACAATCAAATTGCTAATCTCCCCAGTCTTCACTTCTAGCCTTTAGCAAGGTAGTCACAGGGCCAAGAAGATAAAGCCCTCAAACAAGCATCTACCATGTATTATATGTTCTGAGGGGCACATAACTCGAATTATCTCAATTAATTTTCACAATAACCTTGCCAGGTAGTAACTACTATATCCATTTTAAAGTTAAGAAATGGAGGCTAAAAGAGTGAAGGAATTTGTCCAAGTCCCACAACTAGCCAGTGGCACAAGCAGGATTGGAACAATGTCAAGCCCATGCTTTCTCACATTGCCTCCCCCAGGGCTAACCACATCCAGCCACTAAACCACTGTTCAGCCAAATCCCACCAACATTCACCCCATACTCACTGTGTACTGGGCATGTGTAAGGTGCTGGGGGAACACAGACGAGAGAGAGAGAGAGAGAGAGAGAGAGAGAGAGAGACAGAGACAGAGACAGAGAGAGATGTACTGGGCATGTGTAAGGTGCTGGGGGAACACAGAAGAGAGAGAGAGAGAGAGATGGTCCCCGCCCTGTAGAAATTCACAGTTTAGTGCTAGAGGCAGACATGTAAATAAACAGCAAAAATTCAGGCCTTTAGAAATGCAATAGTTGAAGTAAAAGGGGGGGGGAGGCAGAAATCTTTAGTAAAACTTGAGGACATTTGATTTCCAGCCCATTGCCTCTCACATACGCACATGGCATTTTAAAATGTAAGACCTTATAGAATATCCATCCTTTATCAGAGATTATGTTGCCTGGTTTCTCATTCTGCAGCTTGAGGAAATTAAGCCCCCGAGAAGGAAGTGAACTCCCTAGGATTGTGCAGCAACTGAGGGTCAAAATAACGACTAGGACTTGGGTTCCTTGACTCAGGGTACAGTGATCTTTCCTCTACACCAAACGCCATCTGGGCCACCACCGACTAAAGATCTGCAAAGCCTCTGCGGCTAACAGCTCATATCAGTGGTTTACTCTTTTTCCATCCTACTCCACTCCCCAAGGGAAAAATATACAAGCTTGCCTTTGGGGGCACTGTGCAGAAGTATAATCTACGAGTGAAGATAAAATATTTGGAATTGTAGTTGGAACTGCCAGCTACTGTCTTAGGAAGAGACTGGAAAGAATGAAGGACACTGTTTACAGGCAAAATGGAAAAGGCTCAACCTCCTCACTTAGAGCCCTTTTCCCTTGGTGCGGCTTTGCGTCCTTCCTCCGAGGTCAGTTCTACAGAGTTTGAATTCTTTTCTTCCCATGCGAATATAACTGGCTTTGGGACCCTTCACAGTTAGCAGATACTATGGTACACATTCGCACCTCTCGGTGGTCTAAGACAGCCCTGCAAGGTTTCGCGGCAGCCGTGAGCATGCGCCTCGCCAACCTCCAGGGGGCGCTCCGGACAACGGCGCCCGCCGCGCCTGCGCTCTGACCCGGGGGGGGGGGGGGGGGGGGACTGCGGCAGACCCGCTCCTGGGAGACGCCGGAGTCCTTTGTCGCAGGTTTTGGCTCAAGGACTCTGAAAGCCCTTCTTGAACATTCCTGGGACTGCACAGCAGCCTAAAATGCTTTCACCCAACTTTCCCTCCCTTTCTCCTTCACTTGGAATCAGACTTGCATTTCGGTAGGACAAGTGTCCCAGGTTCCCAGCTTCCTCCCCGTCTCCTCTCATGGGCATTTCCCCTAATAAAATCTTACTTAATTCCATCCTGGCATCAGCTTCTTGGAAAGCTCAGACTAATGCAGGTTAACACGGGAAGTCCACTGGACAGCACTAGGTCACCACGGATGCCCCCATTACAGTACCTGACATCTCAGCCCCCTTGTATTTCATGGCCTGAGGTGCCTTCCTTTCTTTTTGAGGCAGCCTTTCTGTTTCTCCAGTCCAGTCCTGTGCATGGGTTCCTCACCTACCCACCAAGGAGCCCCTTCAATCTGCTGTACATAGAGGATGAGGACAGTACACCCAGCACCCTGATAATAGGATCTCCTGTCAACAAGACCCAATGATCTGTCACACTATGTGATGGATAAGATAATGAGAAACACAGTCTACTGCTCCTGGCATCAAGGAGTATACAAAAGAGTGAAGAATAAAATTCAACACCATCCTGGCAGAGAGCTTAAAAACAGAATAATTCCACAGAGCCGTAGACGGCTGGGGTAAAAGCTGGCCAGGGAAGAGCAGACCCTAAAGCCAAACTATATGGTCGGAAGAGTCAACAGCTGCAGTGCGGGGACACTCACCTCCTCGATTTCCAAGAACCCTGGGATTTCTGGGGAAAGCAGCAAAGCACAACTCTGAAAAGAAGACAGTGTCATCCACCCAAGTTTTGGAACTTCATCACTTTCCAAAATGATTCTGAACTCCAGAACCAACCCATATCTGCAGTGGAGAGTATAATATGTTTGAAATTTGGGGAAATTTTTGGAATAAGGTTCTGCTGAGGAAGTTTAATTTTACTAAGGCTTTTCTCTTGGGGTGGGTGGATGAAAATTGATCACTTATTGATAAAGACTTCTTTTTTAAAATTTTAACCTCTTTCCCTTTTTTGCTACTGTTTGATGCGCTTCTACCAGAGTTCCCAATAGCTATCAGCCCATGTGTATAAGTTGGAAACTAGGTTCATTCATGCTGCTTTTATCCCAGCCCTTGCCATGTTGAGGACCCCAACTTCTGACTAAACTGCTCTAATCCTCTATTTCCCATCATAGCCTCAGGATCCACCCGGCACCTCACGCAGGTGAATGTCCCAGAGCCACTCTTCATAGGTTTTCTGTGGAAATCGTCGCCCTGCCACCTTCAGATTCTGGCTCAGAGATATTGGGGGAGATGTTACCTAAGTGCATGACTCATATCTGGGCTCAGTAAAGATTTTTATGAATTGGAAAAAAAAAAGGCATGAGTAAGACTAGAAGCAGAAATTTTTAATGAAAATAATTCTATGAAGGTTGTGGGATTAGCGATTTCTGGATGTGGTTTGAAATTTTCTGTAATGCATAAGTGACTGCAAAATCAAAAATGAATAAACTACTCTACAATAAAAATTCATCATTAACTTTATTCTTCCTCTGAGCCAAGACCAGGTATAAAAGTCCAAAATTTTAATTCTGCTTGTAGATTTCTGCTCCAACATTCAGTTCCCTCCACTTTGTCATTCCCTTTCCCTCTCAATACCTTTTTTTATTCATATTTGAGCTCATATTTAGGGAATTGGAGAGAATTGAAAATACTATTAGGAATATCATTGCTATTCACTCTTCTTGGAATGCTCTCCCTCCTACCACCTTGAGGACTTTGCTCAAATGACAACTTCTCAGTAAGGTTTTCCCTGACTATCCCATTAAAATTTGCAAACACTGCCCAATCCCTAGCAGTCTGTATCCCCTTCTCTGCTTTATTTTTCTTCATAACTTTATGAGAGCCAAGATTTTTCTGTTTTGTCTGCTGCTCTTTCTCTAACTCCTAGAACAGTTCCTGGAACATTCTTAGATATTCAATAATTAATTTTTGAATGAATGAGTGAAGAAATAACTCCCTGGCATGAGACATCTTGTTGGGACTCATTTTCTCCTTTTAACACCCTACCTCTCATTACACATGGACCATCCTATTCCACCAGCTGCTGGAAACCCATCACTCAGGAAGAGACCATCTTGGGTGAAATGGCAAATTATCTCAATTTATCTCAGCAACCAGCCATCATATCCCCTGGATCTATAGGAAATGCATGCATCACTGGCAGACATGCACCTTCTTTCTTAATAACAGAACTTGCAAGTTTTTTTTTTTTTTTTTCTTCATGACTGGTAAGGGGATCGCAACCCTTGGCTTGGTGTTGCCCGCACCGCGCTCAGCCAGTGAGCGCACCGGCCAGCCCTATATAGGATCCGAACCTGCGGTGGGAGCGCCACTGTGCTCCCAGCGCCGCACTCTACTGAGTGAGCCACAGGTCGGCCCAGAACTTGCAAGTTTTACCCAAAAACTTGTGAGTTTTTCCCCTGTATGGCCAACAAGGGAAAAAATAATATTTACTAGCCTCCCTTGCAGCTAAGAAAGATCATATAACTAAGTTCTGGCCAATGGGATGTAAGCAGAAGTTTCATACGCCAATTCCAGAAAACATTCTTAAATAGGAAGAGTACACTATTTTTTTTATTGCTTCCTCCTTCTTGATTGCCAGAATATGAATGTGATGGCTAGAGACTGAGCAGCCATGCTGGACCATAAGGTAGAAATCTCATGCTCAACACTTAAAGCAGTATTATAGGAAGAACCTAAGTCCCTTATGATTGTGGGCTACCTGTACTGACTACCTATATATTTTTCTAGAAATGTGTCCATTTCATCTAAATTTTAAAATTCCTTGGCATAAAGTTGTTCATAATATTCTCTTACTGTCTTCATAATGCCTGTAGAATCTACAGTGATGTCTTTTTTATTCTTGATGAGAATTATTTGTGCCTTCTTTTTTTTCTTGATCAGTCTTGCCAAAGGTATATCAATCTTGCTAGTCTTCAAAGAATTGACTTTTAGCATTGTTGATCCCTTCTACTGATATTTTTCCATTACTGTTATAATTTACTTTCCTCTATTGGGGAGAGTTATTTAGCTATTTTTTCTGCATTCTTAACTATAGGAATATAAATCTTTCTCTAGATACTGTTTTAGCTATATCACACAATCATATACCATATTTTCATTATCATTCCATCTATTTTATAAATTCCAGTTCTTGTTTTTCCCATGGGTAATACAGAAGTATATTTTTTAGTTTTCAAATATAAAGGGATATTCTAGTTATCTTTTTTGCACTTATGTGCAGCAAAATTGTATACTGTGGTAAGGTTCTGTAAAAATACAATTCCTTAACATAGAGTTAGTTTTCTCTTTTCACCCTATATAGGGTGAATTTTTGTAAATATTCTGTGTGTCCTTGAAAATAACTTCATTCTGCCTTTGTAAGAAATTATTCCATAAGTGACTGTTAAGTCAGGTTTGTTCAATGTGTTGTTCAGCTCTTTTAAATTCTCACTAATTTCTGTTTCACTGCTCTATAAATTACTGATAGATGTGTAGTAAAATCATCCACTATGGTTGTGAATTTTTCTACTTATATCTGAAGTTTTGATAATTTTTACTTTAAATATTTTGAGATTATATTACTTGGAGTAAAGAAATTTAGAAATGTCTTATATTCCTGACAAATCAACCTTTTGTCATTATTTAGAGTCCGAATATTTTTAATAATGCTTGTTTGTCCTAAAGTCGATTCTATCTGATGTTAATATAGGTACTTCAGCTTTCAGTTTTGGTTTCCAGTTTGTAGAGTATATCTTTTTCTGTCACTCTACTTTCAGTCTTTCTGAATCCTTATGTTTTAGCTTTGTCTCTTGTAAAGAGCATACAGTTTCTTTTTAATACACACAGTTAATTTTAATTGGAGTATTTACTCCTACTTTTACTTAACATAATTTGATAGATTAGCACTTAAGTCTATCATTCATTATAGTTTGTGCCTATTCTACATCCTTTTTTCTCTTCTTTCTTGCTGCATTTAAATGATTAGATTTTAATCATTCGCTTTTTTTCCTTAATAGAACTTATACATTTGTAAGTAATACACTGTTTTTCAATTCTTTCAATGATTACCCTTGAAATTACAGTAGTATTTATGACATCAAAATCTAATGTTAATTGATATCCTTACCTCATCCTATAAAATGCAAAAATCTTAAAAGATTTGTATGCTACTGTTGTCCTCTACTTAATTCTATATTTATTTTTAAATTCCAAAAGACATCATGATGATGATAGTGATGGGATGATGATGATTGCTTTATACAGTAATATTCATTTCCACTTACCCACATATTAATATTTTTCTTTGTATTAAATTCATCCTGTATCTCCAACCTTTCATCTGGCGTCATTTTCTGCCAGCCTGAGGTTTACCCCTGAGTATTTCCTTTACTGCTGACCTGCTGAGGAAAAATTCTCTTCGTTTTGTGTCTGGAAACGTCTTTAGTACTCCTGGATATGAAAGTCTAACTTGGTTGTTTTCTTCTTTCAACATTTTGGGTCCTCTGTGTATGGGCTCCCATAGTTGTTATTGAGAAGTTAGCCGCTGGCCTAATTGTTCCTACTTTCGAGAAAATCCAAGGTATTTCCTTGGTCTTTCTTACTATGATGTTGGTGCATGAAATTTTTTTTAATGTATTTTGTTTGCAATGTGTTGGGCTTCTTAAAATTAGGGATTGATGCCTTGCATCCATTTTAAAAAATTCTCAGCTATTATCACTTCAGATATCACTTCTGTCCCATGAAAAATTTGATAGATGCACTTTTTCCCTCCACTCTTTCTGAGAATCAAATTAAATGACTGCCTTACTTTTTCACTGTACTCTCTATGTCTCTTACCCTCTCTTCAGTGCTTTTCAACCCTTTGTCTCTCCATACTTCACTCTAGGTAGATTCTTCCAATAATCTTCAATTTACTAATTCCCTTTTCAGCTATATCTAATTTTCTGTTAACTCTATCTGAGTTGTTTGCTTATTATACTTTTTAGTTCGCGGGTTTCTATTTGATACTCATTTTCAACACTATCATATCACTTTTTTTTATTTCCAGTATTTTGCTAAAATTTCCAAGTGTTCATTTCTTTGAACAGAGTAAACATAGTTGTTTTACAGTCTATATCTGATCATTTCAATATCTATTTCACTTATGTGTCTAGATTATCTTTTTTTCTGTTGGTTCTTTTTCATAGATTCTTGTTTCCTCATGTGTTACATTATTTTTGATGATGTTCTACAAAGTTAATGTGAAAAAAACTTCTTCCCTGAGATAATTTGAGAAGTAACATGGTGTTATCTTCCCAGATCATTGTTGTTTACTTCTGCCAAGCACCGTAGACATTACAAGTAGAAAACTACTTTAATCAAGACTGAAACTTTTGGATTTGTGTCATATGATACAAAAAAAATCTGTACTGTTTTTTGTGCAATTAAATAAACGTCTGGTTTATCTACACTCCTAAGGTGTAGCCCTTTGGGGACCCAGCGTAAAGTCAGGAAGGGGTATACCAGAGTCCACAGATCTCCTCTTTTTCTCTCACCTTTAGGAGCCACCACAAGCATAATTCAGTTTCTCTGCTCTCCTTTGAGCTAAAAAGCATCCCCAGGGCAAAAGTGGCCCGGTGTTCCTCACCCACCTCTATGCATCCTAGCCTGGTATTACTCGCTATCTGGTTATCTGGTTAGCTCTTTAATAATTTTAATAATAGGATTGATTTCTTTTTTTTCCCCCAGGTGATTTAGTTGTCTTTAGTAGTGGTCGCTGACCCAAACTGCCTAATCTATTATTATCAAAACTGGGAGTTGTTTAGAAGAACTTAGAAGTTCTATGGACTTTGCCCAGATCTATGACTTTGTTTAAAGAAAAGTTACACTGTTACTTTAGGTTTTCTGTCACCTGCAGCCTAATCCACTTCTGACAGCTACATTCTTATCACAACAAACAGGGATAATGTATTCTAGCTCACTCTTCACATCATGTTATCATTCTCTTTCTCTCTCTCTCTCTCTCTCTCTCTCTCTCTCTCTCTCTCCCCCTCTCCCCGCCCCCATATCTTTCTCTGACTCTTTCTCCATACCCGAATACCTGCCAGCAATTAGATGTCCCAAAGGTTTTGAACTTATATAAGAGAGGGCTTTGCCTCAGCCATTCCCAGTGTTACAGATAGTTCTTTTAAAACATCCTCCCATGACTTGGGAGAGAGAAGGGTAGGAGAAGGGAAGAGAGTTGTTCCTTATCACAAACACTGCACTCCTCTAAAAGACGGCCTCTTCCTCTCCTCTCAATCATCTTTTTTACGTACATGTGGTGAAGTTCCTCTGAAGACACGGCCGGCCTCAGCAACTCACCAAGGTCCTCTGAACCCAGAATATATGAGTTTTGTTCCTTTTGTGCACAGCTTTAAACTTCATTTACAATTCTAAAGGGAAAAATCCTACACTGTAGCTAAAACCATGTTGCTACATTCCAAGAAATGGGGTGAACATAAAAATGCACACAAAAATATAGTGGTGCTAGAGGGCACTTGTGCATACTGTTTTCAGTGTTTTTTTTTTATTATAAAGAATGTCATTTAGCATTAGTCATTTTCATTTTTGAATCTGCAGTTTTCATTTTAATGTTTTCTATACAGGCCAAAACAAAATAATTACTGTTAGATGCTTTGAAATTACTGTGCTTTTCAAATATTTGTCCTTTCATACAATTAACTCTTTGCCCTTTAATGCTAGCAAAGCTTACAATGGTCTTAACTGGATCTCCCAGATCTTTGAAGCCTTGTTATGCTCATAACCTCATTCTCCCCTCTTAATCTTTTAGCAGAAGGGTAACTTAAAGGGAAGCTTAACACACCTAGTTTGAGGATAAGGGAGGAGATTAAAGAGGAAGACTCCAATTTGTTACAGAGAATTGAGGGAAATGATGTTGTGTTTTGTCTTTAAGATTCTATTTGAATAGCAAATGGCTGACCTCGAAGGAATAATCCATTGCAATGGGATGGGTCACTTTCTCAGATTCAGAACAGTAACTGGGGGGGAAGAGGAGTGAGGGGACTGAATGGAGAAGTCCAACAGAGAGAACCAGTAGATTCTGGGTACCAGTGGTTGGGAGGAGTCAGGTGAAAAGACCAGAGGAGAGAAAATATATAAAGTTAAGGCTGGAGATTATGCAGCAAAATACAGTTGACTCTTGAACAACTCAGGGGTTAGGGGCTCCCCAACTGCCCCAGCAGTTGAAAGTTCATGTTTAACTTTGCCTACATCATTATTTAAGTAGTTTAGTAACTTAGGTAGTTAGGTAGTTGGCCCTGTCAACTCTACTTATTCAAAAAGTAGGCCCTCCATGTACATGGCTTACATGTATAAGGGGACCTGCACAGCTCAAACCCTTGTTGATCAATGTCAACTTTACTATCAGCCACCCATAGTGCGCTCCATCCATCTTTCTCCCATTTCCTGAGCAGCGGCCACACCTTCAGCACTCCCTTATTGACCCCTGCCTAACCAATCTCCCCAATCCACTTTCAAGAGGACCTTGAAATGAAACCTGTGACAATGAAAATTGAGGCTATCAGATAGAATCCCTTCAAATCCTTGGATTCCTCCTACTGCTATGGATTGAATTGTGTCCCCCAAAGTTTCTTGTATTAGAAACTTAATCCCCAATGTGACAGTGTTAAGAGGGTGGGAAATCCTATTACTGTAATTGAAAGGTGGGGCTTTTGGGAGGTGATTAGATTGTGAGGACTGTGTCCTTGTGAGTGGATTGATCCATTCATGGGGTAATGGGCATGGTTCTGATGGCTTTAAAGGAGAGCAAGTGAGGAGTTAGCTCTCTCTCGCTCAACCATTTCACCATGTGACACCCTGCATCACTATACAGAGTCACCATAAACAAGACCCTCACCAGATGTATTCCCTGGACTTTGAAATTCCCAGCCTCTGAAACTGTAAGCAATAAATATTGTTTCTTTTTAAATTACCCAGTTTCAGGTATTTCTGTTATAAGCAACAGGAAATACACCCACCTACAAATTTATCTGCTTCAGGCCCACCCTTGCTCCCTCCTTTCTGTCATAACAGAAGATTTTCTCCTTCCCTCTCTGGAGCGAACCCTATAGTTGTGATCTAAATCCATCTATTCCCTCCTCTTCAGACCCCTGTCACTTTGTCACTGTCTCAGGATAGTATATTTAAATGTGCTTAAGGTTTTCCCAACTTTAACAAGATGGGAATAAAAATCTTTTTTATCCATTTAATATAGAACTCCTTTATCTACAACCACATCTCTGTCCTGCTTTTCACTGTCCAAGTTCCTCAAGACAGGACTCTAGAACTGCCTCTCTTCTCCTTCCGTGTTCCCACCCTGGGCTATCTGCTTCTCCTGTGTCAATGTTCACTCATTGCTTTGGTCTAATGTTTGTGTTGCCCCTAAATTGATGCCTTGAAACCTAATCACCAATGTGATGTTGTTTAGAGGCACAGCCTTTGGTGGGTGATTAAGTCAGGAGGGTGGAGCCCTCATGAATTGGATTAGTGCCCTTATAAAGGAGACACCAGAGAGCTGCCTTGCCCACTTCCACCACATGAGGACACAGCTAGCAAGGGCCATCTGTGAACCAGAAAGTAGGCTCTCACCAGACACTAAATCTGCCAATGCCTTGATCTTGGACTTTCCAGCCTCCAGAACTATGAGAAATTTCTGCTGTTTATACACCACCCCACCTATGCTATTTTATTACAGTAGCTCAAACGGACTAAGACACTCTTGAATGACTCTCTCCTGGGCTCCAGACACAAATATCTAACCACTTACTGGTCAGCTGGTCATCTCCATCTGCATTTCTCAGAGATACCTTAAACTTAAAAATGTCCTACTGTATGTATCGTCTTTCACCACTCTCTATATCTAGATCTCCTACAATTCTCCTTCTCAGTGAATTGTCCCAAAATTTCTCCAGTCATATAAAGCAGAAACTGAAGTTCTTTCTTGATGCCTACCTCTCCTTCAACCCTACATCTGACCTATCTCTATATCCTGTCCTCCAGTCACCTGGACAGTTCTCAAGTCTGTCTCCATTTATCTCCTTTGACACCACCCACTAACTGCTGACTAATCTGCCTGCATGTAGCTTGCCCCATCCAATCCATTCTTCACAGCAGTCAGTGTGATCTTCATAAAAATGTAAATCTGAATCTATCACACCCTTGCTAAAAATGTTTCAATGACTTCCCAGTGATCTTAGGGAAAAGCACTCAAAATCCTTAAAATAGTGTAGTAACAAAAATCCTACATTGAAACATATACACACCCCCACACACTTTTCTCTTTTGCCTGCCCAAAAAAGTAAATTTCCCCCTAGATAGCCAGAGGCATCATCTGCTCAGAGAAAGATTAGGATTATAAAGGAAAAATGCAAAGGGACTGAAAGGAAGAGTTTATATTCAGATTTTTGACATTCAAAGTGGAATTTTGCAGCAAGCCATTAGCTGTGCAAGAGAAGATTTTCTGAATTTCTGTATCCTTTCTTTTGGCTTAATCCAGAATCAAGCCTGGATGCTCAGACCATGGTGTTCCCCACAGTACAGAGAAGGTTCCCCTTTCTGTTCTATGGCAGAAAGCAAAATATCTAGTCTGTACTTCTCAGCCTCCACAAATTGCCATATACAGTGAACAGCACCAAGCTGAGAGCCAACAGCCTGCCAGGATTTACAAAGAGCAAAAACCAAAAAAAAACTCTGATTCACAAGCTTCAGGTGGACAGTCAGGAAAAGGCCATTTGGGGAGCATGACAGAAACATAGCAAGAGCTAAGACAAAGTCAGATTATTCTGGGGGCAGTTGCTGGGCTCTGACCAATTTGAGAGAGAGAAAAAACCCAGCTCCCAGCTAAAAGATGCACAAGCAGCAGACCACAGTCACGAACATCGGCAGAGAAATTGGTGCCCAGAAAGACAAGGGGCACTGCTTAAAAGATGAAAAGAGGCAGAAGACAGTCTAGGTCACTGCAGGGCTCCAATGTCCCTTTTGTCGTTATTGTAACAAGCACTCAGTAAGCCAAAACCCACCCCACTACTCTTAGAAGCCATCTTAAAGAGTTGCTGGTGAGGGTAGCTGAATCTGAGAATATTCACTCAGGAAAGACTTCAGATGCACCTTGACATAAAATGGAATTACATCCCAACAAACCCATCAGAAGTCAAAAATGCATTTAATACGCCTAACCTACCGAACATCACAGCTTAGCCTAGCTGACCTTAAATGTGCTCAGAACAATTCCATTAGCCTACAGCTGGGCAAAATCATCTAACACAAAACCTATTTTATAACAAAGTGTTGAATATTTCATGTAATTTATTCAGTATTCTACATTGAGTCAAAATTGCAAAGGATTTGCTCCATGATATAGTCAAAAAAATCGTAAGTCAAATCATCATAACTGGAGACCATCTATATTCATATTTTTACTTCACACAAAGCTTTGAAACTGAAATTTTTGCAGATGGGGTTTGCGAGAAAGACCAGATTAGTTATAGATCACCCTCCCCATCCCCCCACAAAAAAAGAAGAGGAGGACGACAATGTGGGGAAGGGAGGAAAGGGGGAAAGGAAGACACCATCGTCACCTTGCACCTGAACTACACTGTGAGACAACTGGCACCTCCTCTGCAGTGTCCTGGAAGCCATGCCTGTCAGCCTTGCCAGCCACACTGGCGCCCCTCTCCCCCACCCTGGATTCTCAAGCCACTTCAGCCTCCTTTCCCTTTGTCAAATTCACCCTGGTCTCTGTCTGCCACCTCAAGATGATTTCTTACTCAGTCCCTTCCCTCCGCCTAGAATGCTCTTCCCTCTTGCCCCACACTCCCTGCTCAGCTAACTCCACTCTTTGGCCTCTGCATCACTTTCCCAAGAGAGCCATCCCAAGGGCTTCCCTGGTCCCTGGCTCCCACCCAGACTGGCCCAGAGTGCCCTACCTTACAGTCTCATAGGTCCCTCTTCCCGCTGGTAATCATAGTTCTGTTTGATTGTGCCATTAATTCTGCCTCCGCCATAGATCACAAGCTCCATGCTGGTGAGGACATCATGCCACCATTGCACCTCTGGTGTCCAACACACTGAGGCATGCCAATTCATCTCTGTGAAACGAAGGCATGCTCAATAATGAATAAACAAAGGAACAAAATCTGTCCAAAAACAAAAGAACCTGCCTTGTGAAAAGCAGCTGCCCATTCCTGGGCATTCCAGCACAGTGAGAGAACAGTGACTGCCATCAGGGCTGCTTCAGAAGCGATGCCTGCACTAGACAGGTGTGGCGTGCACATCCTCCTCTGTCGGTCTCGTCCATCTCAGAGGTCTTGTGTGTTTCTGTATTTAAACGTTCAGAAAGACTGGGAGGATGTGCTGGGCAGCTTCTCCTCAGACCACGAGGGGGCCCGAGACAGACGGGCCCCAGTGGGTGCCTGAAACCAGAAGAGGAGTTTTCGTCAGGACAAGATGAAGGGAATGTGCATCTGTCGGTGACTCTGGTGACTTTGCAGGCTGGTCCTCCCAAGGTGGAGTGACAATGTCATGGGACAGGGGGAGCAACAATCAGAAAGAGCTCATAGGCCTGAGCCAACTGGCTTAATTAAATCACACAGCAGTAAAGGGACCCAGAGGACAAACTCCAAGGGGCAGGCATACCCGGTATCCTCTCCCCGAACTGTATTACTCTCTCCCACAGAAGTGTGTGTCTGTTTGACTTTATCCTATTCTGACTGTAAGCTATTTTGAGAGCATGCGGACCCCCAACCCCACTACCATGTTCTGCACACAGTAGAAGCTTGACGTACATCCAGTAAGTAAAAGTGAGTCAGACAACCTTCGTCACTGGGGGGTTGTTTCCCCATCAGCAGTTCCTGCCGCTCAAGGTTGTGTGCACGTGTGTGTGTATGTGTGTACACGTGCACATGTGTGAGTGGAGTGCATATGTACAGAAGGGAGTGGGATACAAGGCACCAACTTGTATTCAAAGTAGATTTTTTAAGTCAGCATCAGCAGCACCATGGGCACTGCACATACCATGGGCAGGGCAAGACCCTCTTACCAGACCTAGCCCACCACCCAAGTCCCACTGCCTAGATATGTACCTGAAAGGCTAATTGAAGATTTTTTTTCTTTGGATCTTGAAATACTTTGCCTCTGAAAGCCCATTATTAAAATGAAAATGCCTTTGGAAGGGGAATGATTTAAGCTTCTATCACTTTGCATTTTAGAGAGGATTATGGTAGATAATTAAGAAAGGCCTGGGAAAGTAGACCCCAGATTATGAGTAGGGAAGGGTAGAGCAAGAGGATGGGAAAACCCAGCAGTGGGCCTGCTAAAAGTGAGCTTTGTCACCTTTAAATGTCATTTCCACAGTTTAGCTTGGGGAGGCCCAAGGATAACTGCCTGTCCTCAAGCACTGCAAGTCTCTGAGATAAATGGATGAGCTGAGGTTAGATTAGATGAGAAGAAAAGGTGTTAGCCTCGCTTAAGGTTTTTCTGATTAAGGGCAACAAGCAGCATCTTGGGGGCTCTGTGGCATCAGGACTTCTGCAGCCTGCGCCATTTCCTGGTTGCCAGCAATGGGGAGCACCAGCAGATCGAGTCACATATGCAGTGGCAGGATGGTGTCGGCAATACCTGCTCCAAAGGGCTCAGGACCTGGATGGGCAGCGACCACTATTGGAATGACCCACAGAAGTGAGTGTGGAGAGAGAAATGAAGGATGGAGAGTGGAAAACAAAGAGAGGGAGAGAGGGGCGGGCAGGTTAAGCATCTGGAAAATTACTGCAGTCTCATGACTTTGGCTGCTTCAAAGCCGGATGAGTCATCAGCTGGTTGCCTAGGCAACGGCTATTTTCCTCCTGCTGCTGATCAATTTCATCTGCACAAATGTCTCACAAAACTGTGAGCTGTGAAGATAATATACCGGAGTCACAGAAAGTCCTACCAAACAAGGTCTGCATTTCAAGTGTTCTGAGCCACCTCCCCATCCCACCCCGGTCCTCATCTCAACAACCACACACACACAACACACACACACACACACAACACACACACACACAACACACACACACACACACACACACACACACACACACACACACACACACACACACACACACACACACACACACACACACACACACACACACACGATAGGCCAGGCCAGGGTACCCACAGGGGGAGATCGTCACCTCTTCCTTGACCCAGTTATGATCTCTGGGATCAGAGCTGCCCAACCTCATTGTCTCCAATTACAGCATATGCTTCTTTAGGAGGGGAATTTTACTTGTCCTACTCACCACTGCATCTCCTAGCTTAGCTCATCATCCTGTACATATTAATGCTCAGTAAAAGTTTGTTGACTGGATGAATGAATGGCAATGTTCTCAACCACCTCTAAGGCCACCCTAAAAAAAACTTTAATCAATAAAACAAAACCCCCTTCCGAAAAGGCTAAAACCCTTTCTGAGGTGGCTTTTACACCACAGATATGAAAACACATACAACATGACTAATTTTGAAGCTGTCACAATTTTTGTGTTTTCCCTAGTCTATCTCCATCATTTGGGGCATAAAGAACATGGGAAAGTCTTATATGAAAAAGGATCGGGGTTTCACATACTTGAAGTCAGCCCCTAGCATAAAGCCGGAAGAGCTGCCATGCCCATTTACACGTTGCCGATATTCACTAAGAGTTTACAATGTGGCAAGCACATTACATGCATTTTCCCATTTCATTCTCCCAACAACCCAGGTGGTAAATATTTTATAATTTCCATTTTACAGGTGATGAAACTGAGACTAAGATTAAACGACATGCCCAAGTTATGCATGCAGTACATGATAGCACCAGGATTCAACTCTGAGTCTGGGTTCTCAGCATCACCCATTATTGCCTCTCTGCTTGCCACATCCCTCCACTTGTCACGGTAGCTCTGTTGGTGGCATTTCCAGCCCCACTTTTCTCCTTCAAGCATCCCAAGATGTCAATTTTATGCTAAAGTGCTTTATATTTGTACTATGATCTCTTGTTTTTCAAGTATTTTCATATAAATTATATCATTTGAGCCTCAAAACATCCCGGTCTGATAAGTAGGGCAGATATCATCATCTGCACACTTCATACATAGAAAATGAGAAACTAAAAGGTTAAATGACTTGCCTGAAACATTCATTTAACTAATCAGAGCTGGGACTTGCACATTGGTGCTCAGATGCTACTACCGCTCCAGCCCAGATGCTCTCTGGAAAAGAACATCATGTTGCTCACACCTGAATCTGGCTCTGGGCCTCCACTGCTCCTCAGGGCAGTCCCTGGGAAGCCTCAAGCTGGCAGAGCATCGATCCACCTTGTCAGCTAATTGTAGGCAGAGCCTGCCCTGGGGAACCTCAGGAACCTTTTCCGAGAAGCTTCAATAACAGGAAAGCAATCTAAGACTTCAGAGGAAATCTGAATATCTGAGAAAGACTCCTAATGTAGCTTAATTTAGAAGACAAAATCATTTATGTGGTTAATTTATATGCACATTTTCCTAAAGAAAATGTAAGTTTTATTAAATATAAATGGTCTAAATTTGCTATCATTAAAATAATAGGATTTTAAACATGGTGATCTCAAGAAAATTTGAGAAAGGTCAAAGACAGGACAGCCAGCTAGGACAAAAAGAAGGCAATAATAATAATAATAATAATAATAATGACTAAAAGCAGGACCTTGGTTAGGTATTACTACTAGAGCAAAGGATGTATGTGGCCAAGTAAAGAGAAATGAGGCTGGAGAGGCAAGCAAAAGCCAGACTTTGAAAGGCTTTACCAAAGAAAAGGTCCAGAAAAATTCACTAGAGGACAGATCTCCAAATGATCGACCTGGAGACTGAATTTGAGAAAGATGACAGCAGTATGGAAGACATACTGGAGGGCAGAAAATACTGCTGGCAAAAAGAATGGTTATAGTAGCCCAGGCAGGAAGAAATGAAGGATTAATCCAAGGCAACATCAGTGAGGATGGAGACACGGCGATGGGTATAACAGAGGTTAAGGAGAACACCAAAGGTGGTGACCGGTTCCCTGGGAAAGAGAGGAAGTGCAAGGGATTGGAAGGAGACATTCCTGAACAGGATAACAAAGGGGCCTGGGATGCCATGTAAGAGGATAATAATTATAGAAAGTGCATGTTTGGCCAGGGATTTAACATAATGAACTTGAAATGCCTATGTACATCCTAGGAGAGCTATTTGGTTGAGAGAGAGCTCTGTGGGGCTAGAAATGCCAGAGAGAAAGCTTACTAGATATAAATTGGTACTCATGTGTGGACATTGAAGTTGGCTTTTAATGAGGTCATTCACCATCAGGGTATAGGGTAAGAAGAGAAATACTGAAGTTTAAGTGGGCAAAAGAAGAAGCTTCCGTGAAGAAGATAAGGCTAGGAAGGAAACAGAAGATAGTGGTACCTCAGAAGTCAAAGGGAAAGAGAATTTCAGGAAGAAAATGGTCCACGCAGTCAATGATTGCAGAGACTAAGAAGTGCTCTTTGTTTTGCAGAGCACTGATGACTCAAATTCAGTGCAGGAGGGAGGGAAGAAGCCAAAATGTAACAGGTTCCAGAGCTGGAGTAAAGATTGCAAATGTAATCACTGGTAGTTTGGGGCTCATTATTTCCCAACAAACAGGTTAGCAATGCCTTTTTTAAAAATTATAAGACAGTACAGCCATATTATATAAGGTTTTGAAAATAAAGAAAACAAGAAACTCACCCATGATTTAGGCATCATGACACAACCACTGTAATTGGTCCATTTTCTCCCAGTCTTTAAGGATTTTCATGTACCTCACTTCAAAGCACTATTGCCTAAGGAACCTTAAGATGAAAACCTTCAAGCAGTCCCACATCTCCCCAAAGTTTGTCTATAGTTTTCCCAAAATACTAGTCTTAATTCAAAACATTTTTGCAAGAGCACAATACCAAGTAACAGGCCTCCATCTTAAAACAGGGGCCATGTGTTATCCATAATATTTCTAAACTTAATCCTCTTTCCATACACTTTGGAAGCCTAATTACAATTGTCAAAATTGTATTGTGTCAGCCAAGTATTTCTCTGCTCCCAGAGGCTCCTCCAGCCCTCAACCAAAATGTGGCAAGTTGTGTGGATTCAGGTCCACAGAAAGTGGAATGGAAGCAGGCAATCATTTTACATCAGGTAACCTACCAGCTAGGAACAGCTCCTTTCTTGGCATATACTAGGCATTCTCCAGTTCTCAAGTTCTCAAAGCATACCTAACTAGCTGGGCTTGCTGCAAGAGTGAAAATTAGAAAGGTTCTAATCTACTTAAGCTTGACCTCACCTTCCCGACTGCCTGAGCAACACTGCAAAGGAAGCCAGGTTGTCTCTGACATACCACCCCTTCTCCTTCTCTGATAATCCTGAAGGCACAACCCCTTCCAAGCTTTGCCCTGGATTGATGGGAAGAGAAACAAATGAATGGGTGTGTTTTCAGTGTCAGCCTCCAGGCTTTCCTATGGAAACTTACAAGAGAAAAGGTAACGCTAGAAGTGGTGGTGTGGATGGGTGAAGATGTAAGCTAAAAATGTCTATGAATTTGAATTATACAGGTCTTCCAGGGTGCTAATAATTCTGGGAGGATAGCCACATAAATATTTGCAATTTACTGGAGCTCCCTGAAGCCACAAGCCTTACACAAAGGTAGTGCACATTACACACATCTTGAAAAGTGATAGTAGGAGTAATGTGGGGATACCTGGACTTTGTAGTATCCTTCCAGTGGTTCTCCCTATCTCTGTATCTATAACTCAAACTTTTTGCATCCAGTTAGGGGCTATTTCTTTTTCAAAGAGCTTTTATAAATACATAGATTTACAGAGTGATGGTGTTGAATGGAACGCTTGGTATTTCAGACACTCGTGCTCTTTTGTCAATTGATACCTTAGACACAAAATATTTTAAGCAGATTACAGAAGGACCGCCCCCAGGGCACCTCAGAATTCTTCAAATCTTCTCAATACAGCTTAAAAACTATTCATCTAATCCTATATCCCATTCTACGAATGAGCAATTTGAGGCACAGAAAAGGAACATGACATCCAAGTTCACACAGCTGAAGGCAAAACTAGGACCTCCTAAGTTCCAGTGTTCCTGAGCGTTACCTTGACAGTTCTACACTGACTGCTCAGACAGACAATGCACCCTGGAGGCATCAAGCCATTCTGACCTTGTGTCTGAGGCACACATGTCACCATGACACTGAAGAACAGGGTCTTTTCCATCTGAATCTTCTCTGCCCACTTCCCAATGGGAAATTTAGAATTCAGGATTAAAATTTTAAATGTCCCAGAAGAGCTGGGCAAGCAATCATTAATAAACAATCAAGCTCAACTGCATTTGATTCTCATCTGGTCCCTCCTGAATGCACAAGTAAAGAACCTGTAATTCTTTTATCTCTGGAAACAGGGAGAACAGGCAGTGGGGTTTGCAGGGCTCTGAGGCAAGCAAGCCCAAGTTCCAGCGGGGACTCCTTAGGTAATATTCGTTCAGCAAGCACGTGTTGAGCACCTACTGACTGCCTTGCCCTGTACCTTGCTTGGGGAATACAAAGACTATCAGTCCTCAGTCCTGGCCCTTGAGGGATCTGTTTTGCTCTTTCTGACTATGGCTGGGTAAACCTGGATAAAACCGAATCTTTAGGCAGTCTCCTCTGGAGTCCTTAATTAACTCTAACCACCCCTTCTTAGAAGCCTCATGATCATCTCTGTGTCTCCAATCTAAGATAAGAGCTGACAGAACGGGTGGGCACGGGGAGCAAATCTGTAAATTTAATGATTATGAGGTCAGCATAATTATTCAGTCCTGGCCAGAATTGAGCATCTCCTCTGCCCTTTCATGCCTGCTTTTCTCTCCCCTCCTGGGAGACCCCCCCCAACACCACACACCCCACATCCACCTCTCTCGAGCTCTCACTCACTCTCACCCTAGCTCTCACTCTGTCACACTGCTCTCAGAGATATGCATTGTTAACCAAGTTTATTAACTTCTCTGAGCCCCCACATCTGCACATGTAATAATATTCCCAACATCCCCACGTGTAATCATATTCCCTTCAGAGGAATGTCAGAATAACTAAAGGAGGCAATGAATAAAAGGTACCATCATAGTGTCTGGCACTAAACAGCTTTGTAATAAATATTGGTTGTTACATTATTATTATCATTATTATTATTATTATTTATATTATGAAAGTTATCCTTTCCCTTAATGATACTACCTTTCCCTGGGGGTATTTGCATTCAATATGAAACAAAGACACAAATGATAGGTTCCTAATTGGTGAGGCTTCAGACCTAGAGAAAAATAGTGGGCAGGGGTCCTTCCAGGCACCCCTCAAATCTCTCCCTGTGCGTAGCACCCACTTGGGGCTCACAGAAGCTGCTGTTCGTGTCTGAGCCTCCTTTCCTATGCAGCTCTCATCTGTCACTCTGCCCTAAGGGCCCACATGGCTGTGCTGCTCAGGAACACGGAGCTGATTATGACACACCACAGCACAGAGACAGAAAGTGCCTGGGCTCCTGTCAGGACAGGAACAGTGAGGCTGATGCCCGGGCACAGCTGCTGTCACCGCCCCCACCCCCCAGCAGCATCTCTGTTCTGGGGCTCTACCTGAGAGTCTAGGATGGCCCCAGGACAAGAACCCAGGGCCCCAGCTGAGGTTTATAATGAAGCCAGCACAGCAGACTCTGCAGTAGCAAATGTCAACGTAAAACTGCTTTGGGTTCTAGGGAAAGCAACATGACTCAGCTCTCTGCTCTACCTCCTAAATGCCTCTCATTTCCACCCCCTCCTCCCCATCCCTACGGCTGCTGCCTTAGCCAGGGCTCTTATAATTGCTCCCCAGGTGAATAATAAGAGGCTAATATTTACTAAGTGCTTATTATGTGCCAGGCAATTATATACTTCAATTTTTGCATGCAATTTCTCATCAAAAATCTCAAAATAACTCTATAGGTATGTATTATTTTTTTCCTATTTTTCAGATGAAAGGATGCTCAGAGAAATTAACTTGACCAGAACTGTTGCCTTCCCATCCCCCATGGCCTCCTTCCCCTGCTGCTCTCTCATGTGCCCGTCAATGCCAACCACTAATCAGCATCTCTGCCGTGAGTCTCTTTCCTCCAACCCACCAGCCATCCACTTACAGGAATTCCTTCCTAAAACGTGAATCTGACCATATCACTCACATCCTGAAAATCCTTCAGACTCCCCATTAGGTCCAAATAAAGCCGAAACTCCCTAATCTGGCATTCTCGACTTTTGCCAACCTCACTCCAGCCCACCTTTCCAGTCCCATCACCCACTGCCTCCAGCACGTTCAGCTGTAAAGAGCCGCTCAGCAGTTATCGAAGGTCTCTGTTTGCACCTCCATCCTTCACACACACCCTCCTTCTCTGTGGAATGCAGGTTCCCCAATTCTCTTCCAGGCAAACGTCTCTCTGTACTTGAAGATCCAGGTCAAATGTCACTTCCTGTGTGAAATCCTCCTAAACTCTCTCAGACCCCTCTCTCTGTCCTTCCCGCTGGGCTGCCACAATCCTTCCCATTCTTGTCACTGATCTGTTACTACATCAAATTGTGTGCAATTACTTGTTGGGGACAGCAACCCTGATTAGGCTGGGAAGTCTCCCAGGGTAGGGACTGTAGCTTGTTTTTCACTTTTTAGTCTCAATACCTACCCCAGGGCCTGGAACAGCGTGGTTTACTGAATATGCATTGCAGAGACGGATAGAGTAATCATTTATTGACGTATCCATTCACTCAGTTAGTTAATGATCTACTGTGTGCTGGGCACTGTGCTAGGGCACCGGGAGGCAAAGCTAAATAAGAATTAGAACTCTCTGGGGAGCTACTTTGGTCTAATGCTTATATAATCAAGGGCTTTTATTACTTTTTTTCTTGATTCCCTTCCCAGAAAACAAACTGAACTGTAGAGCCTGCAAAATACCACCTAATTCCATCCTATTTAATCTGGATGCGACTGTCACCCATTTAACTGCCATGCTGCTTACAGAAAACTCAGTTGTCAGGTCTAAATCACAGCTTGTACAAATAACCAAAGTTAGATAGCTTGCAATTCCATTAAGATCCTAAATCCATCTTGATGTTAATTTGTTAAGTTCTACGAATTCAATTAACTTTTCTGATTAATCACGTATTAATTAACCAAACGGTGCTGACAAGAAAGTACTGAGGCTTAAGTGGTTATTTTTCTAGCTCATAACATTTGGCTGTGTCATTTTATTAGATGCAAATTAAAATCTTTGCTTTCTGCCTACTCTGAATTGTCTCATCATTTGATAATATGATACTCAGTTCTCTAATTTTTTCCTACATAAATAGGCCTTATTTTACCAATATGATATTGATACTGGAAGCACCTTCTGGGCAAGGACTCCACCTCTTTGGGTCCTTGAGTGCCACAAAATCAACCAGCGCAGGACTCTCCTGCACAAAGTGGTGACCCCAAAATTAGAGATAGCAAGAGCTGGAAAAGCACCTGGAGATCATCTCATCTGAAACCCTTGTGCTAATGTTTAAATATTTGTCCCCTCCAAAATACATGTTGAAATTTAATTGCTATTATAACACTATTAGGAGGTGGGACTGTTAAGAGGTGATTAGGCCATGATGGCTCCAACCTCATAAATGAATTAATGCTATTATCGAGGGAGTGAGTTTGCTCCCTCTCTCAGACCCCTCTCTGTCCTCTCTCTGTCTGCTCGAAGGACAATTTTGGCCCTTTCTCCCTCTTCTTCCACCTTCCATCATGAGATGATACAGCAAGAAGGCCCGTACAAGATGCCAGCTCCTCAATCTTGTACTTTCCAGCTTCCAGAACTGTGAACCAATACCTTTCTGTCCATTATAAATTACCCAGTCTCAGGTATTCTGTTATAGCAGCACAAAACAAACCAGGACACCTCATTATACAGATGAAGAAAAAGAAGCCCAGAGAAGTGCAAAGACTTGTCCAAGAGCAATAGGCTAAGCCAGGACCAGTACCCAGGGTTCCTGAACTCAGTTAATGATAATAGTAACATAATAGCTATCATTTATTTATTGCCATGTATGTGGGCTCTTTAAAAATTTCATGAAGATGCACATTATCTTATAATTCTATTTTTCCATGAACTTTTTGAAGCACCCTCGTATATCTGCAGATTTGAAAGCAGCATAAGTCTACATGCTGAGAAGCTGGTAAGTGCCACATGGCTGGAGAAACATAAATTTGGTTCAGGGCTACCAATGCAGCCCAAGCCTGAGGGAGCAGATCCCTAAGAGAAAAGAAGCACAGAGAAGTGATTCTGAATTCTGAAAAGCTCTTGCTGTCCAGGCAATTGCTGATTTGTAAGCAGCAAGCAAAAGCCATTGGACAGGAGGGAAAGATTTTAGCAATCTCACAGAGCTATGGATACAGAAAGTGGAGTTAGGACTCACCAAGAAGATGCTCTGGGACATACTCAGGACTTTCAGCTGGGACTCCTCGTATTAGTTTTCTATTGCAACAAATTACCACAAATTTAATGGGCTTAAAGCAATACAAATGTATTATCCTACAGTTCTGTATGTTAGAAGTCTGACAAGAGTCTCACTGAGCTCAGATCAAGGTGTTGGTATTCCTTCTGGAGGCTCTAGGGGAGAATCTGTTTCCTTGCCTTTTCGACTTATATAGAGGCTGCTGGTATTCCTTGGGTGTGGCCCTCTTCCTCTATGTTCAAAGCCAGGAATAGCAGGTCAAGTCCTTCTCACATCACGTCACTTTAACCTCCTCTTCTGTCTCCCTCTTTCATTTTTAAGGACATTTGTGAGTATGTTGGGACCACCCAGAAAAATCCAGGATCATCTCCCTATTTTAAGGTCAGCTGATTAACAACTTTAATTCTATCTGCAACTTTAATTCCTTCCTGCCATGGAATCTAACATATTCACAGGTTCTGAGCATTAGAACATGGACCTCTGTGGGGCATCATTATTCAGCAAACACACCCCTGAAGGGCTCTGTCCAAGAAGTAGAGGTGAATAAGAAATAGACAAGTTCTCACAAAACTGAAACACAGCTCTGAATCGTCTCAATCCCAAAGAGAATTAAAGAGATATGCCCCCTATATAACGACCTCCAGAAGTAAAAATAAATTCTGTCTGGAGAAAGTTATCATCCAGAACTTTTATGTCTTCTCAAATAAAATGTTCAGCATTCCATCAAAGACTACCAGGCACACCACTATACAAGATCAAGTAACTGGTTGGTTTCTTTCTGCTTCCTGGAGCCCCCTGGGAACCAGGACCATGTCCAACGTGTTAAGTCCCACAGTTCACCCCAGGCTGTAGTGTATGGTAGTTGCTCTGCAAATGCGTTTGAGTGAGTGGCTCTAATGCCCATGGTGGCTTCCCCCAATGAGAAAACAGCCCCAAGGGGGCAGGGCCAACATCAAGCTCTTCTAAGTTCTATACCACCTGCAAGAAGACTGCACCTCATCCCTGGTCAGCTTACAACAAGCCATCCTAAAAAATAGTAATAATGATAACAAGAAGGAAGAAAGAAAATGAAGCCGCTGATGCTGCCTGCAGCTTGTAACAGACAGAGCAGTCACCAAGACTGAGCAGGCCTGGTGGAAGCAGAGAGGGGACCGGCAGCACTGAACTGACACCTGATTGCCTGTGGTTAAAGCTACACAGAATTTTAAAACCCTCTGTCTCTTAATTCTTCAGAATTTTTTAAATGTTTCTATTAGACTTAATTCTTCCAAGCTCCCTTCCAGGAAAATTGCTGAGAACCAGAGAGGTAGGTCAGAGCCAAGGCTGCTGCACACTAAGGTGAAGGTTACACTCCTCTTGCCAAGCCGTAAGCCTCTGTGAGTCTGCACAGGGCTGCATCAGGCTGGAGCAGGGAGCATCTTTTCTTAATTTGTCAGTCAGCAAAGGCCCTTTTTTCAGTGCAAAGGCTGAGTGTGTGGTAATGGCAGCCCTGGACCAGGAACATTTCGAGAAATATTCTAAATAGGAAAAATAACCAACATTTGGGGGAGGGGGGTAACTATTATGTGCTAGACAGTGTGTTAAGCAGTTTACACACTGCCTGACACAGAAAGATACAAAAAGAAAAGTACCACATGTCCTCACTCATAAGTGGATGCTAAGAAAGTAGTAAAGGGGGGAAGGAAGGAAGGAGACCACAATAATATGTTGAACTTTCAAGAGAGAACAAACCTATGTTTACTAGAGGTGGGAGGGACACAAAGAATAATTACCATTTGTTATCATGAATATGCTCATAATATTGATTTGATCATCACATCATACACAGGTGATGGTAGTCAATGCTGTACCCCCAAAATATGTATAATCAATTATGTTTCGATAAAAAAAAAAAAAAAAAGATCACACAGCCAGGAGGTGGTAAAGCACCTGGGTCAGTGTGAGGCAAATGCCTGTGTTTGGTGACTATGCAATTCTGTCTCGTCCTCATTCATTAGTTCCTGTGACCTGCTTCTTGTCCAAAGTGGCATATGTAAACTTCTCGGCCGCTCAGAAAGGCAGCCTGGGAAGAAGAACACATTTCTTGAAGGTGAGTAGCTGAGAGTGTGTGGGCTTTGAAAGGTGGCTTTCCCCTTCTCTACCCCGCTAGCATTTTATGGTGCACCCCTCTGTAATATTTCCAGAACCCTCCAGTGCTAGAGCAAGACTCATGGGTAATGAGCCACATAATTCAAGGAGAGTTTTCACGTGGAACAGGTGAGAGTGATCAGCACTGTTCGTGGGTGGACCAGCAGTTTCTTTTTTCTAAAATATAAAGATTTTGTGTGACAAGAAAGAATTCTTCCCCTCCCCCGCCCATGCCCTTCAAGTTATTCGAGATCATCCACTCTCTTGAGCTGTCCCCGCCTACAGATTGCATGAGTGCTGGGTAGTAGCTCCTTGTGATTAAGTTGCTTTTCTGGGCTAGTGAGATTCATTTTCAGTCCTTCGTCATTCAAGAAGAGAGCGCAGAAATCAGCCTGGGCGCCTACGGCATCCGCGGCAGGTGACGTTGCCGGGGAAACGGCCGCCGCTCTGTCGTCACTGCGGGAGGAACCGTCCGCCCCAAAGCGCCGCCCTCCTCCCGCCGGGGCTCCGCTGGCCTTTGTTCGGTTGTATTGATTCCCTGAGCCTCTCCAGCACCCTGAGGGCTGCCCTCCCACCCCACCCACCTCAGCAAACACAGGAAGAGAAGAAGCTGCCTTTATCAAAAAGTTTCTTCTCTCCGTAGTCACCCTCTGGCCAAAAACATCGATAAATATGAGAGAGAATCAGGGAGGGAGATACATGCAAATGAATCTGTGACTTTGCTTTGAGACTCCCGGAAAGAGCAAATGGACAGCCGGGGAGGCTGGGAAGGGATCTCTATCTACTCCATACACACAGGCAAATCTGATCAAAGAAACGTTAGAGCCTCTTTCTCCCCACCCATTCCCAAGGCAGCCTCAATTAACATAATCTCTGAGCAGAGCCTGTTGCTCAATAAAGTATAAGGATTTCTCCCCACAGAACAAAAGGGTAACCACTAGGCAGGGAAGAGGAAGCTGATGCCATTCTGAGCTCAACACCTGCAGCAGAGACTGCTCCCCTTCCATGCCGTGAAGCTGTTTTGAAAGAACAGCTCCCCAGCCACAGACTATGTTTCCCAGCAACCTTTCTATCTAGGCCCCATGTCACCAGTTCTGACCAACAGAAGGCGAGCAGAAGTGATGAGCACTATTTACAAGTCAAAATGAGGCTTTTTCCACCCTCTCCTTCTACCTCCTTGCTCTGCCTAAAGTTAAGGTGGCAGAGCAGGAAGGTAGAAGAAGCCTGGGTTCCTAAATCACTACATTGAAAACAGTCATTGGACTGCTTTGTGAGTCAGGAAGAAATTTCTGTGTTAGGCAGCTGGGATTTCAGGGTGTCTCTGTTACAGCACCTAGCATTAACTTATACAGCCTTATCACCAGCAAGGTGAAGCCAATGAGACAATGCCTTGCACCAAGGCTTTTAGGTTCTGAGGGGCCAGCACAGCTGGATCTGGAGTGAAAAGTCACCAACCAGAGCTGAACACAGAACTTGCTCTAACTGGTGCAAGACATGCTACAGCAAAATCCCTGAATATGGCTGTTTTTGTTTGCAGGACGCAGGAGAGAGAATTGGGCAAGAGGTAGAGGGGGCAGAAGTTCAAAGGAAGATGAATTTGTTGAGGCTGAGGACTCTGCTCAGTCCTCAGACCATGTTTGTGTCTCCCTGAGCACAGGCCTCCGACATGGAGGTTCTGGGAGCAGCAGCTAGGTGTGGAACCCACTGTCAGGACTGCTGTGTACAGTTGCACAGGCTACCACATAAAGGCCCACAGCCAAGGGTGAGCAGGGGCTGACGTGCAACATGCCCTTCTCTTACCAAACCAAGCACTCTGGCTCAGAGTTGAGCTCACCTGGAGGAAAAGCTTAGGGCTGCGTCTACCTGGTGCCCTTTTTAAATATGTGCAAAGGTGCCATCCATGTCTAATCTTACATCTCTGGTGGCACTGTATATGCCTGGCACAAAGGGAGTGGTCTAGTGATGCCCCTGACCCCTGTGATCCTCATAAGGCCAGGCTACAAAGTTCTTTCCTTCAAGCCAGCCTCCACAAAAATTCACATTCAGAGAAACAAAAATTTGATAAACAAAATGAAATTGAAATCTTGCTCCCACAGCAAGAAGAAAAATATGCTGTCTCCCTCCTCCCTTCCTAAGCCTCTTCTCCTCTTCAATCCAGAATCTTACCTGCGTTTAGCTAAATCCACTCTCCCTACCTGCAAGATAAAAGACAGGAATGCTCTATGCTGCAAAGGGTTATAGCAAAGCACATAAGATTTCACCCCCCTGATGGGCTGCTGAAGAACAAAATAGGGACAGAGCAGGCCAGCAGCAAAGAAGACCCAGGCCCAGGGCAGCCAATGGGAGAGAGAGTGGTAGATGAACATTTGGGGGCAGGCTACAAGGACAACAAGGATGACAAGGAAAAGCGAGATTCCAAAAGCAGTGCTTCAGAAATGCAGCAGAGGGTGAGGCCATTCTTATGATGGGATTCTCCCAGAGAAGACAAGTAGGCTCTAAAGGAATGAAATGAGAACTTCTGCAGAGGTCCATGTAAGGAAATATCAACATTTCTTGCAAAATTAATCACTAAATAAGTATCATCATTCATAAACGACAGGAATTTTCTTGACATAGGAAATTAGCACAACCTTTTCTAGAAGACAATTTGGGTCTCTCTATTAAAAATTTAAATATTCAAACCCTTTGGTCTAGCAAGGCCACTTCTAGGAACTTACTCAACAGAAATACTCCCACTCTTGGAAACCTATACAGAAATCTGTGCAGAGATGTTCATTGTCGACAAGACATGAATTTTTTAGATGATTCTCCTATGAAATTTTGGTAACCACTTTCTTTAAAAGAAATATTATGCATCTAGAAGGTGACTTGGTTAGGATTCAAGATGCCATCTGACCTCGTAAAGGAGCCAAAACCTGATATTTTATTATTTGTTTCTAAGCACCACTGGACTTGAGTCCCTTGAGGGCAAGGACCATGGCTTAGTCACTGTTTATTTTCAGACCTGTCACAAAGCCTGTTAGACTTGTGTGCTCAAATGCTATTTGTTAAATGAATTCGTGATTTAATTGGGCTTGGATCAAATTTAGGCTCTTGCCTTCATCACCAGAATATTCTATAAGAGGGGTCAGTGGACACCTGTTTTACCCTGGGATATCTGCTACTATCAGCTGTGTCCTTACTCCTCCCTCTGTACAGTTGCTGGTTTAGGAAGGGAAAATGAAGGGGCTCAGGGGAAGGAAAAAGGAGAAGACTATGGTTGGCAATTTAAGTTCTCAAGATGCAAATAAGTCAGGATTTTTAGCTTGTTGTCCATATGTAAAATTATATGCAGCTCTTTTCTGGGGAAAGTTTATATAGCACTCATGAACTTCTCAGATAATTCAGGTCCATGACACTCCAAAAGAAAAAATGATTAAGTATCACTGAGCCAGGGGATTTTTGACTCAGAAATGGAACATGTTCAGACAACCTCTGCCAAGGAGTAATATACCAAAGGTGATTGAGAAACCAATGAGAAAAGCCTTATGTCACAAATAGACCTACAAATAACTCTATAAAATAAACTGTCACACTGATGTTCCAATTTTCCTTTTGCAGCCCCTGAACATGATATTTTAAAGCATTGCAATTTAAAAGGTTGTTCATTATAATAGCCACCCAGCTCATAAACTTACTTGAACATTGTGTATGCCCTAATTAAATGTGAAAAGACATTTTCTAACTTTTAAGAAACTAAGAGAGAAAAAAAATCAGAAATGGTAAAACTGAACATTTAGAACATCACCTATAAAAAAATAACATGGAATGTTTCACTATACCATTTACCTTGATCATAAAATTATTAATCAAACACTTTCAGGCAGGCAGTCAAAAGCAGTTGATTTGATGTGACAGCATTTCATAACACTTAGCAAGTGAAAAAGGAATGCTATTAATCCATTTCCTAAATCCTCAAAATACTGACTTCTCCACATCCAGAAAAATCACTAGTATCTTACCAAAAGAGCAATCAATCGATTTAGCCTCAAATTCTTCTTTAAGCCTTTAGAAAGCTCTGCTACTTGCCAATTTGATTGCCTTTCAAGGTGTCTTTAGCGTTCCTGATATTTTGTAATGAACCAGAGTTAGATTTAGCAGAAAGAAATTTTCAGAAATTTGCCCCAATATGCATATTAGTACGTACCAGTATTAAATTAACTATTGTGTTGCCACTCATTTTCTATTATAAAAGAATTGACAGGCTTTTCCTGAGACAGAACTTTCCACCTCTTCCCACCCCTTATCCCCACCCCACCCCACATTAGTTCCAATCCTTACCTCTGACCTACAAGTTACAAGTAGCTATGTTTGAGGCCACCTAACCCTTGGCCCAGAGAGATGATGGAATCATCAGCACCCCTTATTAGCACTTACCTACCTGCTACATCATGTTAAGTGCTATAAAAAGCAAAATAATCAGATTCAGTATTTGGTCTCTAGGTACCAACGAAACAAGCAGAGAAAAACCTGTACTTACACACAAAAAGACTCTGAGCATGGGACGACAGAAAGAGAACTAACCTGGTGGGCAGGAGACCTAACTGAGAAATTGCAATTTAGTTTTACATTAGTTAGGTGACTAATACCATAGCTATTACAGAATAATAAACAATAAATAATAAATAAATACACACACGTGGCATTTGCACTTTGTAATTCATTAAGTCTGCTTTTAAGATCAAGCACCACTTCATAGGACTTGTAAAGTGGAGGAAGCTTTGGCCAGTGGAAAAAGTACTAGACTGTGAGTCAAAAGATTGGGCCTCTAGGTAAGTAGAGTTCTGAGTTCTCATGTCCTGTCTCTTCCACCTGTAATGGCGCTGATCCCTCAAGTCCTGATATTGGCTGTCTTTCTCCTCTCTCAGCCTTTCCTCCCTCCACGGCCTTGGATAGAGTGAGAGGCTGAGGTTGCTGCTGCAGCTGCAGAGGATGCCTGGAGCACATGGCAGCAGACTACTCAGGAATACTGATTTGGCCGACAAGTACCCAGTTCAGAGCCAGTTGCCAGACCAGCTAGGAAAGTGTAGAAGGAGGAGTAAATGTGTAAGGCCAAACTATCAGGACCGTGATGCAAGGTGGTTAGGCTGGTGCTTGTCGTGTGCACCACACAACTCCGGGGGCCACCATTGCTCATAATCATTGCAGCTTTGTGCACAGTTATTTTGACAATTTCTGGAAGATCTCAGAAGAGTATCTTGAGGAAGGATGCTTTTTTTCAAATCTCCACCAGTTTCAACACAGACTCGCTGACAGGCCTGAGACAGAGGACTGAGAAGAGTAAGCCAAGCCCCCAAAACAAAGTTCGAGGCTGGACCCCATGGCTTTAGGGGCCCAGCCTAGGAGCAGACCCTTCCAAGACTGCAACTACCACCACTTTGCAGCTATTGCCCAGATCTCTACCCCTAATCCCGACCTCTTGCCAGCCTGCTCCACAAGTCCATCCAGAGATTCTCTGGTGCCACTAAGCCCAAGGCACCCACACACTACTCGTCTTCTACCAAGCAAGCAAGCTCCACCTCCTCACCTCCCACTTCTGATGAAGGCCCTATTGTTCTCCCATTGCCCGAGTCTGAAATCCTGAAATCAGCGTGGAGTCCTTCACCTCTCTTCCACTTCAGCACTCATGCAGGCACCTTGACCTCTTTCCCCGACAGCCTCAGGGTCTCTGGCATCTACTCCCTCATTCCCAAGCCTCCTGCACCACCCAGTCCAAACATTCATCTCCTTGTCGCTGAACCACACGATACCCTCCTAACTGGTCTTCAGACCACCAGTCACCCTGCTTCCACATATCCTATCTTCTAAAACACTGATCTAAACATATCACTTCCCGCCCTCAAACTTTGTTAACATCTTCCTGCTCACCGAATCAAGACCAAACTACCCCCAAACAGCATAACACCACTATGGCCCTCCATGGAGGCAACACTCAGCAATACCAAAATCCTGACTGTTCGCAGTTAACTAGCCAGTGTCCGTGGGGAAAGCAATATCTCTATGTCTCAGTTTCCTGGCCTGTATTAACAGTACCTACTTCATAGAGCTGTTGCAAAGATTAAATTTGATAATATGTAAAGTGCTTAGCATGCTGCTGATCTCTCAGTAAATGTCAGTGTTGATGATGGTGATGAAGATGATCTCCCCCAAACAGCCCTCAAGTTGCTTCATTCAAACTCTGGCTCATGATTGTTCTTTCTTACATTCAATTCCGACCAATGTGCAAATACCGACAGATGTGCAAATACCACCACCCCACTCCAGCCAGGGGCCTCAATGTCCTGTCCCAGAGACGCCACAGAAGCCCTCCCACTCTAGGCTGGGGTATCTCAGAGATTTCAGAAACAGCTTTTTTCACCTCTTCAGGATGCAGGGATATTCAGCAGAGCTCTCTATTCACTGCACGGAGCATGGCACTTAATAGGCACTCAGTGAATCTTTTACCTGGGGGTGGCCTGAGCTAGAAGGGGTCCTGCCGTACTCAAAACTATCCCTAATCTCTGGCTCCAAGGCATTATTCTTTCATGAAGCTCTCTCTCCTCTGAGGAAGACAGGTCGATTCCTAAAACTAGAACTTTCCAATCAGGATGCTGCAGACATCACCAGGGTCCCAGGAGACATCATTTCCTCCAGATCTCCAGGACTGCTGGGCTGGGACTGAAGGGCAAGTGTTGCAGGGCCAGACACCTCAATTTACCTCCGTGTGCCATTATTATCATTCTCTGTGTGCAGCATGAATAGGAGAAGGTTGAGAAGCCCTTCCTCATTCTGTAAGAGCCCAGCAGGCCCTTCTGGCATTCTGTCATGTCTGTAGCCTAGGACAAGCCCTACTGAGGCTCAAGGTGTCCTGCCCCACCAAGAACGTGTGACTGAAGTGTCGTTTGAGTCTGTATCCTTCTTTCTACAAATGCACTGGACCTCGGCCTTTCCTTTGTTTCCTTTGCACATCTCTCAACTTGTCCTCAGCTGTTTCCTCAGTAGCTCGACCTCCTCATTTCCTCCTTTGGTAACCTGACCCCAGCTCTCAGCCACACCACCCCCATCTTGCTGCACCTGCATCATCCACACAACTTCCTGCGTCTTCTAGAACAGTAACTTATTCCCTAACAATTGTGTGAATGCAATTCCTTAAATTGAGTGTAAAGAAGAAGGAAACTTTGTGTTTGGCAGCAATTTTTTAGTGGAACCTATACACTTTGCTACTATTAAAAGTCAGGCTATGAAATCCAATGTTGCTCAATATTTTTGAGCAAATGAATACATTAATTACTCAGCATCTATGAGAAGGGGAGCTGAGGGGAAAATTATGCATAAGTGCTGGTCCTCTGGTCAGGTATTGCTGGTAGTCAATAACAAAGGAGGAGGAGGAAGGTGGAAAACATTTCTATGTGATGGTAAGCAGTGGGGAACCTCACCTACACGGAAGCACTTGAAATTCACTCACTCTCTTCATCTTTCTACTCTGATAGCTCTTTATTTTTTTTTTTAACTTTTATTTTGTCGATATACATTGTGGCTGATTATTGTTCCCCATCACCAAAACCTCCCTCCCTCCTCCCTCTCCTCCCTCCCCCCTAACAATGTCCTTTCTGTTTGCTTGTCGTATCAACTTCAAGTAATTGTGGTTGTTATATCTTCTCCCCTACCCCCGGTTTTTTTTTTTTTGTGTGTGTGTGTGTGTGTGTGTGTGTGTGTGAATTTATATATTAATTTTTAGCTCCCACCAATAAGTGAGAACATGTGGTATTTCTCTTTCTGTGCCTGACTCGTTTCACTTAATATAATTCTCTCAAGGTCCATCCATGTTGTTGCAAATGCCAATATTTCATTCGTTTTTATAGCTGAGTATTATTCCATTGTGTAGATGTACCACATTTTCCGTATGCACTCATCTGATGATGGACATTTGGGCTGGTTCCAACTCTTGGCTATTGTAATGAGTGCTGCGATGAACATTGGGCAACAGGTATACCTTCGACTTGATGATTTCCATTCCTCTGGGTATATTCCCAGCAGTGGGATAGCTGGGTCATATGATAGATCTATCTGCAATTGTTTGAGGAACCTCCATACTATTTTCCATAGAGGCTGCACCATTTTGCAGTCCCACCAACAATGTATGAGAGTTCCTTTTTCTCTGCAACCTCGCCAGCATTTATCGTTCAGAGTCTTTTGGATTTTAGCCATCCTAACTGGGGTTAGATGGTATCTCAGTGTGGTTTTGATTTGCATTTCCCGGATGCTGAGTGATGTTGAGCATTTTTTCATATGTCTGTTGGCCATTTGTATATCTTCCTTAGAGAAATGCCTACTTAGCTCTTTTGCCCATTTTTTAATTGGGTTGCTTGTTTTTTTCTTCTAAAGTTGTTTGAGTTCCTTGTATATTCTGGATATTAATCCTTTGTCAGATGTATATTTTGCAAATATTTTCTCCCACTCTGTGGTTGTCTTTTAACTCTGTTAATTGTTTCTTTTGCTGTGCAGAAGCTCTTTAGTTTGATATAATCCCATTTGTTTATTTTTCATTTGGTGGCCCATGCTTTTGGGGTCATATTCATGAAGTCTGTGTCCAGTCCTATTTCCTGAAGTGTTTCTCCTATGTTTTCTTTAAGAAGTTTTATTGTTTCAGGGTGTATATTTAAATCCTTAATCCATTTTGAGTTGATTTTAGTATACGGTGAGAGGTATGGGTCTAGTTTCATTCTCCTGCATATGGATATCCAGTTATCCCAGCACCATTTGCTGAAGAGGCAGTCCCTTCCCCAGTGAACAGGCTTGGTGCCTTTGTCAAAGATCAGATGGCAGTAAGTGTGTGGGTTGATTTCTGGATTCTCTATTCTATTCCATTGATCAGTGTGTCTGTTTTTATGCCAGTACCATACTGTTTTGGTTATTATAGCTTTGTACTATAGCTTAAAGTCGGCTAGTGTTATGCCTCCAGCTTTATTTTTTTTGCTCAGCATTGCTTTGGCTATGCGTGGTCTTTTATTATTCCATATAAATGTCTGGATAGTTCTTTCCATTTCTGAGAAAAATGTCTTTGGAATTTTGATGGGGATTGCATTGAATTTGTATATCACTTTGGGTAGTATGGACATTTTCACTATGTTGATTCTTCCAATCCAAGAGCATGGGATATCTTTCCATCTTCTTGTATCCTCTCTAATTTCTCTCAGCAGTGGTTTGTAGTTCTCATTACAGAGATTTTTCACCTCCTTGGTTAGCTCAATTCCTAAGTATTTTATTTTTTTGGTGGTTATTATAAATTGGCAGGCCCTCTTCATTTCTTGTTCTGCATGTTCACTATGGGAGAAATGAAATGCTACTGATTTTTGTGTGTTGATTTTGTATCCTGCTACTGTGCTGAAATCATTTATCAATTCCAAGAGTTTTTTTGTAGAGGCTTTAGGCTGTTCGATATATAGGATCATGTCATCTGCAAACAGGGACAATTTGACTTCATCTTTTCCAATCTGGATGCCCTTTATTTCCTTCTCTTCTCTGATTGCTCTGGCTAGTACTTCCAACACTATGTTGAATAGGAGTGGTGAGAGTGGGCATCCTTGTCTAGTTCCTGTTCTTAAAGGAAAAGCTTTCAGCTTTTGCCCATTCAGGATGATATTGGCAGTGGGTTTGGCATATATGGCTTTGATTATGTTGAGATACTTTCCCTCTATACCTGACTTATAGAGGGTCTTTGTCATGAATGAGTGCTGAACTTTATCAAATGCTTTTTCAGCATCTATAGAGATGATCATATGGTCCTTGTGTTTGAGTTTATTAATATGGTGTATCACATTTATTGATTTGCGTATGTTGAACCAACCTTGCATCCCTGGGATGAATCCCACTTGATCGTGATGAATAATTTTACGTATGTGTTGCTGTATTCTGTTTGCTAGTATTTTAGTGAGGATTTTTGCATCTATATTCATCAAGGATATCGGCCTGTAGTTTTCTTTTTTGGTTATATCTTTACCTGGTTTTGGTATCAGGATGATGTTTGCTTTATAGAATGAGTTTGGGAGATTTGCGTCCGTTTCAATCTTTTGGAATAGTTTGTAAAGAATCGGTGTCAATTCCTCTTTGAATGTTTGGTAAAATTCTGCTGTGAATCCATCTGGTCCTGGGCTTTTCTTTGTTGGGAGCCTTCTGATAACAGCTTCAATCTCCTTTATTGTTATTGGTCTGTTCAGATTTTCTACCTCTTCATGGTTCAATTTTGGGAGCTTGTGTGTGTCCAGAAATTTATCCATTTCCTCCAGATTTTCAAATTTGTTGGCATATAGTTGTTTATAGTAGTCTCAAATGATTCCTTGTATTTCAGATGAATCAGTTGTAATATCACCTTTTTCATTTCTAATTTTTGTTATTTGAATCTTCTCCCTTCTTTTTTTGTTAGCCATGCGAATGGTTTGTCAATTTTATTTATCTTTTCAAATAACCAACTTTTTGATTCATTGATCTTTTGTATTGTTTTTTGGGTTTCAATTTCATTAAGTTCTGCTCTGATCTTAATGATTTCTTTCTGTCTGCTAACTTTAGGTTTGGATTGTTCTTGTTTTTCTAGTTCTTCAAGGTGAAGTGTTAGGTTGTTCACTTGCCATCTTTCCATTCTTCTGAGGTGAGCATTTAATGCAATAAATTTCTCCCTTAATACTGCTTTTGCAGTATCCCACAGGTTTGGGTATGATGTATCATTATTTTCATTAGTTTCAATAAATTTTTTGATTTCCTGCTTGATTTCTTCTTGGACCCATATGTCATTAAGTAGAATGCTGCTTAATTTCCATGTGTTTGTATAGTTTCCAGAGTTTCGTTTTCTGATAGCTCTTTAAATGCAACCAGGGAATGGTTTTCATAGACCCTTCTGTCACTTCTCTAATTATAGCCTTCCTTAGTTCATTCCCTTCATTTCTCACTAAATTGTGAGAAATAAGAATCAAACTTATCTCTCACCCCCATCTTGCAAAGGGGAAAAAAAAGGATGACACTCTCTCTTCCAAGAGAGAAGGGGTTGCTTCCTTCTGTACATGATTTGCTGTGTGTGGAATGATCAATATTGAAAAAATAGGTTTATGTTCACTTGAAAAGAAATTGAAAGAGAATTTTTTCCAGGAGGGTTCAGAGGAGGTTTTCTGTGTATGCAAGTAGATTCAATATTATCACAGTATGATATTTTTGATCTATTTATGAGATTTATGTGGAAGCAACAGGAATTTTACTCTCTGGGAACAGAGAAACGACTGATATGCAGGAGCTCTCCAAAGCTGACTCCTGCCCTCATGTTTTACTTATCCTCACGGGACAGAGCTCCGATCCTGACCCTCTGGGACACTTTACAATTTAAAGAGGTTAAGGAAGAGGAGGAGAAAGAAGAAAAGAACTGTGACAGTTAGCAGCCATGGACATTAGGAGCCTCCTGCAGCCGTTGTGTTAATGACGCCGTCTTCACCTGCTCTTCCCTCTCGGCCTTCATAGTCCCAGTGCTCAGGATTAGAAGGCTGCCTTGGACAGAAGTATTTTTCTGGTATTTTGGTATTCACCATTCATTCCTTTGACTTTAATCAAGGCTTTTTTTCTAGACTTTCTCTGAAAACGCAAATGTCTCTGAGATGGAAAAGTTGAGGACATGCTAGAAAGTCAAGGTTTTAATGAGATACAAAGTTATACTGGTCATATTTCCATGGTAATTTATAGTTCATTAAGTACTTTCACAGATATGGCCTCCTTTGGTTCTCACTAACAAACATGACTTTAAAAAGTAGAAAATATGTTTAATTCTATCATTTTTATCTTACAGAGGAGTCTCCTGATGACCAGAAATATTGACCCCTCACTCCCATCCTATCCTATAAGGTAGAAAGCTGAACACAGACACAAACCCAGATTTCTGCTTACCAAGAATGGAGCTGACCACAGTCAGAGTCATTCTCACTCCTCCCTCTCCTTTGCCTCTCTTGCTCCCCGAAAATGATCAGTCCCCAAATCTGTTGCCCAATAATCCCAGCTATGCCTAAGTCCTAAGTCCAGAGACCCTTGTCTATCTCCTCCCCCATTTTCCTAAAGGACCCCAGACCCATCCTTCCTTCCCTACCCTGCACCAGCAACTCCACTCTACACAAGTCAATAATAACAAATATTTATTGAGCACCTACTATGTGCCAAACTGTAGGCATTTGGATGCAGCATTGTAGAATGAGACCCAATGGTCCTTTTTCCAAATCAGAATTTTCTTACTTGATTATCCACCAGAATTATATGGATCCTTATTTCACTGGTGAAGGTAATAATAATGTCTAAGAGATTGGAGAATTTACAATATATCAGTCACTATTCTAAGCATTTGACTTATACTAACTCATCCAGTACTCACAACGGCCCAATGAGGTATTATTCACATTTAACCAGTGAGAAAACTGAGACAGAGAGAGATTGCCTAGTAAGAATGCACACCTAGTAACTGGAAGAACAGAAGTAAACAGAGGCACCTAGCTCTGGAGTCCATGCTCTGAACAATTAAGCTATGCTGAAAACTGATGAAAGCAGAAGAAAGTGAAATGATGTTTAATTCAATATGTATTAATTTAACATTTACTATGTGCTCAGGTCAGGGAAACAGAAATGAATGTAAGTGCCTCCAGAAGGAGCTTCCTTCCTCCACTTCCTTTCAAAGACAAGGCCAGCCTATGCAATCGCATCTCCAGCAGAGATTTTATTATAGCAGCAGGGAGGGTCCATGCGTCCAAATTCACTGCTTATTCACCCATCCTGTCTGCATACTCTTCAACCCTGCCCTGTCTCTCAGGCCCTCATTGATGATGGGCCCCAGATCTCAATAATTGCCTGAGGCCCTCTTGTTCTGATAACCCTTTGGCTCTGTGTCTCCAGATCAACCCAACACTCAACTCTATTGTCACCTCCAGCCTTCACCCTCCCTGACATGGGTAACAGCTCAGCCCTTTCCAACCTAACCTCCACCTCCCCACACCTGGAATTGGATTTAGATGCTAGCTTAGACTTCATACCTATCAGCACAATATGCATGCTTGAGTCACCTTCATCCCCTTGATTCACCTTTATTCATTTATTCCCTCAACAAATAATGTGAATCTACTATGTGCTGGACAATCTACAAAACACTTTCATTATTTGCATTATCCCTTTACATTCTCCTAAGGACACCATTAGGTTATTACCTCCATTTTATATATGAGGAAGCTGAGCTCTTGACACTTTTATGAAATTCTTTAGGAACTAGAAGAATTTCCTAGTCCATGAGCATGAGCTCCTTGAAGCTGGGCGTTCCTCTCACTTTTCTTCCCCAGCCCTCCAGCAGGGATTTAGCAAACAGTTGTTAAATTGTACTGGATTAACAAGCCAGCTGGAACCAGACCAGCCTTATGAGAAATGCTTATGGGATTCCTACATCTAGAAGAGAAAGAACAATAACAAACATCATGAAAATATCTGAAAATACAAAACTTACTGGTAGAGTAGATACACAAATTAGAAAGAGAAAGGAATCAAACCTTTCAACACAGAAAACCCCCAAATCACAAGGATAAACATTAAGAGAGGAAGAAAGAAACAAAAGATACACAAAATAATCAGAAAACAGCCAACAAAATGACAGGAGTAAGACTTCACAAATCAGTAATAACCTAGAATGTAAATGGAATAAATGTTAATTAAAAGACATCGACTGGCTGAATGGATTTAAAAAAAAAAAAAAAAGATGACCCATCCATATGCCACCTACAAAAAATATACCTTACCTACAAAGACACACATAGACTAAAAGTGAAGGGATGTGAAAAGATATTCTATACCAATGGAAAACAAAATCAAGCAGGAATAGCTATATTTATATCAGATAAAACAAGCTTTAAATGAAAATCTGTACTAAAAGACAAAGAAGGGCTCTATATAATGAGAAAGGGATCAATACAGCAAGAGTATATAACAATTATAAATATATATGAACCTAACACAAGAGCACCCAGATGTATAAAGCAAATGTTATCAGACCTAAAGGGAGAGATAGACACCAACACAATAATAGTTAGGGATTTTAACACCCTAGTCTCACCATTGAACAGATCATCAAGACAGAAAATCAATAAGGAAACATCAGATTTAAATGGCACCATAGACCAGATGGACCTAACAGACATATATAGAGCATTTTACTAACAGCTGCAGAATACACATTCTTTTCATCGGCAAGTGAAACATTCTCTAAGACTGACTGTATGTCAGTCCACAAAATAAGTCTCAACAAATTCAAAACAATCAAAATCATATCAAGTATTTTTTCTGACCATAATGGAATAAAATTAGATATCAGTAACAAGAGGAACTTGCAGAACAACACAAATACATGGAAATTAAACATGCTCTTGAATGATCAATGAGTCAAAGAAGAGATTAAGAGGAAATCAAAAAATTTCTTGAAAATAATGAAGACAGAAACACAACATACCAAAACCTATGAGAAGCAGGCAAGGCAGTATTAATAGGAACATTTTTAGCAATAAATGCCTACACCAAAAAAAAAAAAAAATAGAAAGATTTCAAATAAGCATCTTAAGGAACTACAAAAGCAAAAACAAACTAAACCCAAAATGAGTAGAAGACAAGAAATAATAAAAATCAGAACAGAAATAAATGAAAGTGAGACTAAAAATACAAAAGATTAATCAAACAAAAAGCTGGTTTTTGAAAAGATAAACAAAATTGACAAGCCATTATCCAAACTAACCAAGAAAAAAAGACAAAAGATGCAAATAAATAAAATCAGAAATGCAAATGTAGACAAAAGATCATCAGAGACAAATATGAACAATCGTATGCTAGTATACATGAAAACCTAAAGGATGTGGGTAAATTGCTGGACACATATGCACTGCCAAGACTGAACCAAAAAGAAATAGAAACCCTAAACAGACCCAACAACAAGTAATGAGATCTAATCAGTAGTAAAAAGTCTCCCAAAGAAGAAAAGCCCAGAATCAGATGGCTTTACTGATGAATTCCACCAAACATTTAAAAAAGAACTAATACCAATTCTTCTTAACTATTTCCAAAAATTAAAGTGGTTGGAATCTTTACAGACTCATGCTATGAGACCAGCACTACCCTGATACCAAAACCAGGCAAGCACACAACAAAAAAAGAAAACTATAGGCCAATATCTCTAATGAACACAGATATGAAAATCCTCGGTAAAATACTAGCAAACTGAATCCAACAGCACATCAAAAAGGTTATACACCATCATCAAGTGAGATTTATCCCAGGGATGCAAGGATGGTTCAACATATGTAAATCAATAAATGTAATACATCACATCAATAGAATGAAAGAATAAAAAAAAATCATCTCAATAGATGTAGAAAAAGCATTTGATAAAATTAACATACCTTTATGACAAACTTTCAACAAATTAGGTATAGAAGAAAAGTACCTAAATGCAATAAGGGCTATATATGACAAACCCACAGCTAACATCATATTGAACAGGGAAAAGTTGAAAGCTTTCCCCCTAATAACTAGAACAAGAAAAGAATGCCCACTTTCACCCCTTCTATTCAACATAATACTGGAAGTCCTAGCCAGAGCAATTAGGCAAGAGAAAGAAATAAAGGGCATCAAAATTGAAAAGGAGGAAGTCAAGTGTCCCTGTCTGCAGATGACATTATTTTATATAAAGAGAAACCTAAAAACCCTAACAAAAAAACTCCTAGACCTGATAAACAAATTCAATGAAGTTTCAGGATACAAAATCAATATATGAAAATCAGTAGCATTCTTATACACCAACAACAAACTAACAGAAAAAGAAATCAAGAAATATATCCCACTTACAATAGCAACAAAAATGAAATAAAATACCTAGGAACAGATTTAACCAAGTAGGAGAAAGATCTCTTGTATCAGGGTTCTCCAAAGAGACAGAATCAATAGGATATGTTATAAATATATGAGAGGAATTTATAAGGGGAATTAGCTCATGTGATTGTGAAGAAAAGTCCCACGATAGGCCGTCTGTAAACTGGATGCTGGCAGTGTGGCTCAGTCCAAGTCCGAAGGCCTCAAAACCAGAGAAGCTGATGGTGTCCTTGCTGTAAGTCCTGGAACCCAAAAGCTGAAAAGTCTCAAGCTCTGATGTCCACAGTCAAGAGAGAAGAGTGTATTCCAGCTCCTTCAGATAGAGAGAGAGATTTGCCTTTTTCCTCTGTCTTCTGTTCTCTCTGGACCCCCCAGCAGATTGGATGGTTCCCACCCACATTAAGGGTGGGTCTTTCCCACCCAGTCCACTCAGACTCTCATACTAATCTCTGCTGGAAACACCCTCACAGACACTCCTAAAAAGATAGCTTTACCAGGTTTCTCAGCATTCTTTCTTCTAACCAAGTAGACACCTAGAATTAGCCTTCATATCTCTACAATGAAAACTATAAAACATTGATTAAAGAAATTAAAGAAGATACAAAAATGGAAAGACATCCCATGCTCATGGATTGGAAGAATCAATATCATCACAATGACCATACTACCCAAAGCAAGCTACAGATTTAATGCAATCTCCATCAAACTGTTAATGACATACTTCATAGAAACAGAAGAAACAACTTAAAAATTAATATGGAACACCAAGAGACCCCAAATACCCAAAGCAACCTTGACCAAAAGGAACAAAGCAGAAGATATCACACTCCCTGACTTCAAAATATACTGTAAAGTAATAGTAATCAAAACAGCATGGTACTGGCACAAAAACAGACACATAAACCAATGGAACAGAATAAAGAATTCAGAAATAATCCCATGTACCTACAGTCAATTGATTCTTGACAAAGAAGCCAAGAACATACCTTGGGGGAAAGACAGTCTCTTCAATCAAGGGTGCTGGGAAAATTGGAGATCCATATGTAGAAGAGTGAAACTAGACCCCATATGAAACTAGACTTACCATATGCCAAAATCAACTCAAAATGGATTGCAGACTTAAATGTAAGACCTGAAACTGTAAAACTTCTAAACATAGGGGAAACACTTAGGATATAGGTGTGGGCAAAGACTTCATGAATAATACTTCAGAAGCACAGGGAACAAAAGCAAAAATTAACAAATGGGATTATATCAAACTAAAAAGCTCTACAAAGCAAAGGAAACAATCAACAAAGCAAAAAGACAACCTGAAGAATGGGAGGAAATATCTCCAAACTATGCATTCAACAAGGGATTAATGTCCAGAATATATGAGGAACTAAACAACTCAATAGTTTAAAAAAACAAATAATAATATTAGAAACCTTGCAAAGGAACTGAAACAGACATTTTTTGAAAGAAGACATACAAATGATCAACAAGCTTATTAAAAAGTGCTCAATATCACTAATCATCAGAGAAATGCAAATCAAAACCATAATGAGATATCACCTCACCCCAGTTAGACTGGCTATTATCAAAAAAACAGAGAACAACAAATGCTGGCAAGGATGTGAAGAAAGAAGAACTCCTATACATTGCTGGTGGGAATGTAAATTAGTGCAGTCACTGTGAAAAACAGTGTGGCGATTTCTCAAACAACTACAGCTAGAACTACCATATGATCCAGCAATCCCACTGCTTGGTATATACCCAAAGGAATGGGAACCAACAAGTCAAAGAGACACCTGCACTCCCATGTTTATCATGGCTCTATTCACAATATCCAAGAGTTGGAACTAACCTAAATGTCCTTCCATGGATGATTGGATAAAGAAAATATGGTATATACACACAATGGAATACTACTCAGCCATAAAAAAACAATAATGAAATTCTGCCATTTGCAGCAACATGGATGAGCTTGGAGAAAATTATGTTAAGTGAAATAAGCCAGACACAGAAAAAGAAATACCACACGTTCTCGCTCATATGTGGAAGCTTAAAAAGTTGATCTCGTAGAAGTAGAGAGTAGAATAGTGGTTACTAGAGACTGGTGGGGGGAAGGGGAAAGGGGTGATGCCGAGAGGGTAGAGAAGTGAACACAAAATAGAGAGATAGGAAGAATGGGATCTAGGGTTCTATTGTAATATAGGGAGACTACAGTTAACAATAAAGTACTGTGGGTCTTTGAATAGTTTATTCGAGGTGATGTTGAATGTTCCTAACACAAAGAGGTGACAAATGTGTGAGGTGATGGATATACTAAGCACCCTGATATGATCATTGTACACAGTATAAATGTACCCAAATATCATATTGTATTTCATAAATGTATACAATTATCATGGGTCAATTGAGAAAAATTAATTTAAAAGGGAGGGAAAAAAAGAAATATTAGAATAGTGATTACCAGAGGCAGGGAAAGGGAGGTGAGAGGGGTGCCGAGGAAAGATTGGTAGATGGGTACAAAGTTACAAAGGTACAGGTAGATAAGAAGAATAAGTCTGGTGCCCTGGGATGACAATAGCTAATAATACTGTATTGTATATTTCAAGATAGCCAGAAAAGAAGATTTAGAATGTTATAACCACAAAGAAATGATCAATGTTTAGTTGATAGATATTATAACTACTCTGATTAGATCATGATACAATATGCACATGTATTGAAACAATAAACTAAACATGAACAGTGAAAAAAATTTTTTTTATTTTAAAAAATATTTAAAAAACAAGCTAGCTGGGCACTTTGTACAGTCTGCCTCCTGGTAATATCCAGTGCAGATCTCACTGTTCGGAGGGTCCTCTCTTGCTCCTATTCACACAGTAAGAATTGGCCTAGATACCTCCTGCTTTGTCAGCGGCCACCAGACACTACCTGAGCTTTCCAAACTAGGAATGGTTAGAAATCTAGCTCTTGCCACATCACCCACAAAACTGAACCAAAAGCAATTATCCAGGGTTAAAGGGTGCCACACAGAAGCAGTGAGTACCCTGCCAGCCCAGCCTCCAGTCTGGGTACCTGGAAAAATAATACGCACAATATCTTCTCTTTCCTGTTGCGCTGGAGGCCTTGACAGCTGTCAGGTCTGTTCTGATATATCCTGATGATAATGAACCAATAAAGCTTCTTCAGAGCCTTGCTTAAGTCATCAGATCCCGGGGGCGAGGGGGAGATGCCATCTGCCGGGGGAGGACACCCAGAGTTTCTGATCCCAAGGCAGCAGCCTTACAGACAGATTTTAGCCCAGGACTTAAGCCAGACACAGAGGCACTAAAAATGAAGGCTGACCTGACTGCAGGGTCTAGAATTCAGAGCCAAAAAAACCAAGAACCCCCAAGAAGAAAACCAAACGATTTTCTGAACACAGTGGTACCTGCTGTTTCCTTTTAGGATCCCTGTAATAAAATAATAATAATAATAAGCCTCATTAAAAGAACATATTTAGAATAATCATTCCCTTCAGCAGGTTGCAATTCCTGTAACTCTCAGGGAACAGCTTTGAGCTCTGCATAGCGGCTCCCACGCACAAGAAGCAATCTGCCTGTCTCCAGGGGGATGAGTCAGCCCACAGCAGGGAGGGAGCAGGGAGAGCAGCGTCCTCCCCTTGGTAACTCTGGCCAACCTGGGTTTTCTTGTGAAATGAGCTTTTAACCCAATAACAGGTCACTTTTCTCTGTTTCAAAAAGAAGAGTATCCAAAGTCTTCCAAATTATGAGAGAAGTGGCCTATCTTGGAAACAACTATCCCCTCGCAGAGCAGTACTGATGCCCGGCCAACTCTTCCCCAGTCTGTGTTTTCAAAATACAAAACTCTGTATACACCTTTGATGGTTCACGCCTGTCAGTTCCCCATGCGTTCAGTATTCCCAGCTGTAAATTTGACTTCGCAGGACTTGCTGATGTGCGTTGCAGGTATTCAGACCCCAATGCTTACTGAGCATGGATTGCCTGCTGACTCTGTGTTGGGTGTCAGGGAATTTAGGGTGTGAAGGTTGCAGCACAGGATATACCTGTATCAGGCCCAGTAGGCTATTTTTCTTTATCTTCCCTTCCCTCAAAAAGAGAAGCCCTGCAGGTGGAAAGGCAGGGCTCAACACTGGCACATCAGCCCGGGTTGCAGGAATTCCTGCCTTCTCCAGCCCTCTGCCTCCCTGAGTTCCTCTCCCTAGAGGCTCTGCCCCAGGGGCCCTTGTGTGGCCAGAGCACAGCGTTGAGCTTGGGAGGCCGGGCTGCTTGCTTGATGTTACACCGAAGCTCACACCTGACCGAGGAGCTGATTTGACCGACAGTCAAGGGCCAGCGTCTCCAGCTTCTGCTCGCTGCTGGGGAGCATTCCCAGTGCCCAGCCAAGGTGTTGCCTCTCTTCCCGGTCCTGCCGTTACTGGAAACTATGTTCCCGAGCCTCTCCCTCGGAGTCCTCTGAGGGAGTCCTCTGCCCCTCAGGGCTTTGTAGACTGTCACCTGGGCCTTCCATCTCGCCCCACCCCCTCTTGCCTTCCATCCACCTGACTTGCTCCAGCACTTTCCACTGGAGCCCTCGGGAGGCACCCGGCTCAGTGGCAGGTAATTCTGACTTTCCTTGTCCCTCTTCCATCTCCTCCCTCATCTCCGTTGCTTTCTCCTAAACACCCACAAATGTGCATCCATTCCAGCAACTAGCAAACCTCACCTGAAGGTAACAGTCATGAGGCTCTACTGTCCACGCGTTGTAGGAAGCAACTGCCACCTCCATATTCAGGCACAGCAGCGTCGTCGAGCTGGCTGACGAAGACGACGGCCTTCCTATTGTCCTACCACTCTCAATGCAGCTCCTCACAGCCCGTTTTCCTCACCTGGCCCAGGTCTTCCCTCGCGGCGAAAAAATGATCTTTCTAAAACTCCTATCTGACCATGTCATTTCTCTGCTTAAAAGCCTTAAATGAGGCCACTCAGCCTAATGGCTGTGCTGAAGAGCACGGACTCAAGCTGGACTACCCGGTTTCCATCCTGACTCTCCCATTACTGACTGGGTGACTCTGTGCCTCAGTTCCTCATCTGTAAAATGGGCATGATAATACTGCCTGTCTCTTGGAGTTGCTTTAAGATCCGAGTGAGGTTAGTAGCAGGCTTCGAACAACATCTGGCACAGAGCATGTGTTCTGTAAGTGCTTGTTGCTCCTCGTTGTCCGTCATTTAAAATCCAAGTGTCTGAAATGGTCTAAAAACATCTTTGCTATCTGCTGCACTGACTTTTCCAGCCTCATTTCTTGAACCCCCAAGCCAGCACACAGGACTTCGGACACACTGAGCCAAGTGCGGGCCCTGAGCCTCCTCAATCTCCTCCCTCCCTCTTCCCCACCCCCTGCCCCACACTGGGTCAGCAGCTCCCCTCTGTGCTCCCGTGGCTCCCTGTTTCTCACCTCCCTCCTGTCACTTCCTAAGCTGTATTCTCATTCTAACTGCCTGTTTTCCACTAGCCTAAAAAACCCAGTTGTCTTCTCAGCACATCACACAGTGCCTGTTACCTGGCAGGTGCTCAACAAATATTTGATGAAGGAATGAATGTCCGATAAGTTAGTCATCAGCCATATTTCCAATCCCCCAATCATTCCAAATGCAATCACTGTTTGGACTTAGGTCTCAGCACCAAAGGAAGCTTCTTCTCTTCTGAGGATGTCCGAATCCCGATGGACAACAGAGACTATGGCAGGGAAGGGGCAGGGGCAGAGTCTGGGTCAGCAGTGGGGTAGCAACAACAAGCAGGTCTGAACTTCATCTTCACAATTGGAATGTGCCAAAGGGCACAGGACCCTGAAACACTGAGGGAAGGACCTCTAGACAGCCGGCTGGTATGACAGACCTGGCCTTGACACTGACTTCCTAGACAACCTTGGACAAATCATCTTTCCTCACTGGTCCTGAGTTTCCTCACCGATAAAATGAGAGGTTTGACTTTTATATTCTCTCAGGATTCTTCCAACTCTAAAAAAGTTTGAGACTATGATTCAAGTCATGTCATTCTCCCATTCCAAACATCTTCAGCAGCTCCCCCATTACCTTTAGAATCAAGAATCAATACCACACTGGCTAACAGGATTGTGTGCTCTCACTGTGGCCTGTACCTGTCTAACTCCCAGCTTCTCACAAAGTTGGAATCCTTCCCCTTGTGCCAGCTCAATAGGTCTATTCCCTGTTCCTCCTTTAGTTGCTCATTGTTCTACCTGACATCCTCCACCCCCACTCTACCTTTCAAGATCCAGCTCCAATCCCAACTCCTTCATATGACTTTCCCCAGCCATCCCACCCATGGCGGCCTTGGCCTTCCTTGTCATTCTACATGTATGGCCTGTGTACATGCTACTATATTTACTGCATTATTACTGATAGAATTGTGTTGAAAACACAGGTTGGCTAAATAAGTAACTTTTTGACTGAATCATACATCTTCCAAGAGTTCATGTGTGTTCAGAGAAAAACGCTAGATGCCGTAATATTTAAGGAGCTCTGACTTATTAACCATGAAGACAGGGGCTGGACGGTTTGCTCAGCTGATTAGAGCTCAGTGTTATAACACCAAGGCCAAGGGTGATAGTTTGCAAAAACCAGGACACCTCAGTGTTTGCCGATAGTCTCATAAGTAATTAGGCAATCACCACCCTCATGCACCCGAGACTCTTTCAGACTAAGAGATCCATGCATTCTGAATTCTGCTCCCTCTGCTATCTCCCCGCCTCAATCCCATAAATCCTTAGCTCCCAACACTGATTTTTTTTAAAAGCTGAAAGAAAATGCAAACGAGAATAATCTATCAAATTGCCCCATCTCCTTTTGAGCCTTCTGCGCCTACTGCCTGATTTAAGTCCACCTCTGGCTTTGTGGACCCAGCCTACTTTTCATGACCAATTTTTACCTAAAATAGACTCTCTTGCCTGCTAATTTTCTTCTTTTCAACAATAATGTCAGGAAATTAGTTTTCTCACCCAATGGCATCTATTCTGAAGTACCCAGTGTTGCTTTCTTTCATGAATCTTCCAGGGAATAGAAGACTCTAACACTGACCTCTTTCCTTCTCTTCCTGCCCAAGCTTTCCATCATGCATAATAATAATTGTCATTACAGCAGTGCTGGCCACAGTTGACAAAGCCCTCTCACAGCTCTTATCTCCTTTCACCCTGAACCATCTGCTGTCAGCAGAGAACCTAGATTCCCAGAGGCCCTACGCTCCAACCTCTCCACAGCTACAGCCTTCCCAGACTTCCTCATGATTCCTGTGGGTAAAGTGGCTCACTGATGTGGTAAAAGAAAGTGTCGCAGACAGATGGAAAGGCTGGAGCCAGGAAAAGTGACAGGGAAGGGCTGTGACGGGGGCACAGGCAGAAAACTAAAACCCAAAGATCAAAGTGAACGGTTGGTGGAGATAACAGGCCCATTTAGAAACCTGCATCTACCACCTTGGGGTTTTCTTAGTGTCATGATAAGGTCAAGTCTTGGAATAAACACTGAGGGCAGCACTTCTTTCCCCCCAAACACCAGATGGTGCCAGATACAGATTCTTTCAGGCTTAAGTCAACCTCGGGACTTACAGAGCAGTGCTCCAACAAAGCTCACGTAGGCTGTCCCCACATCAAAGGGACTATGCTCTACTTGTCTCTAAGTCAACTTTCTTGAACTTAAAATGCATTCTCCCATAGAATTATTTTTATAAAAGATAACTGGGTTCTAAAACTACCTGCAAAAACAAACTTCCACCCAAAATGTAGCTGAAATAGTACACACTTGCAAAAAGAAAAACCACTTAGTAGGTAGGAAAAAAAATGAGTATGATATTTGGAATAGATATCAAAAAATGATTCTAAATAATGAGTAAAATTAGATTGCAAGTTCCTTGAGGGCATGAAGTTTTTCTTATTTAATTATTTTTCTGTCTTCCTGGTCTTAACTCATTGTCCATCACTAAATGTTTTCACTCACTGAATTTCAGTGCTTAAGAATAAAGTAAGTTTCATTAAATGTGGATTAAGGGGTATCTGAAGACATGTATGGGCTTTCTGAAATGACTTCCAGGACTTTAGATCCTGACTGCCCCGGTTACCTAATTCCACCTCAGATGTAGAACTGTTCCTTCTTTCACATAGACATAGTGGGGGCAATATTTATGCATTTATCAATGATACTTAGGATCTATTTCTTTTTGTCTACAAATGAACTGCACAAAATAGAAGGGGAAAAGGAGGAGACAGGAAAAGGAAGTAAGTGAAGGAGGGAGACTTTCCTAAGGTGCCTGGACAAAAGGTGGGAAAGAAACGCAATAGTATTAAGCTAGAAAAAGAAAGAAAGCAAAAGAAGAGGAGGGAAAAAAGAAAAGAAAAGAGAGAAGAGAGGAGAGAAGAAAAAGCAAGCAAGACAGGACAGGGAAAGGCAGCAGGCACCACATCGCGTGTCCTTCCTGGTGTGGGGAAAGGAAGGCTGTGGCCGAGAAGAGACGTTCGAGCTGACGCTCCCAGCCCCAGCTCTCACGCTGCACCTGACCAGGTGTCTTACATCTGCCTGCAGTGACTCAGGTGTGTCTGTATGGCTGTGTCGGAGGACAGGGTTACGTTGGTTTCACTGATTCTGAGTTTCTTTACTTTAAAAGTAAACATTTTAGTTTAATAAAGTAAGTTAAAAAAGAATAAGCTCTAGTCTATAGGATCTTCTACTGATATTTTGCAAAGGTTGTTTTTCCACCTGCATGATGGGAGAATAAAATACAGTCTCTAGAGCTCAGGCTCTGGAATCAGACAAAGGCTTAGAAATCCAAGCTCCTATACTCCCTCGCTCTGTGACCTTGGGAAAGTTAGTCAATGTTACCAGCCTCAGTTTCTCCACTTATACAATGAAATATAAATAATACCTTCCTGGAGGATGTGAAGATTAAAAGAAACCACATGTCAATGTTCAGGCACCATGCCTGGCATCTGATACATTCTCAGACATGGTAGCAATTATTTTTATTAACATTATAGGACCATTTATAGTATTACAAGACTCCTAAGGTTACAGTGAAGACCAAACAACCTCCTGCCAGCCTCAAGTATGGCCAGCAAAAAGATACATTACACATCATCAACCAGGGCAACTGGGAGAGGAAGAAATAGCAAAAGGAGAGGTTGCTGGCTGGGCACTGAGTGCAATTCCACAGTATGAGCCAGGTCTCAGGGCAAGGCTGTCCTCCCGATACCCAAAGCTCCTTGGGAAGATGTGCATTCACGAGTGGGGGGATGGGAGAGAATGAGGTGGACAGGGGACTTTACCACTGTCCAGCTATCCAGCAACTAACTGTGCTAGTCCATTTGTGCTGCTACAAAAAAAATACCTGAGACTGAGTAATTTATAAAGAACAGAAATTTATTTTCTCACAGTTCTAAAGGCCAAGGAGTCTAAGAATAAGGCACCAGCATTTGGTCTGGTGAGGGCCTTCTTACTGTGTCCCCACATGGCAGCAGGTGGAAGGTCAAGAGCAAGCTGAGGGGCAAGCTGGCAAGTTAGCCTAATGTTGCGAGAAGCCTCTTTCATAAGGGCGTTGGGGCTGGCTGGCTCAGTTGGTTAGAGCAAGGTGCTGATAACAACAAGGTCCAGGGTTCAATCCCTGCACCAGCCAACCACAGGTATACATGGGCCTTAATCCCATTAACAAGGAAGAAGTTGTGATGGCCTAATCCCCTCTTAAAGTCCCTACCTCCTACATAATCACATGGCAACACCTGAATTTGGGAGGGGACACATTCAAACCATAGGTTTAACTTACTTCCTATTTGGGACAATTTTCTATTTTTTGAGTCTTGGTAGGAGAGAATCCAACCCCTACACACCACAGAAGCCAGCTGACCTCTATCACCCCTAACTCTGTCACCCCAGTTGAACTCATCACCAAAGCACTGCTGTGGGTTAAATATGTCCCTCAAAAGTTCACATATTAGAAATGAAACCTCCACTAAAACAGTGTTAAGAGGGTGGGAAATCCAATTACGGTATTTGAAAGGTAGTATCTTTAAGAGGCGATTAGATTGTGAGGACTGTGCCCTCATGAATGGATTGATCAGTTCATGGAGTAATGGGTGTGGTTCTGATGGCTTTATAAGGAGAGTGAGTGAGAAAGTTAGTTCTCTCTTGCTCAGCCCATTCTAACCATGTGTCACCACCAAAAATAAAGGCACTCACCAAATGCACCCCCCTGGACCGTGTACTTCTCAGTGTCCAAAATTGTAAGAAATAAACTCTATTTCTTTATATATTACCTAGTTTCAGGTATTTTATTATAAGCAACAGAATCAGATGAGTACAGGCACCTCGTGCTGCCTGCTTCATGACCCACAGGAGCCAACCTGGTCCTTGCCTGTTTGCCAAGCCTGATTCTCCAGCTTCCCGGTGAGTTGCAGGCCCCAGATTCTGTTTCTGTTATTTACACTCAAAGGAGTTCTACCTGGCTCTAAAGTCAGTAGATTCAGTAGTTCCTCAGTTGTACTTCTTGCCCGGTGATGACCTTTGTCATTTCAGCAGGTGACTTCCCTACTCAGCAGCTGCAGAGCACCTTAAAGGTCGAACACCCCACCCAAAGCAGAGATAAACTGTAACTGCCACGCCCCACCCCACACAATGAGGGGCCCACCAGCCCCACCACCACCACCAACTCCAGCACGTGGAGCATTAAATCTCCAGATGGCCCTTCTATTCTTAAAGAGCTCTGGATCAGGGCAAGTTCCTGTTTACATTAAAATAACATCCAGCTATTTGAAACTTATTAAACCTGTTCACTCATCAAATGTTTAGAGAGCACCTACTTTGTTCTAGTATCTAAACAAAACAGAGTTCCTATTCTCATAGAGTTTGCATTCTAGTGTGGTAATGAAAAAAATAACAACAACAACAACAAAAAGAGAACAGTTATTGAGTACTTAGGCGGGCATGCATCTAAGCCCTTTGCAAGTATTAATTCATTTAACGCTTACAACTACTCGGTCAAGTGGGTGCAACTATTATCCCCCATTTTATAGATGAGGAAATGGAGTCCATAGAGGTTAACAAACATGCTAAAGTTACATGGCTGGAAAGAAACAGGAGCAGGATTTGAACCCGGGCAGTCCGGCCCCACAGCCCAGCATCATTAGCCCAGTAACAGTGCCTTTGAAAACTGCCCAGAAACAAGTCAATACAGTTGCTAACATGTGCTATGAAGAAAAACACAGTAGGGAGAAAGTAGGAAAAAGAATGACGGGCTAATATTTTTGTAGGATTCTCAGGGAAAGCCTGCTAGTATGGAGTTGCTGGGAACTGCAAGGGTGAGGACTGGAGAAGAGTGAGTTTAAACATCTAGCTCTGGCATTTGATGCCACCGAGAACTAATCAGTCCCACTTCCATATAACATCTCTTCCAGGATCTGAAGGCAACTCTCACATTCCCCCTCACCCTTCTCTACTCTTCTGTAAAGCACCCCCTAAATTTGTGCATTGCTTGCTTTCCAGTCTCCTAACAAACCTGAGCCTCTGACCACAACTCTGACTCTCAACATCGTCCTTAAATGCAGGTCTGCAGCAGACCCCAGACTCAATATGTGGGGCCAGCAACACACAGGCAAGTAACTTCACCCTTCATCTAGACCCTGCATGCCTCTGAATTCTCCTTACATCTTTAGCGGCTAATATGAGTCTTCAAAAAGTTCATGGAATGATTTGTATTCTCTTTTAATTCCATTTTTCCATAAACTTTTTGAAGTATCCTCATATATCTTATTACTCCCAGATCTTTTCCCATGAACAGTTCTCATTCTATATTTGAACAATTGCTTTAAAAAAAAGAAAAAGAAAAAGAAAAAAAAACTCTGAAGTTTTAACTTCATTCCGTTGTTAGTTTCAGCCTATTATTACAAGCTGCTAAAATGATTTTGAAATCTGGCTCCTGCCATCTTTGTTACTAGATTTCCTCTGAGCTTCATCTCATCTACTAGATTATAAAATGTTTCTGTCTTCAACTGAATAACAGATAAAATTCTTGAAAAGGACAAAGCCAAGGTCAAGGACAGAGTCTTCTGTCTCAACCAGAGACCATCCCACAGTCTGAGAAAGGGGACTGTTTGTTCCAACAGGTCTGAGTACATCTGACAACATTAGCATCCAATCAAATATTACAAATTCTTCTCCACTGAGCTAGTGTGGGACACACTTTCCTAAATGCCAGACAGAAATAGCAATACACTGTATCCACAGCTTTCCCTGAGATGACAAATGAATTTCTCAGTTTTTAAAAGCAGAATGATGTTAATTTCTTGTCTCTTCTTCCTGTAGGAAGTGATCACTGCATCCATTTCAAAATATTCATAAGATCTTTTAAATGTCAATAGCTTGTGTACATGCCGGTAGCTCTCTGTGATTTCTCAGGTGTTATCTGCAATGCTCTGAAGTCATTTCTGCACATTTCTTCAGCAGACCTCACCACTGCCTTACCTGGGTTGAGTGGCCTGCCTCTTTCTAATTTTCCATTCTCCCTTCTGGTGAAAAGGAGATTTGCATCAAACTCTTTTTTAAAAACATTGGAAAATAAATAAGCATGAATAAATGTGATAAGAGAATCACAGAAGAAAATTAATTTTTTAATCTCAGATCAACTTCTCCATGCAGTGAGGATTTCTGGATCCAAACAAGATTTCCAAAGCCTTTTCTATTACACTCAGCAATTTCCAGAAGCCTCTCTTTCCTGGAACCTTTTCCTATCATGCTTTTCCCCAAGCATGGAGTCCTTTTCTTTCAAAGTTCCTCCTGCAGGCAGCATCCTGGATATGGGGGCAGGAGAGGGGGCAGGGTAAGCCCACACACCCAGTGCCAGACCTGGCTTCTCCCTGACGTTGTGTGTGGTCTGTTTTGAATCACTGTGCAGATTCATGCTACTGTCCTTAAATCTTCCACCAGCTCACCACTCCCCTCCTGTGCTCTGTCTTCAAGAAACTTGGTTGGAGTTGCTAAAGCAACAATATGATATGAATCTGAGTCAGTGGCTGAATATTTCCCCCAAAATTAAAAAAAAAGAAAAAGAAAAAGATGTACACTACAGTGATAGAAATAAGAGACAATATGGTTGTCCCCCAGTATCCATGGCAGATTGGTTTCAGGACCTCCCGCAGATACCAAAATGTGCAGATGCCCAAGTCCCAGATATAAAATGGTATAGCAGGGCTGGCCAGTTAGCTCACTTAGTTAGACTGTGGTGTTGGTAACACCAAGGTCAAGGGTTCAGATCCTTGTAACAACCAGCTGCCAAAAAAAATAAATAATTAAATTGGCATAGTATTTGCGTATAACCTATGCACATCTTTCCCTGTACTTTAAATCATCTCTAGATTACTTATAATACCTAATACAATGTAAATGCTATGTAAATAGTTTTATATTGTATTGTTTACGGAATAATGATGAAAAAAAATGTCTACACATGTTCAGTACCAACGCTATTCTTTTTCAAATGTTTTCTATCCACGGTTGGTTGAATCCACAGAAGTGAAATCCACGGATATGGAGGGCCAAGTATATAGTTACCTGATTAAGATGTCACTGACATTATGCAAGCATGACCTGACAACAGGCTGCTTAAGGGCAGGAAACCCTGCTCTCTCACAGACATTTGAAGGTTTTATGGGAAATAAAATGATGCCTTCGGAAAAACAGGAAAAAGTGATAATACCTAATGCTGGTGGTCTTATGGCAAAATTAGTGTATTCATTTATTGTTTGTCATAAGATAAATTGATACAATTATTTTGTGATGTTAATGAAAAGCAATTGCCAATAAAAAATTCACAACTTTTGACCCAGTCATCCCACTCCAAGGAACTCACCCTGAAGAAATAAAGAGAAAAATAATTAATACACACACACACCCAATGGTACCTCAAACGGTTCATATTAAGATTCATATTATCCTTTTTTAATTTTTTTTTTTGAGAAAGGAGTTTTGAGCTTGATTTCAATCTCCCATAACAAAGTCTGTCAAAGAAAATGAATGATAGCTACATATTTAATAAGTTACACAATATATATGAAGATTATTATACCATAAAAAATTATGTAAAGTTAATATTAGGTTAAACTATTTACATCAATGGTGCTTTGTAGACTGCTTAATAGTCTTTTTTCTTTTTTGATTCTTTAAAAAGATCAACAAAATCTGCAAACCTTTATCTAGACTGGCCAAGAAAAAAAGGAAAGACAGAAATTACTAAAATCAGAAAGAAAGCAGGGGTGTGGTAGAGCAGTTGCTTCTATTAAGCTGGAGTGGGCTTTGAGGTGAGAGACGTCCTCTTCTTTTTCCAGACTCTGCTGGTGACTCTTCGTGTGTCACTGCAGTCGGATGTCTGGCAGGCCACCTGTACAGTGGCTGTGGCTACTGCTGTGATGTCAAGCTGCTGTTGTGGCAGCCATAGCTGTGGCGGTGGCTATGGTGGGCCACCCGCAAAGAAGTGGTGTTTTCAGAGTGCTCCTTGCCTGCTTCTGGGTGAGAGATGCTGCCCTCGGCTCCTGCCTAGGACCCTGGGTGTGCTCTGTTTCTTGCCTGCTTTGGGAGAAGGGGGCTGGCCCTTGACTCCTGCCTAAGGACCCCAGGCTCATATTATCTTTTAATTCTATTTTTCCATCAACTTTTTGAAGTACATATATATATATGCACAAAGATATTTATTGCAACATAAATGTTAGCCTTGCCAAGTCCCAGGTAGGCACTCAAAAATATTTGCTGAAAAATTAAAGTCCAACAGTCTGGTAATACTTTAATAATTTTTCACACATGAACAAGATGTGAATATTACACAGAACAAGATAGAATATTACACAGAAATTAAAATTATAATTAAAAATCTATAAAAATTTGGGAAGATTACATGGTATAAAATTAAAGTACTACATTTCAAAATAATATACAAATTGACTGCAACTAAATAAATATGTGTACACATAAGGAGGATAATATGCTAAAATAAAAAGTTATGTGAAGTGAAAGAACTGAAAGCAATTTTTATAAGTTTAGTAAATTGTCTTTAGTTCTTTTGTGTTTTCTTTGCCCCTTCAGAAGTGCTTTCTACAGAAAGAAAAATATACTGTCTGTGAAGGCAAGAGACAGCAAAGATCTTTGGGATAAGTTTTTCCGTGAGTTTTTTATTTATTTTTTTAATCACTCTATTGAGGTATGACTGACGTATAAAAAGCTGCACATATTCAATATCTACATCTCAGTGAGTTTGGGGATAAGTATGCACCCATGAAATCACCACCACATGTCTATCACCTCCCAAAGTTTTCTCCCACACACTTTATGATCATTATCATTTTTTTTTCCCTTGGTAAGAACACTTGAGCTCTACTCTGATGGCAGATTTAAGTATACAATACAGTATTGCTAACTGTAAGCACTATGCTGTACAGTAGATCTCCAGAACTTATTTATTTTGTATAACTGAAACTTAGTACCCTTTTACCATCACTTCCCACCTCCCCCTACCCTCAGCTTCTGGAAACTACCATTCTACTCTCTGCTCCAAAGAGTTCAACTATTTTAGACTCCAAATATAAGTCAGATAATGCAGTGTTTGTCTTTCTGTGCCCGGCTTATTTCACTCAGCATAATGACCTCCAGGTTCATCCACATTATTGCATATGGCAGGATTTTCTTCCATTTTAAGGCCAAATAATATTCCATTGTATATATACAGCACATTTTCTTTGTCCGTTCATCCATTGGTGGACATTTAGGCTATATCCATATCTTGGCTATTTTGGATAATGCTGCAGAAAAACATGGGAGTGCAGTGTCTCTTCAAGATCCCAACTTCAATTCTTTGGATATATACCCAGAAGTGGGATTGCTGGATCATATGGTATTTCTATTTTTAGTTTTTTGAGGAAGCCCCATACTGTTTTCCATAATGACTGCATCTCTTTGGGATAAAATGTAAATGGTCATTTTTAAAGTAATTTTGTTAACTCTTGGGGGGTTAAACTGTCCAAGAGAGGGGGCTTCCCTTGTGGGAGACATCACAGACATCACACTTAGACAGAATTGCCCAAACTAGATTCCTCCTTCTTGAAACTTAGAATCATTTATCTTAATGTCTCAATAAACACTAACATTGAATATCTACTTTGCCCCCAGACAGTCATACTAAAAATACAATTACCTCTCTAACATTGCCATCTTATCTTCCTGGGCTAATTTGCAAAAGTGTTTAGCAGGATTCATCAACTCTTCCAGAAATTCACAAAAAGGATTGGCCCCTGCTTGACACATCACCAAAGATAGGGCAATGTGCAGGGCCGGGGGCACTGAGTTCAGGCATCCCTTCAGATTATAGCTCGGTGAATCTACATTGGAGCTCTGAGATATCTTTTTCTCTCCACCCAAACACATGCAAAAGAAACACATTTTTAAACAGGCGATAATCAGACTTCGTTAAACACAGAGAGTGCCTCCAGTCATGAGTGAATAACACATACAAACCTTGGAGCCTGGGAAGAGTGTGTGGAAGTGAGAGGGAATTTTTTCCATTCTCAGCCTTATAACTGATGGAAAGGCAGGTGATTGCATGTATGTGAGCCTCAGGTACTAAAGGAGACACTCCTGTCCTACCTGAGCATTGACCAGTTCTGACTGAAGGAGAACAATGATTCTCCCCAAAGATCTCAGGCCCAGGCACTTGTATAATATTCTAGCAACTTCTCTGAGTCTAGACAGGAACACCGGCTCACTCGTTTCTGTTTGAGCCACTACCTGCAAAATGCCAGGCATTTGACAAGTATCATCTCCCTTAATTTCAAAACAGCCCTGCAAATTAAGTATTATTATGCCCCAGCCTACAGTTGAGGAGGCTGAGCCTCGGCAGGCTTTAAAAATTATGCCAAGTTGTTCAGCTCAGCAATGGAGGGCCAGAGTTTTAAACTAGGTCTGACTAGCTCCCAAGACGGTGTCTCTTCCACTCTCCCACCCAAGCAGAGAAAGAATCTGGGGTGCAAAAAGAGCTTGGGCCTTAGCAGGGCCTGGTTATTTGGGACTAGGTGCTCAGAGAATAAAATACAATAATAAAAAGAATTAAAAACATGCCCCATTGGTTTGGGTTCAAGTCTGCTCTTTTTTCCAGTCTTGCTGATCACTTTCATAGTGTCCTTTAAATTTGGAGAGCACTTGTCTTTCTTTTCATAAAGAAAATTTCACTTTTTCTATAATAAGCACACTGTTTGGTATTCAGGAAAAAAATTAATAAAACTACTTTTAAAAGTCAGGAGACAGTGAGGGGAAAACATTATAGCAAATTAACCCACCTACAGCTCCATTTTCATTTTGGTTTTTATCTAAACTTGGCTCACGACAGCTCCATCCCTTATGATCAGGAATATTGTATCTAGCACCTAATTATGTTAAACTCAGAACAGTTTAAGCCAACCATGCAAGGCATGGGTTTCAGTATCAGAAAACCTTTCTCCCATTCCCCAGCCAAGCACCTTGAGAAAGTGTCCTACTGAACCTCTTAGAGCCTCTGTTTTCCACCTGTCACATGAGGATAATCATCTTGGCTCACAGGGATATGGCAAAAGTCAATTAGATAAAATACCTGACATTTCCCTGTGTGTTATAAAGCAGATGCCCATATTTTTGAACATCATGTTTTATACATTGATTTACTTAACATTCATCCTGTCAACCTCCTCATTTGCATGCCCTCTACCAAATAGGAATCTGGGACACAACAAAGCAATTCTGAAAGCACACAGAAAATGCAAACTATGAGCAAACTTAGCACAAATACACAGATTTACCAAGAAATCCTTCACATTGAAAGCAAAGAGATTAATTGTTGTGCATGAACATACGGGATTAATTTAACCAACTCTTATTCTTTAGTCAAAGAAGATTTCCTGAAGAAAGAGGGATTTCAGGCGATATTTAAATACCAGAAAGAAGAGCCTAAGCTGCACTTATGCAGGGTAAGGGCTCTGCTGACCCAGCATGGCAAGTACATTTCTCTCTCCCCGTCGCCCAGGCTGTTAAGAGAAAACAAGGGGTATGAGAAGACCTAGAGCATGTGTACCATGTTCCTTGTTTCACTCTGAGTCACAAGAAGACCTTGAAAAGCAAGGAAGTCAGCTCAGAGCCATACAGATGGCAAAACCAACTTTCTTATTCTCTGTAAAATTACAGCTATCCTAATAAATGATTTAAATAAACTTGTAAGATACAAAATCAACATGCAAAAGTCATATACTCCAATAGCAGAAAAAGAAATCAAGAAAGCAAGCCTATTTACAATAGTCACCAAAAAAAATAAAATACCTAGGAATCAATTTAAGCAAGGCAGTAAAAGATCTCTACAACGAGAACTACAACTTACTACTGAAAGAAATTAAAGAGGATACAAAAAGATGGAAAGACATTCATGCTCTTGCATTGGAAGAATTAACATTGTGAAAATGTCCATACTACCCAAAGCAATCTACAGATTCAATGCAATCCCCATCAAAATACCAATGACATTCTTTCACAGAAATAGAAAAACAATCCTAACATTCATATGGAATAACAAAAGACCCCAAATAGCCAAAGAAATCCTGAGAAGAAAAAATAATAATAAAGCCAGAGGCATTATACTACCTAACCTCAAATGATACTACAAAACTACAGTAACCAAAACAGCATAATACTGGCATAAACACAGACACATGGACCAATGGAACAGAACAAAGAACCCAGAAATCAACCCACATACTTACAGCCAACTGATCTTTGACAAAAGTAACAAGAACATACATTGAGGAAAAGACTGCCTTTTCAATAATTGATGCTGGGAAAACTGGACACCTACATGTAGAAGAATAAAAATAGACCCGTACCTCTCACCATATACCAAAATCAACTCAAAATGGATTAGAAACTTGAATATAAGACCTGAAACTATAAAATTCCTGAAAGAAAACATAGGGGAAACACTTCAGGAAGTAGGACTGGGCAAAGACTTTATGAATTCAACCCCAAAAGCACAGGCAACAAAAGGGAAAATAAACAAATGGGATTATACCAAACCAAAAAGCTTCTGTATAGCGAAGGAAACAATTAACAGAGTGAAAAGACAACCTACGATGTGGGAGAAAATATTCACAAACTATGCATCCGACAAAGGATTAATATCCAGAATATATAAGGAACTCAAACAACTTAACAGTAACAAAACAAATAACCCAATTAAAACATGGGCAAGGAACTGAATAGTCATTTCTCAAAGGAAGACATACAAATAGCCAACAGACACACGAAAAAATGCTCAACATCACTCAGCATCCAGGAAATGCAAATCAAAACCACATCGAGACATCACCTAACTCTAGTTAGATTGGCCATTATCAAAAATACAGAGAACAAATGCTGGTGAGGATGTGGAGAGAGGGGAACCCTCCTATACTGTTGGTAGGACTGTAAATTGGCGCAACTATTATGGAAAACAATATGGAGGTTCCTCAGACAACTTCAGATAGAACTACCATATGATCTAGCAATCCTACTAATGAGTATATACTCAAAGAATGGAGATCATCATGTCAAGGGGATACCTGCACACCCATGTTTATCACAGCTCTACTTCCAATAGCCAAGAGTCAAAACCTACTTAAATGTCCATCAACAGATGACTGGATAAGGAAAATGTGGTATATATATAAACACACAGTATATACTCTGCCATAAAAAAGAATGAAATAGTGCCATTTGCAGCAACATGGATGAACCTAGAGAAAATTATGTTAAGTAAAATAAGCCAGGCACAGAAAGAGAAATACTGCATATTCTTACTCATAAGTGGGAGCTGAAAAAATAAACAAATAAATTTTAAAAGAAACAAAGATACAACAATCACAATAATTTGTTGAACTTTCAAAAAGAGAGAACAGAACTGAGGCCACCAGAGATGGGAAAGGAGAACAGGGGCTAGGAGAAATTGGTAAAAGCCACAAAAAATGATTACATTGTATAATGTTCAATATACTAATTACTCTGATTTGAGTATCATATATTGCACACAGGTATTGATAGTCCACACTGTACCCCATAGATATGTACAATCAATTGTTTCAATAGAGTAAAAAATAAAAATAAAAAAACTACAGCTTTATACTGCCCTTGAAATTCAGGGCTACATAGATGACGGAGAGAGAGAAAAGAGGTATCTGATGGGGTTATCATCCTAGCTCTGATTCTGGCTCCTCCCCAGCCTTTTATATCATCTCCTTAGGATCTCCAGAGCTACATAAGTAGCTATCAAGCAAGCTGAAAAATTCATCTTCAGCAAGATGGCTTTTGCAAGTATAACAGCCTCAGATGAAATGGATTGGCTCCTGAGGACTTTGACAACACTCTAAAAAATACCCTGTTGAAGTAGCAGGGTATATGGGGGGGCGGGGATGAGGGATGTGGGTCACCAAATTCTAAGAACCAGTTGTTCTCCTGGTGCTCTGTCTCTGGAGACAGGACTCAGGTGCTCTAGGCTCTAAGAGACTACTTTTGCTTTCACTCCCTCCTGTCCCCCACTGTCCTTGTCCTTCCTCTAGGATGCAGCAATGCAACATAGCAATGCCGTATTGTTGGATGGGCTCAGTCATCTACACCCAGAAGCAGATAGATTCTTCCTCCTGTGCTAATCCTTCTCAATTAGAAAGCTTCTCGCTGGCCCCATGTCGACATCTGCCTGGGATCCATTTATTATCCACAAGATGCTCATTAATACTTCAGGCTCTACACTCATGGAACTTGGACTCAGAAAAGCATGCAGAACTACCTTCTCCAGAGCCGACAACTTAGCATAAAACCTTCCTATTTCCACTGCCAGGCAGCAAGAAGGGGGCCTCAGAAAACCACAGGCTTTGTCTTCTTGCACACACCTCTAATATCAAATTGTCAGTTCCGAAGCACCAGCACCAAAACTGCATTACGGCCTCTCCAAAGAAACTTCGTCAATGATGGTTTGGTTCTGAGGTCTGGTTTGGTTTGGTTTTTTGCCTCTCGTACTCAGGAGGCTGCTTTCGTCCTGACAACGCTTCTGTTATCGCTATAGCTCTTTTTAAAGCTTCTAGTCTTGCATGGGTCGCTCTTTCTTTAAAAGAAAACTCGGAAATCTCGCTTTTTGCTTTTTTTTTTTTTTTTTTTTAAGTTGTGCGTCAGAAGACGAGCTGGAAGCAGCGAGGGTGGTTGGTGGATCGGAGCTTTGCTGCCACCTAGTGTCCTTCCTACGAGAATGATGCGGTGAAGAGGCAGGGACCGCTGTGGATACGAATGCAGCCACATTCACGGTCAGCCCATAGATGGAAGACTTGAAGGACTTAACCTGCTGTGCGGTGGGAGTGGGCGATTGTGCAGGGTGCTGGGTCATACTGTTGGCTCTGACTTAAGGAGGACGACCACACCTACCCACAAACAAAAACCGATGCTGGAGCCTTTCCTTCCACTGAATCCTGCATCCCTCCCCCACAAGACATTCTCCCCTAGTGAATAAATGGAGAGATGCAAGGGGAGGGAGGGAGGGAAGGACAGAGGGAAAGAGAGAGAGAGAGATAAAATCCAAGCAATGAAATGTCCAGGAAATGCAAACCATTATGGTGATGTGCATGGCTTCCCATAAGGGGCTGGAGAGGACCCTCTGAAACTAGAAACAAACACCTAGAAAAAATAGCTAAAGCTAATTTAACAAAACATGTCTAACAGTTGCTTGTCTATCCGCAAGTTCAAACCCCCAGTAGCACCTGACATATATTATGTACGCCCCAAAATATGAGACTTCTTCAAACCTTTAATAACAATACTGTGAACTTCAGTTCATCAGAAGGGTCAGGAGCTAGACGGTTGGATTAATCCAATTTTCTAGTTAATTGAAAGTTAATAAAAAATTTGTATCTCTCTTCCAGGAAAATTTTTTCTGGTAGTTACAACTCTCATTGCTCATCTGAGTGTCCTATTGAATGTTTCAATTAATACATGGGGAAAAGATTTTGAGACATGCTTATTAAATTTTATATGGCACAGGCTGGGAAGGTTTGATAATGCAGTATATGGCAGAATTTCATTCAAAAACAATTCTACAGGCTTATCTTATGAGAGGAGACTAGAGTTTTGAAGGCAGATTTTTTTAAAGTTGACCACACAGATACAGGATGTGAAAACTTGGCTTGATAGCAGTTGAAGTGGAAAAACCTAGGTGTTTTAGCTACCTGATGTAGCTGCTAAAAATGCCAAAACAGTCTTAGGCAGCACTGATAGAGAAAGGTAGTGTTTGCAGGAGGGAAGGTGGTAGTTTGATTGACTACTGCAACGGTAGGATCATGTCAGCAATGCTGCGTTCTGTTCTGCCTGCTACAGCACAAAAGGAAGGGGAACCAAAATGATGAAAATTCTAGAAATCATGTCATCTGAGGAAAAGCTGAAGCTGCTGAGGATGTTTGGAATGGAAACATGGAAGACCTAGGGAAAAACTGAAGAGCTATGTTCAAACATGTGGAAGGTTGTCATGAGAAATGGAAATAGATTTAGAAGGTTTTTTTTTTTTTTTTTTAATTTATACACAAAACAAATTTCACGGTTTATTTGAGCAAAGAATGATTCATGAGTCAGGCAGCACTCAGAATCAGAAGACATTTAGAGAGCTCTGTTGCAGCAACGTGGGCAGAGATCTCCTATAGGCTAAATGCAGAGGGAAGACTAAGAAAATATATTTGATTGGTTAGAGTGGTTAGAGGTTAGCTGCTGGTTTCTGATTGGTAAAGTCTCTAACTTCATTTTGCTGTTTATGTTGAGCTTCAGTTTACTTACACAGGAACTTCAAGCTCTGGAGCAATCCCAGCCTAATGACCTCCCAATTAAAAAAAAAAAATTAAGAATTTCCCCTTTTTGGTCAGCCTCTCATTTATGAGAGATTGACCAAAATTGGGTGTAAGTGCCACTCCCAGTCATCATCATGGCTGGGTTGTCTTTGTCTCAGTTTCCTGAAAGAAATATTCCTTTTGTCACTCATCTTGTTTTTGTCATTCTAATCACAGTTAGGCTATGTGACATACCCTTGCATGGCTGCAAACATGCATTTAAGACATCTGAGAGAATGCAATGCACCAGGGAGATTGCAATGAGAACTATCAGGAGGATAAAACCAAGAGACTGGAATGTGCTCCTTAGCCAAGGCCCCATGGACCAAATCAACTGAAATAAATAGATGAAAAACAAAGGTTAATGACTAGAGCAAACTGTAACTCAGTCTAGGGGGAAGTTAGCCAAGATTTCTAGATTTGAACTCAAAGCATATTTTCCAAGTTTGCAGTTGGAATGTCTCTGGTTATGGCATTAGGCATTTCAGTGAACTCCCGGAGTGGCCCATGAATCAGTAGGCGTGAGGACTATCCATCAAGTTGTTCAGCTCCAGCTTGTAGGCTTCAAGAACAGAGGAGTTTATAGATAACAAAATCTCAAGGACAATGAATGAGACTAGAATCTGATATCCACAAGTGTACACTGTAATTTTCTAGTGAAACATAATCTTTTCTCTCACTACAGCTGTCCCATTTCTATTAAGGATAATCACACTGAGACCAAGTTGGTTGCAAAATAGGTCCAGTCTCATTAAACTTGGCCTGATTACTTACATAAGTACAGAAGGAATAGTGATTGATCATATAGGCTCTTTTTAAGTATGTTTTGTGGGAACTTTTAAATAAGGAACCTCAAGTTGGACTTTCAAAAGCATCTCCATGATGTATTGGGCAAGGGTGGGGGATAGTAGGGGGGGAGGCTCTCCATACTAGGAAGGCAAACCAAGACTCACCATCAGATTTTGCCCACAATAACTACAGATGTAGTTAGATTTCTCTCTTCTTGAGATCCCTAAAATATCTTTAAGGTCCCTGGACCTTCTTTTCATAAGACCAGGAAATTCTTAAAGCCAGGTACCAGGCCATTTTTTCCAAGGTGCTTTATTGGCCCCATAAAGTCATCCTTAGTTCTTTCAAACTGTCTGGTCATACTTAATTCTATGCACATTCTGAAATATGACATTCCAGTCAAAGTCTTGATAACATAATCCATGTTTCCAATTGTATCCTGTTATAAGGAGAGCAGATTCTTATTGAACTTATGCAAGTAACTATATTGCCACAAAAATAAGAATACTTACTAATAGTTACTAATTCTGAAGGGATTGGGTAGGGAGAAAAGTAATTATTTCACCTTTGTTCACAAAGGTATACTTTACCAAGTTGCTATAAACTATAGGTAGCTTATGAGAAATGGAAAATGTTTTCCTAAATCTGGAAAACAAAACATTAGAGAATCAGCAATGTTTCAAACAAAAAAGTCATTAAAAAACCTAATTTTTCTTCATCAGTTTATTTAGTCCCATGTCATTAATTCTCATTCTATTGGATGGTGGGTTAGCAGTTTTATGAACCAGTTTCTTCATTAGAGTTCTTGAAATTCTCACCCAGTCCAATGGTATGATATTAAAGTTAGAAACTTGTACTTGTCAGAATCCTTTCCATGAATCTCCTTGAAGATGAAACACTTCAGTTGCTTGCAATAGCTTTCAGGCAACTACCAGAGTAAAACAATTAACAGTCTGTGGATGCCAAGAAATGAAACCACCACCGTTAAAAACCTGGGGAGAGTTTACCACAATCCTGATGCACTCAACAGGGAAATTTGGTTATTTCTATGGCATACAACATTAAAACATAACCAAAATTATAACTGATAACATACCAGGACATTTTTAGAAACTTTATACCATTTCTGGGATCCTCAAGAATATGTCCCCATACAGATGTAACTTAAAGAAGGTTCAGCATCTCTTATTATTTGACAATGCTTCCCATGAGTCTAACATATCAAATAAGCTGAACTAGTTTAACATTTCTCTTTTTAAAAGGAGAGAGAGTAAATTCTTTTGAGATATTCCAGAGGCCCTCTGGAAACTCCCAAAGTTAGTATGAAGTCAAAAAGACTTAATTTAGAATTTGATTTTGGGAAGATTTTCCAAAATATCAAAGATTTAAAACACTTGAAAATAAGATCACAGGTCACTGTGAAACAATAGAAATTTATTTAACCAGAGTGATAATTAAAAGACTTCAAAGGCAAATGTGGAAAATTACATAGTTGTAGAAAAGCCCTAGTTCTTTTAATAGAGAGGACTCAATTTTCTTAAGCAATCAAAGAGCTAATAAAGCACGAGCAGATAAATACTCCAAAAAACCTTTATATCAATGTACTTTTGATATTAAGGCTCATTGTTTTTAATATTTTATAAATAAATCCATTAAATCTTAGCCAGCTTGACCACACATAAAATTTCTTTTCCAAGATCCCTTTTCCACAAACCTTCTACAACATTCATATATTTATTCAATATTGTTCTATACTTTCCCTTTCCCATTGTGGAAAAACCAGTCATTCTATTTTAGGACAAAAACTACTCTTTTTGTCCCTTAACAACAAAACAAGGACAAAAAATACATCCTAATGCTTTATTGTTTCACTTATAAAAAACATGTTTTACTCTCTTCACATGCAATAGTAGTTCAAAAGTTTGTAGAAAAATAAAATCAAAATATAACATGAATCTTTCCATAAACTTTTTAAAGTACCTTCATACAGAGTTGTTTCCCTTATTATTTCTAGTTTTAATTACCATATGTTAATTAGAATTCTTAACTCTTAATAACTTTAATGTTTAGAAGCATATGCTTCCTCATAGTACAATTTCTCAATGTGGAACAGGATGTGTTTGCATAATGTTCATGTCCTGTCTGTATGTTTTCAATGTGGAACAGGACATGACTCAAATATCTTTCATTTTTCCAAAAGTAGGCAAGCTTAAATTTACATTCAGTAATTAATTTTTGGCATTTTATCTTATTTGGAAATGATCTAAATATAACAAGTGCTGGTAAAGATGTAGAGGAAAGGGAACTCTAGTACATTGTGGCTGGAAATGTAAATTACTACAGCCATCATGGAAAATAATATGAAGGTTTCCCAAAAAAAACTACAGATAGAACTACCATACGATCCAGCAATCCACTACTGGGTATATATCCAAAGGAAAGGAAATCAACAAATCAAAAGGATACCTGCACTCACATGTTTATTTTAACTGTATTCACAATAGCCAAGATTTGGAACCAACCTAAATGTTCATCTATGGATGATTGGACAATGAAAATGTGGCAGGGACAGCCAGTTGGCTCAGTCAGGTAGAGTGCAGTGTTATAACACTAAGGTCAAGTGTTTGGATTCCTGTACCAGCCAGCCACCCAAAAAAAAGAAAATGTGGTATATATACACAATAGAACACTACTCAGCAATAAAAAAAGAATGAAATTCTGCCATTTGCAGCAACGTGAATATAGAAAATTACATTAAGTGAAATAAGCCAGACACAGAAAAAGAAATACCACATGTTCTCACTCATATGTGGAAGCTAAAAAAGTTAATCTCATAGAAGTAGAGATTAGAACAGCGGTTACTAGAGACTAATTAGGGGAGGGAAGATGGGGAGAGGTAGTCAATGGATTCAAAATTGTAGAGATATAGAAAGAATAAGATCTAGAGTTCTATAGCAATACAGGGAGACTACCATCAACAACAAATTACTGTATAACTTCAAGTAGCTGGTCAAGATGTCTAGTCAATATTATGTTGAATATTCCCAACACAAAGAGGTGACAAATGTTTGAGGTGATGAATAAGCTAAGTACCCTGATATGATCATTGCACATTGTATAAATGTACCCAAATATCACACTGTACTCCATAAATACATACAATTATCATGGGTCAATTTAGAAAAAATAAATTTAAAAGAAAAAAAAATTTAATTGGGGCCGGTCCCATGGCTCACTCAGGAGAGTATGGTGCTGGTAGTGCTGAGGCCGCGGTTCAGATCCTATATAGGGATGGCTGGTGCGCTCGCTGGCTGAGCGTGGTGCAGACAACACCGTGCTGAGGGTTGCAATCCCCTTACCGGTCAAAATAAAATAAAATAAAATAAAATTTAATTGAGCAAAACTCCAAGGGAATAAGTTACCAAAGAGATTTGGGAAGCTATTTTTAAGTAGTCATATTATAACACAAAACAAAGCTAGCTATCATCAAGTTATTCCATGTTAGCTAGTTTTACACTGTGTACATATTAGGCAGTCATCATGGAAGCAGAATTCTAAAAAGTTAAAGACATAGTGTCTTTGTTTTACTGCTGGACTCAATATACATGAAGTAATGGACACTGCACTTCTGCTTGCACATTTATTCTTAGGGGTTGAACTCATAGTTCTATAGTCTTAAACATCTAGTAAAGATAACATAAACTTATCTGAATAGTAAACACAAATAAAATTAAAATGTTATGCTCATCCTGTACTTAAAGCTGATAACTCAGAAGACAGCTATTTTTATTAAACCAATACACTGAACTAGCCTTATTTACCCAAGCCACATAAACTTAAAAAGCATATGGGTTAGTTTCTATACTTCCAAGAGTTTAAGGAATGCTTAATTTATATAAACATTTATTTTTCTTCAAGCCAATTAAGTAGAGCTCATTTATAAATTAATTTTGTCTGTACCATCTGGAGGTAGAAAAACATCCCATATACATAACTTACATACAAAGACATACATAAACATACAGACAAATGCAAAGATCATATAGTTTCATTTTATAAGTCATGTGCCATGTACAATAATACAAAACTCACTAGTTTATAAAATAATATCTGAATCAGAATTCTATTTCTGGCTGATGAAACAATGTTGTCCACCCAGATGGTTAAAACTTTTTACTAATATTTGTGAAAAACACTTCTAAGATGTTGTATTTGCCAGTTTCCAAATAGTTCCCTTTTTTTCTGATAAATCATTTCCCCTAAATTTGCATTTCCAAAGGGATGGCTCTTAGATAAGACAAGATAGAAGTTTCATCTCAAAGTCACAGAACATAGACTTCATGCTTAAATGCCATCATGGGGGGGCGGGGGAGAAAGGGTGTAAGTAAAGGTCCAGTTAAGACAAGATGGCCAGAAAAAGCACCTTAAGTAAAGGTAAGTCTTGTTATGTAGATTTAATCCAATCCCTTCTTCATTGTAACAGTTTCTAGTGATCAGTCCTCCTCTTCCTGATGCAGAGAGGGAGACACACTTACAGAGATTTCTTTTGTAGAAGTAAATTTTTCTTACAAAACGATCTCAAAATAACCAGCTAGAAATAGTCCTTATGCCACAAAGGCTTATTTTGGAAACTAATTCAGCAAGATAGGCATCTTTCCAAGCCAGCTTGTGTTTTAACCAGATTACTGAGTTTTAAGGCAGAGCCCATTAACAAATAGGGCAGACAGAGTATTTTCTATGCCTGGATTCAGCATGGATAGGACAGCATGTTTTACAAATAGTACTTCTAATCTTTCCTTATCATCAGAAACTGGTTTATCTTTTCTTTGGTTACAAGACTGAGTGACAGACCAGCCAGGTTTTTTTAAGGAAATGCTTTAGGGATGGATTCTAAGAGATTGTTTGCTATTTTCCCAGCCTTTTGTTTTGTTTTTGGTTTTGTTCTTGTTTTTGTTTTTGGTCCATCCTGAATGACTGAGTGGTTGAATTTCTGATGTCTTTCTAAAGTACCTTCCATTTGCCTTCATCCATCCATTTATGGGCTTTGCCAGGTGTCAGTATTATGTGAATAAACTGGTAAATATCAAGGAGTTCTGGATCACATGCTCCAATGAGAATTCTAAATTTCTTACCAAATTTCTGGGGTTTTCCTTTAGGACATGGAAAACTCTCACTATTGCTCTGAGCTCAACATTTTGACCAGGACTGAAGGTAGTTAAAGAAGCAGGCCTGGTTGATCTGAGAGCCTAATTTTTTTTTTTTTTTTTTTTTTTTTTGAGACCAGAAGAAGTAGCTTTATTTGGACTCAAGAGTTGGAGAATGAGAGGAGGACCTGAGATAGGCTATTGAGTAGAGACTAGGTTCCAAAATGGAAATCAAAGTTCTTCAACCAAATTGACTCTACTTCCCAGCAGCCTTAGTTAGTGCAATCAATAAAAGGTGTGCTAGCCGGTGGCTGGTTACTCGGTTAGAGCATGGTGCCAAAAAAAACGCCTGCTGGGAAATGTATTTGCCACTAAATCACCAAAGTGTGCCACCATTACAAAATAGGCACAGGTCTTCATAATTAAATTCCCAAACCACAATTATTACAAAAGGAAGTAAAAAAATCACATCTTACAGATTTTAAACTTCAGCATTTAGCTCAAAATTTCATCATCTTCAAAAAACAGCTCCTTGCTAAGCTCATCATCTATAAGATCTATCCAAGAAGCCATAAGATGGCCTTTGCTAGCCGATGGTAATCCTCTTCCCATTTTCTCTAGCCAGTCAGTACTGAACAGCAGGGTAAGGCTCAGGTGGGAGTGAGGACTGGGGGCACAAGGGCTAATTTCCCTCAGTACAACATGACATCTGGAGCTTTACGGGAAGAGCAGAACTGGTGAGACTTGAGGGAAGGGTCCAGGTCCTGTATTCAGTCAGAGTCACTGCTGGAAGAGGAGGAGGAGGAATGCTTGCCATGCTTGTGGTGTTTGTGCATCTTTTTATGGGCTTTCTTCATTTTCTTCCTCATCTTCTTGTCCATCATCATTCCTGGTGCTACCATGCCAGGAGCCATGGGATTAACAGGAGGCATGCCAGGGGCAGGTGGTGGATGTGGAGGAGGGTAGGGACCTGAGGGTTGGCATCCTGGATACCCTGGCTGTGGCACAGGATGAGGGGGCCCACCTGGGGGAAAAGCTGGATTCCCCTGGGGAGCTCCTGGGGGAGTGGGAAAGGGGCCTGGAGGAAAGGCCGGATTGACAGGTGGTAGATGGGCAGGATTGGGACCTCCAGGGTACCTGACGTTGGGGGGATATGGATTTGGCCCTGGCTGCCCGGTATTAGGATTCCACATGTTCAGGTGTTTTCCCCAGCCTTTCCAGCGTTGGGCTTGATTCGTCCTTCTTCCCAGTCTCTGAGAGCCTAATTTTATAAAGCATTTATCTAGCTTTCTTTTTTGTTTAGGGGGTGAGAGACAACTAATGGAAAAAGTCAATAGATTTAGAGTAGGCAGGGGAGGATAGAAAGAAGATAGGAAAAGAGCAGTCAGAATTAAGTCAGTCAACATACAAATTTTCTTCATCAGTTAGTTGCATAAGCTTTTCATTTGCCTTTTGTAAGGGTTTTTGAGAGGCAATTTTTTATTCACTTAGTCTTTTAGAGGCCTCACGTGAAAATTAAAAATACATTCCATTGTTTCTGAAGCATTTTGGATCTTCTTATTTTCTAATATACTGCATAAGTGAATAATTTCCATTGTGGCCAATGTAACTCTAAGTTACCTTTGTTAAGGTTCACCCATTTCTCTAGAAAAGCATAGGGCCTGGGTCCATAGTTCTTAGATTGGCTAGAGTTCCAGATGGAAGGAGTTCTAGGATTTAGATGGACCCATGATTCCCTGTTTTCTCATAATCTTACCTACTGGGGGCCTCCCTACTCAAACCAGTTCAGTTTCTGTCATGTCCAGACCAAACCCAGATTTAAAATAGTCAAATAAACTCAGAGAACTCTACATAAGTTTTAGAGTGTGTATCCAAGAGAAATCTTCAAATGTGCAGTGAGATGCAATGAGTATAAGGAGCTCAATGAACTACCTATGTCTGTACCCTGGTTGCTCCCAGTGTCATCATGGGCAGGTGGGGGAGACAGGAATTCTCCTTCAAGTCCCACTTCCGACACCAGGACCGTTAAGAAAAACTTTAGACAAAATAAATTTTTAAAAGTTTATTTGAGCAAAGAAAAATTTATAAATTGGGCAGCACTCAAAACCCAAAGTTCAGAGAGCTCCACTGCAGCAGCATGGGCAATAAGCTTTTATAGGCTGAACACAGAAGGAAGACAAAGAAAATATATTTGATTTGTTACAGTGGAAGGACTCTATGACTCTCAGAAGTGGATTAAAAAAAGAAAGAAAGAAAGACCTTAGTTAGAGGGTAGTTGGCAGTTTTTAACTGGTAAAGTTTCTAGTTTCGTTTTATTGTTTATTTTGGGCTTCAATTTGCTTACATAAAAACTTAAATCCCTAGAGCCACCCCAGCCTAATGGCCTCCTAATCTTAAAAACTTTTAACAGAACTTTCAAGAGTTGTTCAAAGCAATCAAGTAAATTTATTATGAGAAAATGGGGGCTCACCACATAGTTTGCAGAACCTAACCACTGTAAGATGTCATAGAAATAATTCCTATCCTGTGTTAGAGTTTAGCCTAAAACACACAAATGCACACACACACACAGCCCTCCCAATAAAGTCTCTTCCTGGCTTAGCTTCTTACCAGCTGTGTGACCTTAAACAAATTTCTTAACCTCTCTAAGCCTCAGTTTCCTTGCCTATAAGAAAATAATGGAGCCTATGTCATAGAATGGTTGTGAGAACTAAACCAGGTAACACATGTACAGCATCTAATGCTTGGCACATGTGCTGTGTTCAGTAGATGTTAGCTTACACCAACTCTGAGATTAATGATCTGACGTTCCCAATAAATGTTGGACAGACAAATAATGCACAGTGAGAAAGATAATAGACTCTCAAGCCAGAATGCCTGGATTTCAAGCCAAGCTCTGCCACTTAAATAATGTAACCTCTCTGTTTTTTCCATTTCCTCATCTGTAAAATGGATATCATAATAGTTTGTACTTCATAGGCTTGTTCTAAGGACTAAATGACTTAATATACATAAAGTGCTTAGAAGAGTGCCTAGTACATGTAAGCACTATACTTGCATAAAGCGGTTTGACTCACTGTATTAGGAACCTTTGGTGAAAAGTAAAAGAAACCAACTCAAGCTGGATTAAGCCAAAAGAGGGCATTTACTGCAAGAATGCAGAGGGCTCTCTTAGAAGACAATAGCAGGAATGAGGTCAGTCTTCAGCAAGTGACTGGAACCAGGACCTGGACAGCCCCTGGCATCTCATACTCCATTTCCTTCCTCTGCTTCTTGTTATACCCCTGCTTCTCTTCCAGCTGATTTTTTTTTTTTTTTTTTTTTTTTTTTTTTTTTTTTTTTGCCTCTCAGCCTTGTGGGAGGGGAGTGGACAGGGGGCATGGAGGACTGAAGGGTAGAAGATGGTCAACCCTCAGCAACTGTTACCAAACTTGGGTTGGCTCACCTGACACACAACCAAGCCAAAACACCAGCACCAGTTTGCAGTGATGGAAAACAGGCATTTATTGCATAGAGCCAGCAATGGAGGATGGTCAGCAAATGCTGAAAGACCCAAATTCCCTAATTGCTTACAAGCAAGGATTTTTAAAGGAAAAATTCATGGTTTGGGATCCAAGCTATGTGAGTTGCCCATGGATGTTTCTGATTGATTGGATCTCAGGAGACAAAGGGACAGCTCCAGTTCTCTGATCATCAGTCTTCTGGCTCCAATTAGTCTCTGGGTGCTTCCAGTCAGCATTTGGTCAACATTTACCATCTGGTGGGGCATCACTCCTTGTAAAAATAGCTCAGGGATACATGTCAAGATACTGTCTTTGTTTCTTAAAGCCTGTGACTCTGATTTATGTCTCTCTTTATTGCTTAAGTTATATCCCCCACTTGCTCAGCTGCTTTTTGTACTCACTTCCTTAATTGCTAGTTGTTGAGCTCAGTTCCTTAATTGCTAGTTGCTGAGCTCAGTTCCCTGTGTTATTCTGTGTTAAGTATGGAGGGAGGGTAATGCCTACCAACAAAGAATGGTCATGCAGTAACTCTGGGGCTTGTGGAGATGGGACGGAGAATCCAATTTTATTCTGCTTCATGTCAGAAATAATCTAGAAATAGGAGGGCAATAATGAATATAACATCATCCTTGAGTTGTTACTCCCAGGTGTTCTTCCCTCTGAGATAGAGATATAGGAATCCTGATGATTTTTTTAAAAAAAATTTTTTTTAAAGGGAAGGAGCAGGAAGGGGAGAAGAAAATAGCTTTTATTTCCATAGTCAGCTTCCAGCATTTCCAAAGGGGATAGCTGAATATGATAAGGTTGCACTGAAGGAAACTCTACTCTGCCTTTCCTCATGCTCAGGAATTAAAGGTTTGAAATGGCCAAGCCATTTTCAACTTTCAAGCACCCTGGATTCACATATCTCTTTTCATCTCAGTATCCTACTGCCAGCCCTTGTAACAGTTCCCTCGAATCTCTTCCATGCTGCCTCTGGACCCATTTACTGGATTCCTCTCTGGCTTTGGTCTCCAATTCACCTACATATATCCAGCTTGGGAGGAAAGGATAATAACTGAAAATATATCTGCTGATTACAGAGCACTTCACAAAGATCATCTCATTGGGTTCTTGCTACAGTAAATCATTGAGGAATTGTTCAATGAGAGCATTGCCCATATTTTGTTACACTTATAACTCCTTTACTCTTCCCAGTAAAAGCTCAATTCCCTTCCCAGAGGTCCCATGAGAAGTCCAGTTTGTTTTGGGCCATGCCAAAGCTCTGCTCTTTGGGAACCACCACCATCTCCTCCAGAGGTTAGAGTTTGTGACCAACATGATGGCTGACATTCCAGCCAAAATGTCCATCCAGTGGCTACAGATATAGGGATGAGTCTTACTCTCCAGGACCCAGACCCAGACACACAATCAGCTTCTCCATGGATGAAGCCTTCTAGTCACCGAAATCATCATTCCATCCTCAGTGCTCACCACATTGCACACAGATCCATTCCAGGGCTGGTATACTGTATTCACTATGTGTCCCTGTCTCTCTCCATGTGGGAGGCAATAGGGTTTTCTTTAGCTCAGGATCCCCAGCAACTGTGCCTGGCAGAGTCAGTGCCTAGTGAGCATGTATTGAACCATACTGCACTGAGCTGAAATGAGAGGTGTTAAAACACGAGATGTAATTTACAAGTCATATATTTTTAGTTCTCATGCATCTCCTTTATTTTCAGTTCTTGTGCGTCTCCTTTAGAGCTTTTAGGAGAGAAAAAAAATGGCTTGCCTCCATCCTTCTAAGTTCTTTGGCTGAGTTACAAATTAAATTGATGTAAGACCGATTAACAGGAAAAAAAACATATTTAATTATGTATGTATGCACAGGAGTCCCACAAAATATAAGACTCAGTAAGCTCAAAATATGAGGTTACATAGCATCTTGGGTTACATAAAGGAATAGGGACTTGAGGCTTGGCGGTAGGGAGCTAGGGGGAGACAAGCTATGGGAGAGTGAGGCAGGTAATGTATGGTGAACAAAGTTATCTTGTTATGCAGATAAAAGTCTCTGGGGTAATAAAAGTTGTCTGAGCATAGCCCTCTTCCTGATAGACTCTTTTACTAATGTAGATTTCCTTTATAGATGTAAATTTCTTTTCCAAAAGGGCACCTTTTCAGAGCTACTTCTGTGTCTGCAGTTTCTCAAAATAACCTGCTCAAAAGATACCAAAGAAGTATATTTTGGGGTGGCATATCTGATCTCCTACAGTCATATTGTGGGATGGCACATCCTGAGCCCCAACAAGCTCAATGCAGCTTGCTAAAAGAGATTTCTTTTGCTAAACAGGGCTACTGGATCCTTTGTTCAGTTCTTCTTCCATTCAGGTGCCCCTTGCTGGCACAGAGTCATTGTTCAATAATTGTGTAATGTACTGGAGAGCAAAGTGCCTGCAACGACACAGCAAGAGAGGATCAAGAACTAAGACTGTCCACATTAACGTTACTTTATTGTTCCGGGATATTCTTTCCTAGGTAGATAAAGTTGCAAATTACTTTATTGTTTGCTCTGAGAGCTTCCTAAAAATCCATGCATCTGAATAATGGATCACTCAAATAGCCCCTTTCTCAGGCAACTAGGCAAACTGCTTGCTTATTAAACTGTTTACCAAGACCTGCTTCAAAACCCTTACGTCCCTGTATCCACCAATCCTAAACTGTTATATCATGAACTTTTCCCAGTCCCAATCAGTTATCATCACTGAAACATGCACCTTAAACCTGACTCCAAATCATAAATACCCACCCTTGACTTTTCTCTTCTGAGACATTACTAAGATGTACTCCTGTCAAGATGTACTCCTTTACCGTAATAAGTAATAAACTCTGCTTTGCTTTATCAACAGATTATGCCGGTGGTCTTCTGTGGGGGGAGGGGGTTGAAAGTATACATACTATGTTTTATTGAACTGAACTCTGTCTCAGTCCTGGCCCTGAAGCTCTCCTAACTTTAGGATCAAAAAGCCTCAATCCTGTGTGAGGTTCACACCAATTATGGTGTGTCCAAAGACCACTGGACAATGAATTGGCAAATAAATAATATTTTTCCCAGTAACACAGCTCAGACTTTGTGGTGGATTTGGGATAAATTATAAAGATTGCATTTTTAACAGATTCAAATTGTCACAAGAGAGAGGGACAGCTGTCTCTAGAGGAGACCATTATGGTTGTAACCAAGATACTCCAAGATGTTGTAACTCTTGCCTAGACCAGAGTAGCCCAACAAGAAGATAGGTATCCATCTCTGTGCTAGGACTTAAGGGCCTACAAGTGGAGGCATCATAAATCACCTCTGAGTTCCTCAAATCCCATAATTGAAATCTCATTCCTTTTCATTTTCAAGACTTTGTATTTTAAGTAGAGTTATGGTCTTGTCACCATTTCAGCTAGCGATATTCTGTGAAAATCTGTAGTAGAGATTAGTTGCAATGCAGTTTAGAGCAAAGACCTACTTTGGGACAGAGAAACATTATCCCAAGAGCAAGAGAGGAAGCCTTGGTTGCAAAATGCCAAGCACTTGAATGTTCCTTTGTTAAGTTTCTTGATGTGGAGCACACTCATTACAGTAGAATGAGTAAAAAAATGACCCAACTTTGCCACCCTTCTCTGTGTCCATGCCCCTTGCAGTGTGAATTTGCAGCTCCTCCCTTCAAGAGGTGGAGTCCGAGAAAGTTTTCTTGAGGAACTCAATGAGGTTAATAGTTCTCACCTGGCACAATAAAACTCTATTTGTGGCCATTTGGAAATCTGAGTGTATTTTTGGTTGTCTCAGTAACACGGGGGCACTACTGAGCAAGGATGCTATACAACCTTCAAGATATAGACAGTTCCATGCAAAACAATGTTGCCCTACTCAAAATGCCAGCATTGCCCATTGAGAAACAATGTGTTATACAAATCTTTGGAAGTAAGGTTGGCTTCTGCCTTGGGTTGAATGCCCCCCCAAAACTTAATCCCCACTGTGACTGCTGAGGGTGGGAAATCCTGTTATGGTCATTGAAAGATAGGGCCTTGAAGAGGTGATTAGATTGTAGGACCATACCATAGTGAATGGATTAAAAATGGTGGTCAGAGATGTGGTTCTGAGGGCCAAAAACGAAGAGCACATGAGAGGTTAGTTTCTCTCTGCTTCCACCATCTTGCAATGTGAGAACCCTGGGTCACTGTTGACACCACCAGATGTGTTCCTTGGCCTCTGAATCTATAAACAGTGAATTCCATTTTCTTACAAATCATGCATATTTTATTACAAGGAACAGAAATGGACTAATACAGCTTCCTTAGTTTTTCAGTCATGGGCTTTCATCATGAGACCCATAATGTGTGTGTTTTTGCCTGTCTGCTTTGTTCATTCTTTTTCATGTGGCTTATATACTGAGCATCTACAAAAACTTAATTCTTACCCATAATGAGCATACAAAGTGCTAGAACTTGGGGGTGCCAGTTTCTCACCACCCGCTCCTCTGAGTTCTAACCTAGAGGAGTATAAATACAGTAAAACAGATAACCAGATAGAGATTGAAGTATTGATAATGTTGGGTGTATCAATCAGGTTTAATAAGAAAAGCAGACACACTATGATAAGCTAGATAATCAATAGATAAATAGATAGATTGATAGAGAGGTGTTACAGGGATTTGACCTTCTGCAATTGTGGGAGCTGGTTAAGCAGTCTCTGTAAGGTTGTTGTCTTCATGTCTGATGCTGGAGCTTGAAAACCACAGGGCAGGCAGATGGGAAGGAAAGGTGGACGCACAGTGAAGAACAAGAACAAGCTAGAACCTATAAGCTTGAGCCAGAGCCCATGGAGATAGACTGAAACCACTGTCAGTTCTTATTGCTCTGATATTGATGGTATGAGTGTCCTACGGAAGCTGGGGCCCTTCCTCATTGGAACTAAACAAGCACACCTGGCCCAGGACACAAGGAAGCTGAAGGAGGAGCCAGGTAGGCTGAGCAATGCAGGTCCAGCCACTGCCTCACTTCAATGAGATGAGCCAATGGATAAGCCAGAACATGTGTGAGCTACAAAATAGCGGCCACTTCACTTCTGCCCATCCAAATCTCTCTTGGGGCCCACCCTAAGTGGAAACATACACAAAAGAAATTCTGGGAGATATAGTTCATACTAGCCAAATTCATACATAACAAAGCCACCACATTGAACTGGAGAATGCGGCTTAGACCTGAAGCCAAAATAAGGCTCTTGTCTCAACTCAGACCTTGGGGCAGGCCTGCGGCAGCTGATCTGAGCTGGAGACCAACAATAGGGGAGCACAGCCTCCTTACATACTGGGGGATGGCAAAGTGGACAGCCCAGGGACAGGGGTTCAGGCCATCTCACCAATGTGGTAGCACCCAGAGGCAGGATTGTCACAATGCAAATGAAGTTTAAGTATCAGAGCCTTGACTTGCAAGGACTCTTCCAAGGCCTTAGGAGCACACTATCAATTTTGTAGTCATAGTTTTTGACTTCCAAAAATTGTTAAGCTTCAGACACCACACAACCTGGGTCTCTCCCTCAATCAGCACTCTACTGATCCTGGTCCAGTGCACGTCTGACTGTTGCAGACCTTCTTATAAGATATACTATTACTCCTCCCACAGGGCAAATAAGTGAAGGGTGGAGAGGGGGCAGAATTTTTCTCCCCAAAACTTCTGCTGTGGGAAAGACATATTGCCTAGTGTATCTTGAAGGGCTGATAATGGAATACCAGCCAGCTGCTAACCAAACTCATTTCCTCTTCTTCATGGGCACAGACCTAGACATTTCCCACCCTCTCGCATGGCCTGTGACAGATTTCCAATGGACTATGAGAGGAAGTGGGACACACCATTTCCAGCTTTGGCTGATAAGAACCATCCATATACAATTGTCCATGTACTTTCCCCTTTCAGCTGACAGAACAGAGAGATGATATCCACCATGACCACTACCACCAAGGGAAACTTGAAAGCCTATCTTAAAAATGGTAGAGCCATAAAACGGCTTCTGTCAACCAGAAGCCACATCGTAATGTCGCATAAGTGAAAACTAAAGTCTCACTGTGTAAAGCCATTGAGATCCACGTTTTTATCTATTGCAGCAGCTAGGGTCCTTAACAAAGACACAAATCTATAACATGTAGCAGAGAAAATTAGATTCATTTAAAATGGGCCATTTTTAAAATTGGAAATAGGGGTCATATGAACAATGTGGTAAAAAATGTTAAAGAGGGAAAGATCTGTTTTGTCATCAAAGAGAGCTCCCTGGGGTGGCGGATGGTGTGCTGGACCTTAATAGTTAGATGGGGTTTTGACAAGAAAATATTAAGGGAGATGGCTCCACATGGAGAGCACAGTAAGAGCTAAAACTAAGATGTGAAAAGAATCATAGTGGATTGGTTGGAGCATAAGGTTATGTAAAAGAACAATTGGAGATTAAACTGGAATGGAATGTGGAGTTCGATTTTGGAGGGTTTTAAATGACAATTGAAGGAATTTGGCCTCTATATTCACATTGCCCATGGTGGGTCATTGAAGGTTTTTGAGTACAAGGGTGATGCAATCTAAATGGGACTGTAGGAAGATGGTGCTGACAGCAGTTGAAGGATGGCCTGGAAGGCAGAGAGGGCACACCATAGCCACAATCCAGGAATGTGGTGAGAAGCATCTGAATGAGAGCAGCGTTGCAGGACAATTCTCCATGGGTCTCTCACATCTTAGTTTTCCAGGTAATGTGAAAATGTGTGTAAACTCCAAAGCACAAAAAATATTAGTGATTATTTTTATTGCTATTAATGCTATTAAATGAAAAGGAAGAGGACGATTCCAATAAGCCAATGTTGGCTGCTTAATCAAGCAACCTGCAAAAACGTTGAAGGTGGAGGCAAAAGATTTAACTGATGACTATAGCAGGACATGGGACTTATTTGTGATTGTGAATTTTTTTTAATTCTGCCGTTCTCCCCATTAGTATGAAAAACTCAGAGTCAAACACATCAGAACCAATGGGAAACATTTTATGAGAGGTTGGAGAGAAACACAGAAAGAGATATGCTGAGAATTATTGAAAAGATTCTTCCATAAATAATGGTAAGTATATCTTTAGTGATCATAAAATTTTATTTACGGTGCACTTTCTATGTTGCTTACTTCTCCTAACTTCACTCATCCTCTACTCTTCACTTTTTAGATCCTCAACCTTTGATATCCTGCAGCTTTGCTGAAATAATAACTGATAGCTCTCAGCCAGGATTGAGAGGAACAGCTCTGAAGACCTAAGACTAGCATATTATAGGAGGCTTCAGGCTTTTTATACGATTTTCCATGTCTATAGAGGATAAATTGGAGTAAGGGAGGATGGAATTTGTATTTTCTTTTGTATTTGAATAAAAACAAGAATGGAAGCATCACCCTACAGGGACACAGAACTGGGGAGATGCTTTTCTATCCTGGTAACTTTTAAGTGCATTACACTGAAATATTTATGCTTGCTGCATTGCAAGTGCTTGGAATCATACAAATGCTAATCTCATAGCATTATTAATTTATAGGACACCTATGGCCCTATATCTCCAAGAATTGCAGGGAGTCTTTAAACAAGAAACAACTTTTTTAAAAGTTTTTTTTTAAAAAAAAAAAAAGCAAGATAAAAATAATGACGTCAGCTGGAATAGATACTCAAAAAGGACAGAAACATGACATCTAAATAGAGGAGAGAGAGTTCAGTTCAGCTCAGAAACGCTCATTGAGCCTTTACTGTGTAATCGGTATTTGTTTTAGTTGCTAGAAATACAAAGATGAAGGAGAAATAGCCCCTGCCTTTGGGGAAGTTCTTCCAGTGAAGGAGAAAAATGCCTTAAAAAATAAAACTGAAGGAATTATAAAAACCAGAACCATTAAAATCTACATTGTCAATAAAGGAGTGAACTTGGAAAAATCTCAACTTCCCAAGTTTGTGGGAAAACCCACCAACTGGCACAGGAAGAATTATGTGAAAGATTCTTTATCTTTGCCTGGGTTCTGGAAGGGAGAAAAATTCTCCTTCCTTTAATAGTTTAAAAACTGCAACTGAGATATTGAATTTAGGGTTGATTAGTTAAAATCTTGGACTAGAGACTTTGGATTTAGAGTTGGTTCAAAATTCGGGGACATGTTGTTTATAGACAACATAATCTTATACATAAAGTAACTTAAAAACTCCACCAAAAAAATCTTAGAACTGATAAATTAATTAATTTATCAGTTCAGTTGCAGATACAAAATCAACATACAAAAATCAGTAATGTTTCTATATACCAATAACAAATTAGCAGAAAAAGAAATCAAGAAATCAATCCCATTTACAACAGCTACCAAAAAAATAAAACAGTTTGGAATAAATTGAACCAAGGAGGTGAAAGTTCTCTAAGATGAAAACTACAAAACAATGATGATGAAAGAAAGTAAAGAGGACACCAAAAAAATGGAAAGACATTCCACACACATGAATTGGAAGAATTAATGTTGCAAAAATGACCAAAGTGATCTACAGATTCAGTGCAATCCTTATCAAAATATCAATGACATTTTTCACAGAAATAAAAAAAAACATTCTAAAATTTGAATGGACCTACAAAAGACCCTGAATAGCCAAAGCAATTCTGAGCAAAAACCACAAAGTTGGAGGCATGACACTACCTGAGTTCAAAATATACTATATAACTGTAGTAATCAAAACAGCATGGCACTGGCATAAAAACAGATGCATGGACCAATGGAACAGAATAGAGAACCCGGAAATGAATCCGCATATCTATAGCCAACTGATCTTTGACAAAGGCACCAAAAACATACATTGGAGAAGGGGTAGCCTCTTCAATAGATGGTGCTGGGAAAACTGGAGACCCATGTATAGAAGAATGACACTAAACCTGTACCTCTTGCTATTTATCAAAATCAAATCAAAATGGATCAAAGACTTAAATATAAGACCTGAAACTATAAAACTGCTAGAAGAAAACATAGAGGGTTTGAGCAAAAATTTTATGGAGAAGATATCTAAAGCACAGGCAACAAAAGCAAAAATAGACAAATTGGATCACATCTAATTAAAAAGCCTCTGCACAGCAAAAGAAACAATCAACAGAGCAAAGAGGCAACCAGCAGAATGGGAGAAAATATTTGCATATGACAAGGGATTAATATCCAGAATATACAAAGAACTTAACTGCAAAAATAATAATAATAATAATCCAATTTTATAATGATCCAATGACTTCAATAGACATTTCTCAAAAGAAGACATACAAATGGCCCACAGGTATATGAAAAACTGCTCAACATCACTAATAAACAGGAAAACGCAAATCAAAACCACAGTGAGATATCATCTCATACCTGTTAGAATGGCTATTATCAAAAAGACAAAAAGTAATAAATGCTGTCAAGGATGTGGAGAAAGGGGAACTCTTACACTGTTGGTGGAAATGTAAATTAGTACAGCCATTATGGAAAACTGTATGGAGATTCCTCAAAAACTAAAAATACCACTGCTGATTATTTATCCAAAGGAAAGGTCATTAGCATACCAAAGAAATATCTGCATCCCCTGTGTTTATTGCAGCACTATTCACAATAGCCAAGATATAGAATCAACCTAGGTGTCCATCTGCAGATGAACGGTTAAAGAAAATGTGGTATATATACACAATGGAATACTACTCAGCCATAAAAAAGAATGAAATCCTGTCATTTGCAGCAACATGGACGAGATTGGAAGACATTATGTTAAGTGAAATAAGTCAGATACAGAAAGATAAACACCACACGTTCTCACTCATATGTGGGAGCTAATAAAATAAATAAATAAAAGTTGAACTTTTAGGTGTAGAGAGTAGAATTGTGGTTTCTAGAGGCTGGGCAGTGGGGAGGGAGAGATAGTGAGAGATTGATTAATGGACACAAAATTTCAGCTAAACAAGAAAAATAAGTTCCAGTAGTGTATACAATAGTGCTAGGCATCTACAATTAACAATAATTTACTGTATGTTCTTAAATGGCTAGAAGAGAGGAGCTCAAGTGTTATCACAAAGAAATGATAAATTTTAGTGATGATGAATTTGCTAACTACCCTGATTTGATCATTACACATTGTATATATGTATAAAAATACAACTTCCTACCACATAAATATGTACAATCGATATGTTTCATTAAAAAATAAAATCCTTTAAAAAATTAGGGGACAAGAGAACCCCATAAAAACATTAAAATTGATCCTGGGCTTGTGGGGCAGATTGGTTTTTTTTTTTTTTTCAAAAATGGCCACAAGAACATTCCCCATGCCACATGCTCTTCTTACAAGGTAACTTTGACACACCTACTATAAAAAGGTAGAGTCCACATTTCCTCCCCCTTGAATCTGGGTGGGCTGTGACCATGACAGAAGTGATACTGTGATTTCCAAGACTAGGTGATAAAAGGCAAGACAGCTCTTTTCTATTCTCTTCCTGATGCCCCATCTTAGAACCCAGTTCCCATGCCACGAGCCCAAGCAGTCACTTGAAGAGGACACATGTGGCCATTCTAGCCAACAGTTCCAGCTGAGGTCCCAGATGACATTCAACATCAACCACCAGAGATGTGAGTGTTCACCGGACATGAAGAAGCCTTCAGATGATTCAGCCCCCAGCCTTTGGTTCTTCTCAGTTGATGTCGCAGGTACCATAGAGCAGAGACCAACCATCCCTACTATGCTGACTTTGAATTCCTGCCCAACAGAATCCATGAGCTAATTAAATGGTGGTTGTTTTGTGCCACTAAGCTTGAGGTGGTTAGTTATGCAGCAATAGTAACTGGAACAGCTGGTGATAAAGTCAGGGATACAGAATAGAAGCAAATGTAAACATTTTTGAAAGGACACTCCCACGACTCAAACCACAGAGAATCACAGAAGCAAAAAGAGAGGAGAAAGGGAGAGAGAGAGAGTGTGTCCCCAATAAAGATGAGCTACTGATCAAAAGTACCAACATACAAGTAAGAAATCAATCATAAGTGCAAGTCAGCAGGCACAACGAGCTGCAGAATTAGACCCCAATAACTTGGTATAATAGTACAATACTCAGGAAAAGCACATAAAATAAGTATATGTAAAGTAATTTAAACAATTTATTTTGAAATAACAAGCCATTGTAAATCTTATAAATAGATTTAGTTGTTGCAAATAACTCAAAACATAAAATAACTGACATAAGATAGAAGATTATTTTGTCTTCGGTAAACAAAGCCCAGAAGCAAGAGATCTAATGGCTCAGAGAAGATGGGGAACTCAAACTCCTTCTATCTTGCTACTCAAACATTCTCACGTTGTGTATGCAACCTCATGGTTCAAAATGACTGCTCAAGCTCCAGCTATTACATCTGCATTCCAGCAAACAAGTGAAGGGAAGAGTTAAGAAGTTCTCACCCCTCCCTTTGAGAACACTTCCTGGATGTCACACATGAAAATTTGCTTACCTGTACCAAATTGGATAGTGTCCTCCCAAAATTTGTATCCACCCAGATCCTTAGAACATGATTATTTTGGAAATAGTGTCTTTGCATATGTAATTAGTTGAAATTAGATTGTACTGGATTAGGGTGGGCCCCAATCAAAAGACTGGTATCCTTAGAGAAACCATGTGATGGTGGAGGCAGAGAGCAGAGTACTGCATGTACAAATCGAGGAATGCCAAAATGGCTGCAAATACCATAAGCTAGGAAAAGGCATGGAAGGATCCACCCCTAGAGCCTCCGGAAAGAGCATGGCCCTGCCAACACCTTGATTTGGGACTTCTGGCCTCTAGACCTGTGAAAAAATCAATTTCTGTTGTTTTAAACCACCCTGTTTGTGGTGTTTTGTGACAGCAGCCTAGGAAACTAATACACACCCTATTGGCCAGAATTTAGTTAACATGAGCACACACACCTGCAGGAAAGGCTGGGAGGTGTCTTGATTCTAGGCTGCCAGAAATTACATAATATTTATATTAATTAACTACCAACTTTTTCTAGCTATATACTCTATCTCCTCTTCATACAATAATGTCTGTAATATTTTCTGTAGAGAAACTAGAATAATAATACAGTCTTTTCTCTAACATGACTAATCAAAATTTGGTGTGGTGACTTTTTTTGTGTGTATTAGTAATTTAGAACAGTTTCTTTTCACTTCCCAACTAGTTATTGGTAATTTCATATAAATTTCTAGAACTGTCAAATTTTGGAAAACTTGTATCAAGTATCTTTTATATCTGAGCCATTACACATGTATTTCCTATTTATGGTACTGCTGCAGGTTTGTGCCTTACAAACACAGATATTCTGATACATTCTATTTCGACAACTCTCAAAAAAGAAATAAAAAGAGAAATAAAGTGTGGTGCATCTATGGTTATATTTGCTGCTTTATTGAATATATTCCTGGCAGGAGATAATTTCCTTTTTAACTAAGTGTCAATGATCACTGAGTTCTCTGCTTACAGATGTATGCATCTGATGACTGGATCAAGTAAAATTCCTGACAGCAGCTTCTGAGTCTGTACATTTCGGTCTTACTTCTCTTTCATTACCCAGATTCTTCTGGTGCCATGTGCCCTAGGACGTGTTTATATCACAGTGCAACCTCTGGCACTTTATTTTCATGTCACGAGCAGTAGGAGTATCCCTGGAAGACATTTCTGCAGTTAGAGAGCCAGCAATAACATGGAAATGATAGAGAACTTTTCTGAATGTTTTAAACATTTAACCAATAGAAATATTCCCTAAAGGAAAATAAAAAAAACTTCTTAAAGATGAAATTCATTGGAGTCAGGTGCTTTCTTGCTGCTCTTGACTCTAAATCCCATCTCTACTCACCCAGGCCTTTACATAGTGGCATTTCTAGAACCTTCTCTCCTTTTGCCAATGGAGCCTCCATTCCAGGCTTCCTCTCTTTGGTGCCAAGACTCACAAAGGAGCCTACAGTTGGTCTTTGGATACATAAAAGATTCACCTATATTTCAAAAGAAATACTGATTCAGGTTTCCTTGGAAAAGCAGACAGCTGTCTGAGGTATTTTCTCAGTTTGGGTAAGAGACCACAAGACTTATTACTGTGATGTTCATTTCTGGTTAAATGAGGGTAATGCATTTCAGATTGAGAGAAGGATGTGGTAGGGTTGAATCAAAAAGTATTTCTGAGGCAGCACAGACCAGGTTTATTGGCTAATCAGAAGTGGCAGATAAAAGAAAGCAATTCTCTGACAATTCATAAGTTTCTGGTACCTGGGTAAATAGTGATGTCATTCATCTAAACGTGGAACATAGAAAGAGAGACAGTTTTTAGGTTGAATTTTAGATGTGTTGACATCGAGTCACCCATAGGACACAGAAGTGGAAACGTCCTGTAGTTAGTAGTATAATATATAGGGGTCTGAAACTAAGAGAAGAGCTCTATTCTGGAGAAATATTTATAAGCCATTAGCATCTACAATGAAAGTTGAAGCCATGGGCTGAACGTATCACTCAACAAACATGTAGTACAATAGATCTTAATTTTGGGGGGGTGATGGGTCCCACTGGAAATCCGGAAAATAGAAGATTACTCTTACCCTGTCTCCCCAAAACTCCCCTCCAAACTACCCTATGTACCCATAAAATGTGACCTACAACAAAGCACTTGCTTATGGAGGTGCTGATGTCCCAGGTTTCTGTATGGCTCTGAGGATATCTAAGAAAGTGACCCGCAAGTTCTTATCCCACCTGCAGCATAACTCCTCAGGACTCATCAGGCACTACAGGGCAGGAGATCAGGGCACTGAAAGAACGCTACACTTTCTCTACTTCCCATCCCCTCCTCATGTAAACCTATATCAATGGGGTTCCCACCTCTTAAACAGCAGTCTAATGATTTATCTTGGGCTATGTCATTACCACAAGCCCAGGGCCTCTGGTAGAACGCCTGGTGTCTGAACTGTGAGCTAACCCTTTGCCTGTGCCTCAGAGTGCCGTGGGCCTGGCACACCAACACTGACTCTTGATCTGTTACATGCAATCTCGCCCATTCGGGGCCATTCTCCAATTCTGGAGTTTTACAGCAATTTGAGAGAAGAAAATCTTAAGATCATATGCAATGGTCCTAGGCCTCAGATCATAGACAAGCATTTGGGGGGGTGGAAGGGCTACATTTGATACAGCTGGGACAGATGGACAGATCATCTGCAATAAAACAAGCAGCTGCTTTTACTGCATCCAACACATCTGGCTGCTCTGTGCAGCAGTTTTCCTTCTGTAAATAATGTGCTAAACAATAGACCCACCTACAGGATGCTGAGAAAAGTGCAGCAGAAGGAAATTAAGGCCATTAAAGGAGTGACCCATCTGTCAGCTTTTCTACTCCTTCTCTGCTCAGCTCTGCATACTTCTCTTCAGGAAAATATTCATTCCCTATGTGGTCAGAACAGCAAGATCCTTGACTCCCACTGGTCATCCCACAAGTATATGTCCCACTGTTACAGGTTGGCCAACTCATCCTGGGCAATTTCAGGCTGTCCCAGTTTTAAATTGAAAAACCCACATTCCAGAAAGCCCCTCAATCCCAGGCACTGACTTCCCTCCAAGACAAGAAGGTATCAGTGGTGATCTGTGTCTCATCCTCCCTGTAGAGCAACAAATTTATGGCACCATCTTGCTGGTAGCCAACCGGGCAGCAGGCTCACCAAACAATGGCATAACTGATATATGTGGGCCCCCAACTGGAAATCTAATCATTACAAAGGATTACAAAGTCCTTCCCCATTTCATCACATTTATGAATTTTTTAAATTTAAAGTTAATTCTTCGGTTTCTAAGTGCTTTGGCTACAACACATTTTTGTTTGTGTCAATAAGTACACTTTTTTATTTATCCTAAAATCAATTGCCACTTTTCTTATTATAATCAATATTTTCCAGCCTTCACTGGACTTTGAGATCACATTTCCATTAACAATCCAAATTATAATGGACTCACACCCACATTCTACTGCTCCAGGAAATTAAGTCTTTTACCAGAATCTGTCCCAGTCCTTCTTGGAAAACCAATAATCTGCCACCAGGCCCCTGATAGTCTCTGGCCCATGAGGCCCTGCTCAAACCACAGTCTTCCCTGATCCTCCCAGCCTCCTCCCAAGAGTGAGCCCAGACCCTTTCCTTATTTGCTGATGAGTCCTGGAGGCCTGGTAAATTGACAAGAATCCAAGAGGAAGCACCAATGGAGTAACACAGCTGCTCTGGCTTGGGTCCACTCTCAGTGCAGAAAGGATATGGAGTTGTGGGAGGGAGCACAGACCTCTCCATCTGAAAGGTCTGAGTTTTGCCCCCAGTAATTGTGTGACCGTGAAAACCCCATCTCGGTGCTCTGAGCCTGATTTCTCATCTGTGACATGGAAATAATGATAGTATCTGTCCTATGCAAGAACTTGTGCACAAATGTTCAAAAAGTGAAAACAACCCAAATGGCATATACGGTGGTGGTCCCATAAGATTAGATGGCTGTACCACATAGCCTAGGTGTACAGTAGACTACACCATCTAGGTTTGCGTAAGGACCCTCTATGATGCATAACAAGGAAATCGCCTGATGATGCATTTCTCAGAATGAATCCTGGTCATTAATCATAATGCATGATTATGATAATGATTAATAATAGTGCATGACTATTATTAGGCAACAAAAAGAGATGGAGTACTGATGCACACTACAACATCAATGAACCTCAAAAACGATATGCTAAGTGAAAGAAGTCAGCCATGAAAAGCCATACATTACATAATTCCATTTAGATGAAATGTCCAGAATGGAAAATTTATAGAGAAAAGGTAGATTAGTGGTTGCCTAGGGCTACGGGATGGAGGCAAGCAGGAAGGAAATGCCGAGTAACTGATGACGGATATAAGGTTTCTTTGCAGGATGACGAAAATGTTCTAAAATGAGATTACGGTGATGGTTGCACAACTCTGCCAATATATTTTTAAAAATCAATGAATGGCACACTTTAAACAGATGAACTTTACGGTACATAAATTATATATCAATAAAGCTATTAAGAATAATGATACCAAACTCGTAGGCTTATTGCAAGGATTAAATCAGATAATGCACGTGACGTGCTTGCACAGCACCCAGCACACAGTCACATAACACGTGCTCAACGAGTGGTAGAAACCATGTTTAGCACACAGTAGTCCAATCTCAGGATGCCTCAGCGAGTCGTTCTTAAATAGCACCAAGTGTAGACAAACCTCGTTTAGGATGAGCTGCAACGAGCTTGTCTGGGTGTTTTTGTTTTTGTTTTTACCACGCACCTCTTCCTCCAGGTGAGATGAAGGTCATGGCTTCATGAGGGACTCGCCCCATCCTTCATGAGGTGCTCCCCTCAGCACCTTAAATGACTCAAAAAAAAAAGAGAGAGAGAGAAGGAAAGGGAAACAACGAAAGAGAGGGAGGAAGGAAGGAGGAACAGTGAGAACAAAAGGAAGGAGGGAAGGAAGGAAGGACAGGATCTCCCAGGAAGCATGATACAGCTCCAGGAGAGCGGGACTAAAAACATGCAGACAAAAAAACTTCTTCCTAGGAGGTAAGATCTTATAAAGACAGTCATCCACCCTGTGACAGCAAAATAAATCATTTCTCTAATTTAAACTCCCAGCGGCAGTGGCTGCCAACACCCACCTGCTCAAGTTAATAGAGATCCAGGCGGTGTCCTCACCTGCCCTCCTGAGGTACTGTCCCGGAGGCTCTTCCTCCAGGTATCCCACTCAGCAGTTTAGTGCAGGCCCCAGGTGTTGAACCTCCTAAGGACCACCTTTTTCCACTCACACACGAGCCGTGTTTCTCAAGGTAGACCAGTGGCCACGTGGCGACCTGAGTTCCCATTGGGTCCAGGAGCATCTTTTACCTCCAGCCGCTCTTGTGTGGGCATCAATCATCCACTCAAACTATTCTTCTCATTTTGGTAAGTTTTGTCTTAGAGATAGTACTATGTTCTTCCTGATGCCCAACCTTGCCCAATCCATTATATTTTACTAAATTTGATCCACAAAGAGAAAAAGGTCAAGATCTGAAACCATTTCCTTCCTAAGAGATCACTATGTTCCGAACTAAATCTGTCTAATCCCTCCTCAGCAGCCTCCAAGTTCCAAGCCTTCCCCATCTAATAGGTATGTGGGAAGGATACCACAGCTCTGTCCTCCAGATCCAGCCCTGATTTACCCAAAATTCCCTGCTACCCTATTCCCCACACCCCACCCCCAAAGAGTGCTCTTCCAGAACAAAGCAGATCTTCCCCAGAGGTTTATTGGCTTCTCCTCCAGGGATAGGAAACTCCTCACCAAATAAGCACCCTCATCATACACATGCACATAAACACACACACGGGTACTCCCTTAAGGCACTCCAAGTCAGAGTCGTCATGACCATGTTGAGCACCAGAGTTTGACCAACTTCTCTCTCCAGTATGAGTTTCATTCTATCCAAATCCTAACACAGGTCTGACAAGGTGCTCTGGCCTCCAGGTTTCCCAGACTCAGGTTTGTTTCGGTACCCCAGGGTCCCCACCCCTGACACGCTCCTCGTCTCAGGCCTGTGAGAACAGCAGAGGAGGGTGGGGCCCTGCGCCTTCATGCTTGGGACTGAACACTGTTCCCTTGCTGACAATTTCTAGACTGACTCTCAGAGGACCAGAGGGCAGAGTCTTCTCCAAAGAGGAATGGCATCTTTACATTTTGTTTGTCGTACGTAAATAGTGCCCCAGGGATGTTCCCCAGCTCTCTGCTGAGGCAAGGACAAGGAAAAGAAGTGTGGGTGCTGTGATGGTTAGTGTTATGTGTCAGCTTGGCTAGGCTGAAGGTATTCTGTTGGTATGATTAACATCTATTATCAACTGACTTTAAATAAAGGAGATTATCCTCAATAATGTGGGTGGGCCTCATCCAATCAGTTGAAAATCCTTAAGAGCAAAACAGAAGTTTCCCTGAGGAAGAAGAAATTCCACCTGTGGACTGCGGTGTTAAGCTTGCCTACAGATTTCAGAACTGCCTCGCAAGCCCCCACAATTGCAAAGTTGATTCCTTGCAATCAATCAACCAACCAATCAGTCAGTAGTCTACTGGTTCTAACTGCTACACAGCAAAATCCCGATGGAATAGATTGAGCATAGCTCATATTTGATGAGAAAAGGGGTAAAGACCAGAATACAGAAGTTATTCAGATAGGATTTTGGATCTCCCAGTTGATCTCCTTGAGATTAAAGACGTATCAGCATGAAAGCCTAGGGTTCCTGGGGAAAACCAGGAAGGAAGAGCAGAGAGGAAGTAAAATTCAAGGTGGAGACTTCAGTTTTAGTTTTTGTGTTCAGAGTATCATAGTTTAATCCTGAAAATATCTGGCTCCCATTCACTTTCACAATGTCATAACACACCTTACATTTGCTATCTTCCAGGCATTCAGAATGCCAATCCCTATTAATCTCATCAGGCTTGCTCTGAGCAGCAGCCCTTCTGTGGGTGAAATGCATGGTACCTAGGGGTGTGCCTAACTACTATAATTCAAGTATCATCATACACAATTAGGTAAACAAATGGTTAGATCAATTAAAAAAAAATAGTCTACTGGAACCCTAAAATAGTCTATAGAACCCTCACTGACACGGATGCAATCTTATTCTTTGTACAACCTGCTACCGTGAGACACTGTCTTATAGACGAGGGCACTGTTGCCCAGTAAGGCGAGGTAACTTGCTCAGTGCCAGGGACAGAGCTGAGATGTAAATTCAGTGTCTTACTCTGCGCCCCCTGCTCTCAGTGCTTTCTTCTACAGCCTTTAGGCTGGCATTCATCAGAGATGACATTTTATTCTTCTTCAAGATCTTCACTACAGAAAATCCTTTCTTTTTTATAGAATTAAATTAAGAATTTTCTGTACGAGTGCAAACACCTACCTGTCAATGTCAAAGCGCTACCGAGCTTCAGCAACAAAGGTGCCAGCTCTATAACCCAGATCCAATTCCAGACACTTGGCTGCTCCTCTCACAGGGACTTAAAAACTAGGAGCTGAGTCCCTGCTCATTTACCACTTCTGCTCCTGCTCTTCTCTGCTACCTCCACAACTGCAGGTGGGTGGGAACAGTGGACCCTGAGGAAACATGATTGCTATAAAACACCTGCCATATCTATTGATTTTCTCCTCACTGCCCTGCCACGTTTACTCTGTGCTTTCTTATTATTGTCATCTGCCAAACATCAGCCAGGTTTTGCACAATCATCAATAATCTCCTCACCTCTATAAAACTTACCTGTCCAACGTTCTTCTCCCAGCAACCCACTTCACTGCTAGCTAAATAATATGATCATTTGTATTGTCTGTGGTATTATAGGCAATCATAAATTGACTAGATACTTTTCACAGATAATATTTACATAATTAAAGATGTTTTCTTGTCTTATACTAAAAGAAACACAAACTGACAACAACAACAAAAAAAAAAAAGACAAAAAATTGGAGTAGGTCAGGGACCAGGAGATAGAGACTTGGGGATTCTTCACCAGGTTTTCAAATCCTATCACATGTGCCATGATCTATGCCATTCATGGGTAATGTTTAACCAACGTTTTCTCATCTGTGAAGTGAATGGACCACAATAAATGCTTCCTAAAGTCCTTGTAAGAAAACGCTCCTTCAGCCACTAGGAGTGTGCAATGCTGTGCTCTGGTGTGTGGTCACATAGGGGCAGGAGAGAGTGGGGACCCACAAAATGGAGGTGGCATTCCCTCTGCCAGTCACCCAGAGAGGAGATGGCAAACCTCAGAGGAGAAACTCCCGCTCTTTTCTGGACATAAGTCTCTTGGTTTGAATATCAAGGAATTAAAATATCTATTGATGAAAAGATGATCTTCCTGAATGGGGGGTGAAGTGGAAGCTCAACGGGGTACCACAGACACAGCAATCGACATGAGTCTCTGCTGTTTGATTCCATTTGTATGAAGGTGAAGAACAGGTTAGGCTAATACATGGTGACAGTGGTGAGAGAACTGTTGATCTTGGGGGCAGGTGTCATCTGAAAAGGGGCACAAGAGGGCCTTCTAGATGCTAGAAATGTTCTATATCTTGATCATTCTAGGGGTTTAACAGGTATCCCTGGGGGATTGGCTCCAAGACCCCCACAGATACCAAAATCCACAGATGTTCAAGTCCCTTATATAGAATGACATAGTATTCACATATAACCTATGCATATACTCTGTATACTTTAAAACTCCTCTAGACTACTTATAATACTCAGTACGATGGAAACGCTATGCAAATAGCTGTTACACTGTATTTTCTATTTGTATTATTTTTACTATATTTTTATTTTATATTAGAGGTTTTTTTCTGAATATATTCTATCTGCTGTTGGTTGAATCTGTGGACGTGGAACCTGAGGATACAGAGGGCCGACTGTATACATAAACATTCACCAAGCTGTACACTTATGATTTGGGCACTTCACTGAATATTACATCTCAATACAAATACAAATTTTAAAAATAGAATGCCAATAAATTGAGGATAAGTACACTATATCTTGAAAACCAAGTTTTCTAGATGTATGTACCCCTTCGTGTTTAGTTTCCATTTATAAGCACTAAGCCTCTGGAAAAAAGACATTACAGCTCAGCCTGTGCGTCACCGTGGGCCAATCAAAGCTGCACGCCTGAGCCACAGTAATAGAACCCAGCACTGGAGAGGCTGCAGTGATTTTGAGGGATTCCCCAGGAATTTAGAAACTGCAAAATCTAACTGCCCTTCCTCACAGAATGTTCTCTCTCTGCTGCCAGATGAACAGGATCTGGGTTTCATCTTGTTAATGGTAATGGCGGTTTCTCCTGCAGTCCCTTCTGGGTGTGCTATTGTGACCCAAGCCCCTAACCGCAAGCTGAGAACCGAGATGTCTGCAGTGCTGCCAGGCAGACACGCTGAACCATGGGCACAATTAGAGCACACACACGTGGGATCTAGCCACATCGTGGAACTGCTCTCTACCAGTGAACCAGAGGAAGAATGGAATTTGTCCAACTAGCCGTGTGACTTGTGTTTAACGCAGAATCTAGCCATTATAGACCTACAGAAATCATATGTTGAATCCTCCAGTGGGAAAACCTTCACCTAAAGGGATTGTCTCAGTCCCTTTTCTGGGCTAGACTAGTAATGTATGCTAATGAAGCTTTCTACTTGCCAATGCTTTTAACCACTTGCCTTAATAGTTATTTTTAATTCTATTTTGTTTACAACAAATCTCAATTTTTAGCACCATTTCCTCCATTTTTGAGGCACTTTTAGTGCATTTTGGGGTGCCTAATATAGCCTGCAACAGTGAAACTTGGAATTAAAAAGTCTGTGTGCATTTGCCTGTGCTGGACTTGTTGCTGTAGTAGACAGGACTCTTTGGTGCAAGTGATAGAAGCAACTCTGCTCAGAGAGGCAGGGCCAAATACAAGCATGGCAGCCCCCATGGGGGAGGAGAGGAGGTAGTTCCCCCAAGAGTGGGGGATCCTATTCCCAGAGGAAGGTTAGGGTGCTGGGAAGATAACGTCACAGATGACTCTACAATGATGACGATGGAACAGTCTGGGTATCTTCAGCCCACAGGGGGTCTTTCCCTCATGTCTTTTTTGGCACCACACATCTCTGCTCTAACCTCTGTTCCAGGACACCTATCTTCTCTCTCTTTACCAACCTGGCCAGGAGCCATCAAGTGACTCAGTCAGGTGGGAGTAGGTGGAGAAAACAAAAGGGAAGGAGTCAAAGAAAGAGCCCCTTGATTACCCAGTTGCCATTCCCCAACTTTGACTGACCCACAGTTCCATAAACCAAATTCATATTCTTCACAAATGTGGCTTTTCCACTTGTTAATATTCGGTCAAATTTATTCTAGTTTTGAGGGAAAGTGGCAAACACCCCCCAAGCTACAAATAACTTTTATGGAGATTTTTTCCTAATAACTCAGGTGATGAAAACATCACTCCTTTCAGATTACCACCTCCCCACCCCTTCCTCCCAGTTCTAGGGGGTGCCCATGAGTGATGTGAAGGGGTCAGCAGTCACCCCTAAGCTTCTGGTGTCAATGGAGTGAGCAGAGTTGGATGGTGACAAGGCCAGCTCATCAGGGATTGGGCACTGATGACGTTTCACAGACTCAAATAAAGGTCTCCCAAGGGGGGACACTTTCAAATAGACCAGGCTTTAAGGACTGTAAGAATCTCTACCATCTGGTCAAAAGAATATTATAACTCTGTTCACTTTGGATTTCAGTTTCTCTTAAATTTCATGTGATAGGCCTAAAAACCTGAAGTGACACAAGTCACACTGCTAGTTGGACAAATACCATTCTCCCTCTGGTTCACTGGTAGAGAGCAGTTCCACGATGTGGCTAAATCCCACGTGTGTGTGCTCTAATTGTGCCCATGGTTCAGCGTGTCTGCCTGGCAGCACTGCAGACATCTCGGTTCTCAGCTTGCGGTTAGGGGCTTGGGTCACAATAGCACACCCAGAAGGGACTGCAGGAGAAACCACCATTACCATTAACAAGATGAAACCCAGATCCTGTTCATCTGGCAGCAGAGAGAGAACATTCTGTGAGGAAGGGCAGTTAGATTTTGCAGTTTCTAAATTCCTGGGGAATCCCTCAAAATCACTGCAGCCTCTCCAGTGCTGGGTTCTATTACTGTGGCTCAGGCGTGCAGCTTTGATTGGCCCACGGTGACGCACAGGCTGAGCTGTAATGTCTTTTTTCCAGAGGCTTGGTGCTTATAAATGGAAACTAAACACGAAGGGGTACATACATCTAGAAAACTTGGTTTTCAAGATATAGTGTACTTATCCTCAATTTACTGGCATTCTATTTTTAAAATTTGTATTTGTATTGAGATGTAATACTCAGTGACGTGCCCAAATCATAAGTGTACAGCTTGGTGAATGTTTTGTTTTATAGAGAGCTAGGTAAAGATGATGCACGAGCAAGGACATGGTATAAAAGGCTCCAAAGTTTGTCTAATACATCAGAGATTCTGTCATTTATTGAATGACATTAAGTAGTTAGTGTTCCTTCTGATCAGAAATCAGCCCTGGACTAATTGGAGAAAACACCAGAAAGAAACAGCTCTGCCTGGATAGCTAACAGCAAATAGAGATCCTATATGCACAATCAACTATCATGCTGTGTGTCTGAGAATTACCACACACTGCAGCGCCGCAGAGCCTCGGGTGGCCTGGGATAGCCATCCCCACCAGCAGGCCGTGGCATGCCGGGATCGGTGTCTGGTGCTGAGAGCCCCTTGTCCTGGAACATGTGGCACGCCAGAAAGGGGGCTGCCCTCTTGCCCATCTGCAACACACGTCGGTGGGAAAACTGGTGCTAAACCATTCCTAGACCACCTGCTTCTGGGTCAGGTTTCCTACATAGCAGAGCAGCCCCCTCACTGCAATCTACTGAGTCAGCCCTCCACACAAGAGTTTGTGGGGAAAAAAAAAAAAAAAGAAAAGGAAAAGGAAGACAAAAAAGAAAAAAATGAAGAACAAAGAAATAATGAAAATAGAGAAAGAAAAAAAAAAACACTGCAGATTCCCAGCTGAGCATCCTGTAAGACCAATGACATGTCATCACCCTGAACTCAGCTGATACTCATGTTACAGCCCTGCAGAGGACCCAATTCACCTGAACAATATAAATGAAGAAAAGAATGAAGGTTATTGACTTCTTTCTGTTCTGTGCCTCTGGGCCGGTTCCTTCTTCTGTGTGCTCAGGGCTGGGGGGAGGTGCAGAGAATGAGACTAAAGATGGGTTTTCATAGACTAACTGCACCTGCTAAGCACTTGGCACATGACTAACTGCTGTAGGGACTGATGAAGAGGCCTTTGCCAGACCTGCTAGGGCACTTGGAGGCCACAACAGCCTAAAGTTCTAACAGAATGAAAAACAGCCACTTTTTGAAACTTATCTAAAATACTGTCTTGCAGAGATGCTAATGTTTTAATGTCTTCATGACCTATAATAGTATCCCAGAGAGACTGGGGAAGCAGGAGCAAGCATGTCTCACCAGGCAGCTTTTCAAAGAACAGTTGTATGAGTGCATTGTGCCTTGGTCACTCACACCAATTAGGTCCCAGAGCTCTGGCCAGGCAACCCCAAGGGGTTAATGTGGCTTCCTAGGATACTATGTAGCTTGAATGTTTCCAGAGATCCCAAGTCCAAGAAATGGAACAAGACAGACATATTACACTTCTAACCACAACATGTTAAGGGAACTGTCACTATAGGAAGAGCCAAGGACTCAATTGCCATGCCTGGACCCCTCAGATAAAGCCTTGGAATGGAGTGGGTTTGCATGGGCTCAGCTGGGGAAATTGTGGTGGGAGCAGCTGAGTTACTGCTGGCCTCCAGGTGGAACCTTAGACTCCCTCAGTGATGACCCTGAGAAGGGTGCAGTCTGGTGTAGATGCTTGGAGAACTGCTCAGCACTCAGGTCTGGAAATCTCACTTCCATGGTGATTAGCACATCCAGTAACAGGTAGAAAAGGAAAAGACCAATGAGATTCCTGGAGTATTTATTGTTCTATTTCTCTATTCTTAGCAAGTAATTTCTAAACCTCTGAGACCATTGCCTGCAGCACTTCTTTGAACTGCAGATTTCCGGACTCCAGCTCCAAAGATTCTGATCCAACAGGTGTGGGGTGTGCCCAGGAATCTTTATGTCTATCAGGTGTTCCAGGTGATCACAGCTCAGGAGATCCAAGGACCAGTGGATGGAAATACCCACTCTCCATATATCATCATCAGTCATTGAGAATTGGTTGTACCTCAGATGAGGAGCCAGGGTAACATGCAACGTGTTCCCAGGCGCCCACACTGATATGCCACTATGTCATGAGACACGGGAATCTGAGCTCTGCCTCCCAGCCGGCTCCACACTGTCCTTTTAGCACGTAGGCACTTCACACCAATTCAACTCAGCAAGTGTTTATTGGACACCTACAATCAGCAAGGCACAGTACCAGGTGCCGTGGGGCACAAAGACAAGGCTAGTGTCACCCCTAAGTGGTTTACAGTCTAGTGGGGAGAGAGACACTCCCAGGTAACAAAAATACAAGGCAGAATGAGGTGAGCTCTATGACAGAGGCAAAAACAGTGCGAGAGCAGGAAGCAGGGAAAGATCAAATATGAGGGTACTTCAAAAAGTTCACAGAAAAAGAGAATTAAAAGATAATATGAATCTTTCCATGAACTTTTTGAAGTACCCCTGTATAGACTGGCAGATCAGATGCTTAACACAGGGAGTGGTGTTTCAGCTGGTCCCTAGGACATGGGTGGGATTCACATGGGTGGAAGTGGAAACAGAAGGACACTTCAGGCACAGGTGGAGGTATGGAGGTGGGACAGTGCGATGAATGTTCAGAGAACAGAGAGATGTCTGCCTTGACTGAAACATAGGATGCTACAGGGAAAACAGAGGGAGCTAAAGCTGGAGAAGTGGTTTGAGGCCAGATGGATTTCCTTATGGTAAAGAGCTTGGTTTTATTCTGTAGGCAATGGTGAGCCACTGAAGGTTTCAGAGCAAGGGAGTGACATGATCTTGTTTGCTCAATTCCAGGGACACTGTTATGAGTAATACATAGTTAGCTTTATCATTTGTGTTAATCTTACTCTATGGACTCACACCCTTTCTTGGTCTCAAAGCAAAAGCCAACCTGGGCCCTGTGGCCACAGCTACTTTCCAAGACTGTACAAAGCTAGAAGCAGTGGCCTTAGCTAGGTAACCTTTGAGCTCACATAACAGATTTGCACCACCTCCATAGAAGAGGAAGCGAAGCTTTCCAGAACCATTTCTGAGTAGGGGTAGGGCACAAGGAAGGTGCTCAATGAACTATCACCTTAGCATGGCAAGGATAAGCTGCAGAGGAAATAGGAGTGCAAAAGAGGATGCTGGAGAGATGCCAGGGACGTAATTAGCATCATCCAAGCGACACCATCTCCCAGCAGGACTTCTGCTTGACCCACCCTGCCCTCTAGCCCCTGGGAGGGAGACCCTGCAGTCTGACTCACCGGAATCAGTAGATGGGGTTTCTAAGCACTCTACACACAGAAGGTTCTCTGCTGGTGGAGGAGCCTCAGACCCTGCCTAACTCTCCAGTGAGGAAGGAGAATGGTGCCCACCCCCACCTGGACCACCCCAGCCCGAGAAGGGATGCGAGGCCACCGCTGTCCAGGTGGACACAGCAATGCTGGTCAGCGACGGCTCCCCGAGAACCTCCACACCAGCCGAAGCGGGGGCTTGAGTGCAGAGCACAGAGGGGGGTGAAGTCACAGCCGGGTTCCCAAGGAGAAACGCTCCTGGGGTGCTGGCATGCACCTCTGGGCCTGGTCCGGCGGGGCCCCCGCCACCATTGCTGATGGTCCACAGGCACGGATAGGGGCTGCAGAGACAGAGAGAGAGAAAGGGGATGTTTGATGACACTATGAAGGAGTGCCACCTGACAAGCACGTACACAGTGCTGAGAAGGGTCAGGAGAGGGCTCTGACTACAGCTTCATTCCTATCTTGACACAGATTGGCCTTGTTTCTACAGAAAAGCCAAGAGGAGGAGTGAGGTACAGTTGAATGAGGATAAGATTGGGTGTCCTGAGACCCGGATTCTGGTGCTGGCCCCGCCAGTAACAAGTCATTCGATTTTGAACACAGCATTCCATTTATCTGGGCCTTCTTTGCAGCTTATGTAAAATGGAGAGGGCAGTGAAAGGAAGATACCAGAACTGTATGATCTGTGAGTATCATCTCTCTCTAGCCAGGCTACACTGTGTAGCCTGTGGTGTGATAACCAGGCTACACTGCTGTCCGAAGACCTGGGTTTGAATCCCGGCTCTATCGCTTATTAGCTCTGTGAGCTCCACAAAGTACTTACCATCTCTGACTCTCAGCTAACTCATCTTCAGTATTTCGAGTGATAATTTTACATATCTTCCAGAGACTGTTATGAGGATTAAATAAGAAGATGACTACATGGCACTCAGTAAATGGTGGTGGTTTTAATTAATTCTTCCATTCCTGGTCTCCACCTGTCAGCTCTGGTCCCTGGCAGAAAGGCTGGGGAGTTGGACCACTTTCCTTGCCTTCTCCAGTTCTACAGCACTGGTTCGCAAACTTGGTTGCACACTGGGATCACCTAGTGAGTTTTAAAAAATGATACTGATGCCTGGGTCCCACACCCCAGAGATTCTGATTTAAGTGGTCTGGCATGCAGCCTGGGTATCAGGATTTTTTAAAGCTTCTCAGTTTATTGTAATGTGCAGCAAACTTGCACCTTCATATAAAAGTTGGGTCCATATGATTGCAATTAGAACAACTGGAATAAACGCCAATGTTTTGAGCCTTTAGTAGCACTATGTTCTGAGTTTTGAGTTTCTGCATTGACTGATACTGCATTGCTTGATAACTGGCTCATTATCCAATGAGGGTACTGAACACATTTGTTTTTCTCTAACAAAATCTTTATGGAGTCAGGAATGGGTTAAACATGCTAACAAGGAAGCCAGAGGTAGCAATACCACCCTCCAGCCTGTGCCATATTTCAGATACTTGGACCACATGAAACCTGCAGAAGCCCATCCTGGGGGCTCTCTCTGAACCAGCTCAGCTTGCCAGGATTCTGGCCCCGATCTTCAGAAGAGGCTCTTCTGCAATAACCCTTAGAGACCCTTTCTGATGCCTTCTGGGCTGGTGAGAAAACCATGGGCTCAGAGTTACACTATTAACTGTGTGACCTTCAGGAAATTTGTAACGCCTCTGAGCTTTAGTTTCTTCATCAGTAAAATAGGAATTTTAATACATGCCTTGCAGATGTCTTTAGTACTATGGATGACTTACATAAAGTATATAGCACAGAACTTGGCACATGACTATTTAATATCTTCAGGGACCCTCATCTTCATTCTCTTTCTCACTTCCCACCACCACCAAATCAATGCTTTTCCCTTGGATCCTTCAAGGCAGCACCGTCCAACAGAAATAAAATGTGAGCCACAAATCCCAGCCATGTGTGTAAGTTTAAATTTTCTAGTAGACACATTTAGAAAAATAAAAAAATGAACTTATTGTTAATAATATTTTAAGTAACTGAAAATATTCAGAATATTATCATTTCAACATGCATTTGATGTAAAAAAAACAAAAAAAGCATTACTGAGATTTTTTTTTCTTTGTTTAATACTAAGGCTTCAAAATCCTGTGTGTATATTATACTTAAAATACATCTCGACTTGGACTAACTGCATTTCGGTGTTCAATAGCCATGGGTGACTAGTGTCTGCTGCGTTGGACAGCACAGCTCTAGACTCTTGTGGGCCACAGTAACATCAGCAGCACCTGGGAGCTTGTTAGAAATGCTGAATCTCGGGCCGGCCCATGGCTCACTCGGGAGAGTACGGTGCTGATAACACCAAGGCCCCGGGTTCGGATCCCATATACGGATGGCTGGTTCGCTCACTGGCTGAGCGTGGTGCTCACAACACCAAGTCAAGGGTTAAGATCCCCTTACCGGTCATCTTTAAAAAAAAAAAAAAGAAAAGAAATGCAGAATCTCAGGCCCCAACCCAGACCTGCCAAGCAGATTCTGCATTTTAACAACATCCCCAAAAGGGATTCTAATACATACTAAAGTGTGAAAAGCACTGCTGTAGACCAAAAGCCATCACATTCTCCTAACTTTTTCTAGACTTACGTATCACAAGGTTTCTGATGTCTCCCCAAGTCCTATTTTTTAATTTTGAATCCCTTTTGGACTCTCTCAAAATTCTGCCTATCCATAACAAACGCAATAGCTGACATTTACACAGAATGCTGCCGCCTTTAATGCATTTTAATGCATTTTCACATTTTGATGCTCACTGTAACTCTACACAGTAGCTCATATTATTTCCGTGTTATAGATAAGAAAGCTGAAGCTCAGTAAGGTTAAGAAAATTGCCCAAAGTCACAGTCAAGAGAGATAGAACTAGGATTCGAACCCACATCGGTCAGACTCCAAGGTGCCTTCTCTTTCCACTCCACCACACTGATTGCCAGAAGTCAGAACTGAATGCAGGTCTCCAGTGTGAGAATTATACCAGGGCCTTACATGCTACACTTTGCCCTGTTACCAGGGTCATGAGCCAGGCACCTGCAACCTGTTCCCCTTTTAGGACGGGTGGCTTATAAGCATATGGACAGTTAAGGGTCTTGATTTCTCAGTGTATATCGACACTTTCCCCCTTCAGTTCCCCTACAGTCAGTATCTATTTGCTACCACCACAGTTTAAAGTATTTCTGACTGGTTCAAGACAAATGACCCCAGGCCGTAATGTCTTTTCTCTTTTAAATACAAAATGCCAAAGCTACAAACAAAGGAGTGTATGACTGAACAGGTGCTTTCCCACCACCCCTTCTCCAGTTACCAAAAGTCCATCATGTTGTCACCTTCACTTCCTAGCAGCTTAGAAATCAGGACAAAAGCTTAAACTATGCCACACGAGAAAAACAATGGGCCCAGTGCTAAGTAAACCCCCAAGACCACAATGAGCAAGTTGCTGGTGTTGGTCTTACCTAGGCCCTGGATTGATCGGTCCGTTGGTGTGGGGTACAGACAGGATGCTGGCATGGGGTGTGGAGGATAGGGACGTCCAGCTGTCAGGTCCCGACAAAACTTGCAGATTATTGCTTGTGCTTTCTATCAAATTCACTTTGGGGAAATAACAACAATTCAATTGACGGAGCATGCAGAACACATGAAGACGGTGACCAGTGATGTTATCCCAGGGCAAAATCTAGCCATGGCTTGTGCTACAGCTGCCAATAGTTTGTTAATAGTTGCCGAGGGAAACAGAGAAGACTAAGGAACTTAGGTCTATTGAACATCAACCCCACGCCAGGTGCTGTTCATAGTTTAATCTTCATGACAACTTCCCATCTCCATTTTATAGATTGGGCTCAGAGAGGTAGGACAGTCTGCCCTCTGTGACATAGCTGTCAACTGATTTCCCCATGTTCACTCCCCTCTAAGAACGGACCAGAGCAGCATCCCCACAAGCTAAGCCTATGGACCACCAGTGCCCCAGATGACATTTCTGAGGTCCAGGACTTTATTCTTCTCAGCAATCCCCAAGTAGACTTAAATATCTCAAGAATAGTGTCTTCTCACAGAAAGAAAAAAGCTGTTTGATCTCACTTGTATGTGGAATCTGAGAAAGTTGAATACATAGAAGCAGAGAGTAGAACAGTGGTTACCAGGGGTGGGGAGGTAAGAAAATAAGGAGATGTTCATCAAAGCCTACAAAGTTGCATTTATACAGTAAGAGTAAGTCTAGAGATCTAAGATACAGCATGCGGACTATAGTTTAAAAAATACTGTATTGCATACTGGGAATTAGCTAAGAGAGCAGATTTTAGGTACTCTCACCATTAAAAAAAAAAAAAAGGTAACTGTGTGGTGGAGATGGATATGTTAATTTACTTGACTATAGTAATTATTTCACTATGTTTGTATATATATCAAAATATCATGTTATACACCTTAAATACATTCATATACAATTTTTACGAAGGAAAAAAGAATAGTGTCTTCTACTTCTTTGAATCTTTTTTGCATAAATAGTGTATATATAAGAGAAAGGAAGAGGAAAAGGGGAAGGGAAAAGGAGAGAGAGGAGGAAGATTCCAGTATATATCCCTAGTGCTACGGGTTTTTTGTTCCCCAAAGTTCATGTGTTGGAAACTTAATCCTCAATGCAATAGTGTTAAGAAGTGTGACATTTAAGAGGTGATTAGGCCATGAGGACTCTGCCCTAATGAATGGATTAAGGCCATTATGGTAGGAGTGGGTTTCTTAGAAAAGAGTGAGTTTGTCCCCTTCTCTCTCTCTCTCTCTCTCTCACTCTCTCTCTGCCCCCTCCTTCCTTCCTTCTCTGCTCTCTCTTACCCATGTGATGCCTTCTGCCATGTTATGATGCAGCAAGAAGGCCCTCACCAGATACTGGCACCTTGACCTTGGACTTCCCAACCTCCAAAACTGTGAAGAAATAAATTTCTATTCTTTATAAATTACCCAGTCTCAAGCATTCTGTTGTGGCAGCACAAATCAGACTACAACACCTGGCCATGTCACTCATTTTTATGATCTGTCCCTTGCAACCTCTTCAGCCTTAGCATTTGCATCTTCCATCTGTCCCCCATCCCTCTACACCCTGTTCCAAGTCTGCTCCCTGGGGCAATCTGGCTCTTTCACCCTTCTGTGTCTTTGCTCTCTGCTTGGAATGCTCTGTACCTCTGCCTGTGTTACATGTCATTCATCCCCCCACCTCCCCCATCCACTCCTACCTCTCTCTTTTTCTACTTATCTTTCAAGGCTCAATTTAAATGTTAACCCCTCTGGGCAGAACTTCGCTGCCCTACCAGGCAGATCTAGCTGTTCTTTTTCTTTAATTCCCATGGCACCTTGGCTTGTGTGTTTTATAGAATGTTTCTCAAATTTTAATGTGCACATGAATCACCTGGGGATCTTGTTAAAATGCACTCTGTCTGATTCAGGAGTAGAACCTAGGAGTCTATATTTCTAACAAGTTCCCAGGTGATGCTGCAGGTCTGAGGACCACATCAGAGCACTCACTACATTGTATTATGATTATTTAGGTATTTGTTAAGCTCTGAGCTTCTCCAGGGAAGAAGCTGAGTCTTACCCGCCTTCCTATCCCTACTACCTTGAAGAACCTGGGGCACAGCAGGTGGTCAGAAGATGTGATTTGTGTGTTGACCACAGGAAGGAACCAAAAGGTAGAGGGGGACACTGCTCGATTTCTGATATCATTAACCTACATATTCTCCCCTCCTGCCAGCCGCTGTTGAGTTGCCAAAAGTAGCAGGCTATGGGGCACAGGGATAGGTAGGTGGGGACCAGGAAAGCCTCTGCAAATGCAGAGCTCAGGGTGTCACTGAGGAAGAAAGGAGGCTAGAATCTAAACACTCTCCACCATCTCTCATGCCATAAACTTTACTTATTTGTTTTATTCCAGGTCAGTCTCTGCATATTAGAACAGAATCTCCACCAGGGAGGGGGATTTGTTCATTTTGTTCATGTGTCTGAAACAAGCCTGGCACACAGACAGCCCTCAAGAAATATTTGTTACATGAAGAATTGAATGAAAAAATAACCTTTGTTTTCATTTCTCCCTTCTTTCTCCAAATCTAATAACCAGGCGAGGTCTAGGCATACACAGGCCAAGGTAGACAAAGCAGCAGTCAATGAGAAAAAAGCACACAAGCAATAGCATCAACTTAAAAACATAATCAGACTGCCAAAATTATTAAGGGGGGGTTGCATGCCTCCAACTGAATCAAACTGAGACCTGAACATATAGAGATCCAGCTCCCCAGAGCCCTTCCTAATAATTCTCCAAAACCATTTCCAGTACTCCCTGCATGAGCCATAAATGACACTGTGGAAAAGTGCCAGGCAAAGGCATGAACTGAGAGTCGACTTGACTTGGCTTTTGGAGATCAGCCGAAAACCGCTCAGTGCACCAGCGCCCTGGGATGAGGCCTCTCACACCGTTAGAAACCAGGAGACTGAGTGTTTTATGAAATAATTACAAAACGTTAGTACTGTTACTACTCGGTCATCAAATATTAGTATATAAAATAACAATAAAATAAAACGTAAAAATAGTAATACGCAATAGTATTATATATATGTAGTAAATGAAAAGGATTCCATCCTCAGATACTTCTTTATACTGTTTATCCATTTCTCCCCACTCCTCCCCCGCCAGACCACTCCCCAAGGGTTTAATCGGCAGAAGCACACACCTGAGGGAGAATGGTTTCTATGCATGTAGGCAGAAGGGTAGGGAGCCTGCCGGTGTCCTCGGAGGCCAGAATAGTGCTCGCAGCCGTGGTGGGTGTGGGGAGCAGGCAGAGGCAGAGGAGCTGCATATTGGTAATTGGTGTTTCCTGCTGTGCACACTCCATCTGGATTGGAAAAGATCCAGCCTCCCACTAGAATAGACAAGAGGAAGACACAGAGACTGAGTCTGTGAACTTCCACACCAACAATCAGGTGACCAGCTACTTTGCACAGCTATGGTTTCTGTGAATGACACAGCCTCCTGCCCATGTAGAGATGCCACCACCTCCGCTGCAACCCCACCTCCACCCCCCATCCCATGAGCGGGTAACTTGGCTTCTCCGGAGATGGACGACAGGTCCTATCAAAGTGTGGGAAAGCTCTTAAGGAGCACTGGAATATAGCTATACAAAATACAACCTGAATGCAGAAGTTAATAGAAATGCAAAAGTTAAGTTGCTTCTAACGTAAGTTTATGAAAATAAAAGTCAGGAGGCATTTGATGTATATGTAACTCACTGACCTATAGTTTCTAGAGAAAGCTTAATGTGGTTACATGGAAAAAGTGAAGGCGTCTGTATTATTGCCCAGTGGGAAGGTGGCTTTGGTTCTCTCTCCAAGCAAGAGGAAACACAAGAGAGGGAAAGAGGGAAAAAGAGAGGGAAAAAAAGAGGGGAAGAGGGAAAAAGAGAGGGAACTGGCCTAGCACTCCCTGACAGCAAGCATTCTGCAGAATATTTTAGAAGGCTGCAAAATATTTCATAGAAATTGGCTACTGAGAATTCTAAACAGAAGACTCTACTTAAGTGAGTTCAGGGGCAAAGACTGAGACTTAGTAACTCAGGCCCTGAAACAAGAAGCATGTCCTTCCCCAGAGCAGATCTCAGCTGAGAGATCCACAGATGGGGATTCAGCCAGCACCAGCGCGGTTCCTTAAGAACATTGACTCAGGATTGTCACCTGGGCTTTGGCAATGAGGAAACAGAGCTCGGTATTAGAGCCCACTATCTTCATTTAATACTTTTTAAGTATAAGTAAACAAGTTGTACAGAGTTCATACCACGAAGTGTGGGTTCAATCATTCCCAACAAATCCTTTTGTCATCTTAATTTTCCCATTGCTGTATAAATCTATGGCCCCACGGGTCCCTACCTGACTAAAAGAATCAAGACTCAGGTGTCCAGTGGGTAAAACCAGGCAAGTGGCCCCCAGGACCACTTAGTTTGCCACATGTAATGTACAAACATCAAAAAGTTTGTCAGAAGGTAGCAACATGTGACTTTGAAATGGTGTGGTTCTGCATGTGGCCCTAACCTACACAAAAAGGCTTTTTCTTCCAGGTCACTTTTTTTTTTTTTATGTTTTTTTATTTTATTTTGTCGATATACAATGTGGTTGATGATTGTGGCTCATTACCAAAACCTCCCTCCCTCCTCCCTCTCCTCTCTCCCACCCAACAATGTCCTTTCTGTTTGCTTCTCGTATCAACTTCAAGGAACTGTAGTTGTTTTTTGTTTTTTTTTTTAATTTTATTTTGTCAATATACATTGTGGCTGATTATTGTTGCCCATTACCAAAACCTCCCTCCCTCTGCCCCTCCCTCCCTCCCCCCCAACAACGTCCTTTCTGTTTGCTTGTCGTATCAACTTCAAGTAATTGTGGTTGTTATATCTTCTTCCCCCCCCCCCCGGTTTTGTGTGTGTGTGTGTGTGTGTGTGTGTGTGTGTGTGTGTGTGTGTGAATTATATATTAATTTTTAGCTCCCACCAATAAGTGAGAACATGTGGTATTTCTCTTTCTCTGCCTGACTTGTTTCACTTAATATAATTCTCTCAAGGTCTATCCATGTTGTTGCAAATGGCAGTATTTCATTCGTTTTTATAGCTGTGTAGTATTCCATTGTGTAGATGTACCAACTTTCCGTATCCACTCATCTGATGATGGACATTTGGACTGGTTCCAACTCTTGGCTATTGTAAAGAGTGCTGCAATAAACATTGGGGAACAGGTATACCTTCGACTTGATGATTTCCATCCCTCTGGGTATATTCGCAACAATGGGATAGCTGGGTCGTATGGTAGATCTATCTGCAATTGTTTGAGGAACCTCCATACCATTTTCCATAGAGGCTGCACCATTTTGCAGTCCCACCAACAATGTATGAGAGTTCCTTTTTCTCCACAACTATGCCAGCATTTATCGTTCATAGTCTTTTGGATTTTAGCCATCCTAACTGGGGTTATATGGTATCTCACTGTGGTTTTGATTTGCATTTCCCGGATGCTGAGTGATGTTGAGCAGTTTTTCATATGTCTGTTGGCCATTTGTATACCTTCCTTACAGAAATGCCTGCTTAGCTCTTTTGCCCATTTTTTAATTAGGTTGCTTGCTTTTTTCTTGTAAAGTTGTTTGAGTTCCTCATTTATTCTGTATATTAATCCTTTGTCAGATGTATATTTTGCAAATATTTTCTCCCACTCTGTTGGTTGTCTTTTAACTCTGTTAATTGTTTCTTTTGCTGTGCAGAAGCTTTTTAGTTTGATATAATCCCATTTGTTTATTTTTCCTTTGGTTGCCCGTGCTTTTGGGGTCGTATTCATGAAGTCTGTGTCCAGTCCTATTTGCTGAAGTGTTTCTCCTACGTTTTCTTTAAGAAGTTTTATTGTTTCAGGGTGTATATTTAAATCCTTAATCCATTTTGAGTTGATTTTAGTATACGGTGAGAGGTATGGATCTAGTTTCATTCTCCTGCATATGGATATCCAGTTATCCCAGCACCATTTGCTGAAGAGGCAGTCCCTTCTCCAGTGAATAGGCTTGGTGCCTTTGTCAAAGATCAGATGGCAGTAAGTGTGTGGGTTGATTTCTGGATTCTCTACACTGTTCCATTGATCAGTGTGTCTGTTTTTATGCCAGTACCATACTGTTTTGTTTATTATAGCTTTGTAGTATAGCTTAAAGTCAGGTAGTGTTATGCCTCCAGCTTTATTTTTTTTGCTCAGCATTGCTTTGGCTATGCGTGGTCTTTTATTGTTCCATATAAATGTCTGGATAGTTCTTTCCATTTCTGAGAAAAATGTCTTTGGAATTTTGATGGGGATTGCATTGAATTTGTATATCACTTTGCGTAGTATGGACATTTTCACTATGTTGATTCTTCCAATCCAAGAGCATGGGATATCTTTCCATCTTCTTGTATCCTCTCTAATTTCTCTCAGCAGTGGTTTGTAGTTCTCATTATAGAGATTTTTGACCTCCTTGGTTAACTCAATTCCTAAGTATTTTATTTTTTTGGTGGCTATTGTAAATGGGCAGGCTTTCTTGATTTCTCGTTCTGCATGTTCACTTTTGGAGAAAAGAAATGCTACTGATTTTTGCGTGTTGATTTTGTATCCTGCTACTGTGCTGAAATCATTTATCAATTCCAACAGTTTTTTTGTAGAGGTTTTAGGCTGTTCGATATATAGGATCATGTCATCTGCAAACAGGGACAGTTTGACTTCATCTTTTCCTATCTGGATGCCCTTTATTTCCTTCTCTTCTGATTGCTCTGGCTAGTACTTCCAACACTGTGTTGAATAGGAGTGGTGAGAGTGGGCATCCTTGTCTAGTTCCTGTTCTTAAAGGAAAAGCTTTCAGCTTTTCCCCATTCAGGATGATATTGGCAATGGGTTTGGCATATATGGCTTGAATTATGTTGAGATACTTTCCCTCTATACCTAACTTATAGAGGGTCTTTGTCATGAATGAGTGCTGAACTTTATCAAATGCTTTTTCAGCATCTATAGAGATGATCATATGGTCCTTGTGCTTCACTTTATTAATATGGTGTATCACATTTATTGATTTACGTATGTTGAACCAACCTTGCATCCCTGGGATGAATCCCACTTGATCGTGGTGAATAATTTTATGTATGTGTTGCTGTATTCTGTTTGCTAGTATTTTAGTGAGGATTTTTGCATCTATATTCATCAAGGATTTTGGCCTGTAGTTTTCTTTTTTGGTTATATCTTTACCTGGTTTTGGTATCAGGATGATGTTTGCTTCATGGAATGAGTTTGGGAGATTTGCGTCTGTTTCAATCTTTTGGAATAGTTTGTAAAGAATCGGTGTCAATTCCTCTTTGAATGTTTGGTAAAATTCTGCTGTGAATCCATCTGGTCCTGGACTTTTCTTTGTTGGGAGCCTTCTGATAACAGCTTCAATCTCCTTTATTGTTATTGGTCTGTTCAAATTTTCTACATCTTCATGGTTCAGTTTTGGGAGCTTGTGTGTGTGCAGAAATTTATCCAGTTCCTCCAGATTTTCAAATTTGTTGGCGTATAGTTGTTTATAGTAGTCTCGAATGATTCCTTGTATTTCAGATGAATCAGTTGTAATATCGCCTTTTTCATTTCTAACTTTTGTTATTTGAGTCTTCTCTCTTCTTTTTTTTGTTAGCCATGCTAATGGTTTGTCAATTTTATTTATCTTTTCAAAAAACCAACTTTTTGATTCGTTGATCTTTTGAATTGTTTTTTGGTTTTCAATTTCATTCAGTTCTGCTCTGATCTTAATGATTTCTTTCCGTCTGCTAACTTTAGGTTTGGATTGTTCTTGTTTTTCTAGTTCTTTAAGGTGAAGTGTTAGGTTGTTCACTTGCCATCTTTCCATTCTTCTGAGGTGAGCATTTAATGCAATAAATTTCCCCCTTAATACTGCTTTTGCAGTATCCCACAGGTTTTGGTATGATGTATCATTATTTTCATTAGTTTCAATAAATTTTTTGATTTCCTGCTTGATTTCTTCTTGGACCCATATGTCATTAAGTAGAATGCTGTTTAGTTTCCATGTGTTTGTATAGTTTCCAGAGTTTCGTTTGTTATTAATTTCTAGTTTTAATCCATTGTGGTCTGAGAAAATACATGGGATAATTCCAATTTTTTTTTAATTTGCTGAGACTTGATTTGTGACCTAATATGTGATCTATCCTGGAGAATGATCCATGTGCTGATGAGAAGAATGAATATTCTGAGGTTGTTGGATGGAATGTTCTGTAGATATCTGCCAATTCCAATTTGTCTAGAGTATTGTTTAGATCTTGTGTTTCTCTGCTGATTCTTTGCCTAGATGATCTGTCCAGTATTGACAGTGGGGTGTTCAGGTCCCCTGCTATTATGATATTAGTGTCTATTTCCTTCTTTAGGTCTAATAGAGATTGTTTTATAAATCTGGCTGCTCCAACATTGGGTGCGTACATATTTATGATTATTATGTCTTATTCATGGATCAGTCCTTTTATCATTAAGTAGTGTCCCTCATTGTCTCTTTTTATGGTTTTTAGTTTAAAGTCTATTTTGTCAGATATAAGAATAGCTACTCCAGCTCATTTTTCTTTTCTGTTTGCATGGTAAATCTTTTTCCATCCTTTCACTCTTAGTCTATGTGAGTCTTTATGGGTGAGGTGGGTCTCTTGAAGGCAGCATATAGTTGGGTCCTCCTTTTTAATCCAGTCAGCCAGTCTGTGTCTTTTGATTGCGGAATTTAAGCCTTTTACATTAAGAGTTGTTATTGAAAAGTCTTGATTTATTCCTAGCATTTTATTGGTTGTTTGGTTTTCTTAGGTGTCTTTTGTTCCTTGCTTTCTGATTTACTGTTTGTTTTGTGTGTTTTTTGGTTCCTTAGGTTGTAGATAGCATTTTTGTTTGTTTGTTTTCTCTCCATGAATGCCATTTTTATTATACTAGTGGGTTTTGATTTTTCTTGGGTTTTTATGGCAGTGGTAGTTATTTTTCAGGAACCAAACTGAGTACTCCCTTGAGAATTTCTTGTAAGGGTGGTCATGTGGTGTTGAACTCCCACAGTTTTTGTTTGTCTGAGAAATATACTATTTGCCCTTCATTTTGGAAGGATAGCCTTGCAGGGTAGAGTATTCTTGGCTGGCAATCTCTGTCTTTTAGTATTTTGAATATATCATCCCATTCCTTTCTAGCTTTTAGGGTTTGTGATGAAAAATCTGATGTTAATCTGATTGGGTCTCCCTTATAGGTGATTTGACACTTCTCTCTTCCACCTTTTAAGATTCTCTCTTTGTCTTTGAGTTTTGCCAATTTGACTATAACATGTCTTGGAGAAGACCTTTTTGGGGTTGAATACATTTGGAGATCGTTGAGCTTCCTGGATCTGAAGATCTGTGATTTTTCCTATACCTGGGAAGTTTTCTGCCACTATTTTGTTGAATATGTTTTCAATGCAATCTCCTTTTTCCTCCACTTCTGGAATACCCATGACTCGGATATTTGAGCGCTTGAGGTTGTCTGATATCTCTCTCAGATTTTCTTCAATGCCTTTGATTCTTTTTTCTTTTTTTTTTGTCTGCTTGTGTTATTTCAAACAGCCTATCTTCAAGTTCAGAGGTTCTCTCTTCAACTTCCACAAGCCTGCTGGTTAAACTCTCCGTTGTGTTTTTTATTTCGCTGAATAACTTCTTCAGTTCAGCAAGTTATGCTACATTTTTTTTCACGGCATTGATTTCCTCGTACATTTCCTCTTTCAGGTCCTGTATACTTTTCCTCGTTTCATCATGATGTATAGCTGAGTTTTCTTGCATCTCATTCAGTTCCCTTAGAATTATCACTCGAAATTCCTTGTCAGTCATTTCAAGGGCTTCTTGTTCTATAGGATCTAGAGCTTGAGAGTTATTATCCTTTGGTGGTGTACTTTCTTGATTTTTCATATTTCTGGTATCTTTTCTTTGATGTTTATTCATTGTGGCAGGGGGTTTCACAGTTCACAGGTTTGACAGTATTGACTGACTAAGATGTTGCTGTGGTTGCCAATTTGGTATGGCTACCTCCGTGACTGCTCAGTTGGCCACTAGTGCCTTGTGTGTGTGGTTGCCTCAGGTCTTGGGCCTCTCCGGGGAGCCACCTCTCTGGTCAGCTTGGACTCTGCCAGGCTGCTGGATCACTGGGCAGTACCACAGGGTGTATGGTCTCTGCTGAGCTTCCACCTCCCGTACAGGACTTCTCCCTGTTCTGTGTGCTCTGACCCGGACTGCTGGGATACACCAAGGCACCGCAGAGTGTGTGGTCTCTGCAGAGCTTCCCCTTCCCCTACAGGATGTCTCCCTGCTCTGTGTGTGCTAGGCCCGGCTTGGGATGGAGCCGGGTGGCAGTAGTGAAGCCTACCTGCTGCTGGATCACGTGGCAGCAGTCCCCCCCACAGGGTGTGTGGACTCTACGGAGCTTCTATCTCCCTTGCTGGATGTCTCTGTGCTCTGTATGCATTGGGCCAGGCTGCAGGATCGCGCGGCAGCAGTGTGGTCCCCGTGGAGTTCCTGCCTCCCCTGCCAGACGTCTCCCTTCTCTGAGCGCACTAGGCAGGGCTGGGAATGGAGCCGGGTGCCTGCAGTGAAGCCTCCCTGCTGGATCATGCAGTGGCGGCCCTACTGGGTGTGTGGTTTCTGACAAGTCTCCGCCTCCCTTGCCGGACATCTCCCCACTCTGTGCGTATGGGGCTGGGCTGGGAATGGAGCTGGGTGGCGGCGGTGAAGCCTATCTGCCGGATCGTGCGACGGCGGCCCCGCAGGGCATGTGGTCTCCACGGAGCTTCTGCCTCCCCCGCTGGACGTCTCCTCATTCCATATGCACTTGTTGTTATGTTTTTATAGTATAAATCAGTTGATTTGTGGGAGAGATTGATGCTAGCTAGGGACTGTCTATTCTGCCATCTTGACCGGAAGTCTCCAGGTCACTTTTAAAAGTGCCCTCTGAGAGCTGCTTCTCTCTATGGAGCTATCCTACTACTCCTAGCAAGGAAGACACATTAAGGTTTAGGGAAAGGAGGGAATAAAGAATTTCATAGCTGGAAAGCCGTAGAAGAGATCTTATAATGCAAATTAGAGAATGTCTCAGACACCAAGGTCAACTTTTCTACTCTGAGGTCACTGACCTTGGGTTACTGTTGCAGCTTCAGAGGACTCCCTCTACCACATTAGTACATAGAGAGGGTGGCACCCTGTTGGGAATATCACACACTACCTTTGGAATCCCAGGTATACTATTCCAACTCTCCCTACAGCCTTCAAGTCAACAAATGCAGACCCTTCCTCTTCCATGAGGCCACAGCCTGCCTGAGGCATTACAATGGTGACCACCTCCAAAATTAGCAATTACTAAGAACAGGGGAAATCAGAACAGAGAGAAGAGCAGAGAGTATGAAGATAGGATATAAGCCCAGAATGCCCTGCTAAGAGCTCTTAGTCTTACTGACATGAAAAGGAGAGTCTAAAAAAATTCATCATTTCCATTCTTATCTCCTGCCTAAGATTTGGTTAAGCCCCTTGAGCCTAGGAACCCTGGTTCTCTGGGAATTCTGTAAAGGTCATAAATCTGTCTTGAGTGGAAGAAATAACCTGTTTGGTCTTGATCTGGAATAGGCCTTAAGCTGTCAGGACAGGTAAAAAGCCTGAGTGTGGAGGGAGATCGTGCCTCTTAAAGCCCCATGCACCTCCCACCTGGTGTTCCCCCAACTCACAGTGAGAATAGGCCAAGTGCTGGCTCTCGGAGACAGCCTCTGGACCATCTTTTAGGTGATTTCTGAAAGAGTAACAAAAGTACACCATGGCTGTCCAGCTTATTATACAAGTCCAGCATAAAGCATACCTCAAATCTCTTTGAAGGGCAATCAATTTCTTGGAATAAGAAAGCCGAACACCTCTTTTCTCAAAGTTGCTATCCTTCCCCCATTCTCCTCCCTCCCGGGCACTCCATCTGCTTGCACAATTGCTCTTAGAGTTGCAATTTTACTGTTACCCCTGTTTGCCATATTTACAGCTATCCCTGTTTAGTTTGAGCTTACTGATTTGTAGCTAATGCTCCTGCCTGACAAAATTCAAGCAATAATAACAGCTAAAATTTAAATAACAGATAGCATCTCAGGGCACAATTACATAGGCAATATGCTAGATCCACCAACAACCCTCTGAGGGAAATATTACTAAACTTTTCTGATTTAGCAGATTAGAAAAGTGGATCTCAGGGAGGTAAAACTGACTTGCGCAAGATCAAACAGCCAGGAAATGACAGAGCTAGGACTTAAAGTCAGGATCTCTTACTCAAAGTCCTAAATTCTTTTTGTTATATCACAGTATACAGACAGAATATAGAATCTGCCGTCTCACATACCACTTTGTCCTTTAGATCTTTTGTTAACTGAAAAAGTTAATTATGTCTTGTACATCATCAAAATTAAATCAAATATTGAACAGGACAGGTTCCTGTGACACATCGTTATAAACATCTGTCCATTAATCTAGCGCCTTTATGGTGAAAAGGAAAGATTAGACAGTTACAAAACTTGTCAAAAAGATTTGAAACTCAGGCAATAAAACCTGAACACTTCAAAGGTATTCATACTTGTACTCTAGGACTTATTATAAAAGTCAGCAATAAGCACCATTATCTTTTTGTCCTAAGATTGAAAGGAAAGATACAGAGAGGGCAAGTCACCAGTCCAAAGTGGTAGAATCATAGCTCACACCCCAGAAGTCTCTGTGTTCTCTTCTTCTCTCACCTGAGAAATGTGAACCTCCCACCTTTACTCACCTTTCCTAGGCCAAGTGTAGTTTGCAAAAAAAAAAAGGCGACAACTTATTAAAACCACGCTACTCAGAGGTAATTGGGAGAAGGGCGGATTATAAATCTAAATCAATTTTTTAAAAATACGATTGTGCTACTTTCAAGAATCTATAGTAAAACAGAGCTGACAAAACATTGCCAGCTAACGGTCCTCCTGGACCCCTGTAATAAGGAACTAATAATTACGATTTTGTTGAATTTTGTTGATTTTGTTGACTATTGAATTGAATATTGAAAGCATATTTCTATCAAAGGTAATACAAATACTACTAGTCTAGTTACGTTTGAAATGATTATAAATTTCACATTTGCATAAGTCAATTCACAAGATGTTACTGAAATGTCTCTACTCACCGTTCCTTGGCATCCAAGAAGGCTTTGGCAAAAGGGTTGTACTTGATTTTGAGAGCTGTTATCTTGCATTTACAAAGACAAGAAGTGTTAGTGGAAGTGGAACACGCGTGGGCAGACAGAGCCCTTTGTCTTCACCTGTGAATTTCTGAAAAAGCAGTATAATTCTCTGTCTCTTTTTTTCTCCCTCTCCATGTTTCTTTGCTTACTCCTGCACTAATCACAATTGCACTGTCTCTGGCAAAGGACATTTTATCAAGGCATGCAGTGAAAATGAAAAATGCTGTGTAAAGTGAGAAAAGAAAGGTCAAAGCATTGGAAGGGAGCAAAGCCCTGGTGTGCTACACCTAGCGCTCATCTTTTATTCGTTCATTCATCCTTTTTTTCAGCTATCACTGAGCACCTATCCACGTCAGTTACATTTCTAGTGACGTGGGACACTGCGAAGAGTAGGACGAGTGTGATCCGCCTCTCTTGAAGAGTACGGTCTAGCATCAGATCCCTCATTCTTAAATAATCACTTACCCATTGGGCCATGTTAATGCAAAAACAAAGTATCCTCCCATCCACTGTCACTGTCTTTATCCCCCTTATCCTTACCTGATTCATTTCTCATCAGAGCCACCTGACATAGAGACAGAGCGAGAGAGACAGACAGAGATAGATAAACATTTGTTTTTCATCTGTCCCCACTGGGATGTAAGTGCTTTGAGGACAGGGTACTCGTCTGTTTTATTCATTGCAGAATCCCAGTGTCTAGAACAATATCCAGCATGTAGTAATGCCCAACAAATATTTGTTGAATAAATAAATATTGAAAAGAATATTTATGTCACTGAGGGCCTGAGACTCTTTGGTGGAAGAAAGAAAAGTAAAACAAAAACCCAACTCTTTCTGGCCCAGAACCTGTGGGAAGAAGTCATGAGAAAGAGGGAGGATAGGTGTGGAGTCAGGTGAGTACAACCTGGTCTTTCCCCTGGTTTAAACCTGTATAAATGAAGCTAGAGGTGGGCACAAGGGAGATTTTGGCCTTCCTCACCCCACCTCCATGCCCATGCACCTCTCTGGGTGCTTCTACATCAACGTGGCAGGGAAGCAATGCTGGCAGAGGGAGGGTCTGGGCTTGATTGCCATGGGGCGTGTTCAAGACCCAGTAGGAGCCAAGTCAGGCTGGGGAGCTCACTGGATGGGTCGGCACAGCCAGGTGTGGTTCAGAGAGAGCTGTCCAGCACCTGCAGCCAGGAAAATCTTCTGAGCATTTACCAAGCTGGCAGCCAAATGACAAGTTCCATCTGCCACCGACTAAGAGAGCAAGCAGCACACTAGCGGGCCGGGGACATTGCCTGGGACCAGAGGAGGCTGGGACATGGTCTCCAACTTCTCCCCACTCCCTAGAGTAGCAGAGGCCATGCCCTCCCCTCACAGACCCAGACACCATGCCAGGGAGAGAAGCAGGGCAGGGAGGGCTTGAGAAACGGGGCAAGTTTATCCCGGAAAGACCGACCACCACCTGGGGAACTGTTTAAACGATCAGATAGTTCATTTCTGTTCCCACTGGTCTGATGCAGGCGCTCTGCCAAGAGGCTGGATTACGGACAGAAAATAAATTACAGTTTCTCTGCACATCCTTGATATGAATTAAATCTGCGACGTAATCTCACCTGCAGGCACTAACACAGTAGTTTCCAAACCTGGATGGTCACTAGAATCCTCTAGGGAGGCTTTATATACTACAGATTCTGGGCACCATCCTTGAAGATTCTGACTCAGTTGGCTGGGTGGCAGCCCCAAATCCATCTTTTAAAGCTTCCAAATCGAGAAATACAGAGTAAAGGGACAACAAGACATCATTTTTTTTTAAACTATCAGATTGTCAAAGATGAAACAGGTTGATGATAGCCAGTGTGGATAATGGTGTGGGGACTATCAATGAAGATGCCCTTTCAGGAAGTCACTTCGGCAAGGCCTATCAAAATTCTAAACATACATTCCCCTTGACAGAACAGTTCCGTTTCTAGGTATTTACCCATGCAAGCCACCAATGACAGATCACCAGGATATTCACTGCAACATTGTTTATAATAGAAAATAAAACAGCTGGAAGCAACCTTAATGTCTGTCGGTGGGGAGCCGATTACATGAAATACGGTACATCCATACCACTGAATACTCTACAGGCATCAGGGAAAAGGAGATATGCCTGAATACAATTACATAGAAAGATATCCGTAATACACTGTCAAATTGAAAAAAAAATTGCAGATTAATATATACAATATGAGCCAATTTATACGGGTAAATCTGTATTCACATATATATTTATATATATGCAGAAAATATGTGGGAAAAACTCACTCTAAGCTCTTATTTGCAGTGTCCATGGGGAGTGGGATTCCAAGGCAAAAGAAAAACAGTACCTTTTTACCTTTTAGTTTTCATTTTTATTTTACATACTCCTGGACTATTAGTTTATTATGGATTTTTTTAAAATAAATACATATTACCTTTTAAATTTCTTTTAAAGTTTAATCAAAAAGAATCCTGGGCTGGCTGTTTAGCTGAGTTGGTTAGAGGGTGGTGCTGATAACACCAAGGTCCAGGGATCAATTCCTGTACTGGCCAGGCAGGCACACAAAAAAAAGAGAATCCAACCCTCTCCAGGGCTTCTGATGATCAGCAGGTATGGGAACCCCCAGAGTATGTGAATGCACCTAAATCAGCTCACAGAGAGGCCAGATTCTGACTACAAACTCTGACACCCTAATTGGCCCAGATTACTGGGCAACAAAAGATCTCACTGTGCTCAGATATTAAAAATGAACAAACAGGACAGACAGCATAATAAAACCCAAAGCGGGGTACACATTTGGATCAACTCCCACAGACTTCCCACTAGAACAAGATAGAGTAGTCCCCAGCAGCCCCTGCCCAGCAGTACCCACCCTGGACACACCAAGCTCTGTGCAAGCCAAGGGCGCGTCAGGGCCCCAAAACAAAGACTCCTGAGTCCCCACAGATGCACAACTGTGCTTTACTGGCACCAGGAGAGACACTCTGGTGGGCCTTTAGCAAACAGTCACGAGGGAGAGGCAAGCAGCTGCCCCATCATTAAACTTCATGTCTGCTGAGTATATCTGAATCCTGCAAAACCTGCTTTCATCCAAGCTTAGTCCTGGCAATCAGAGGAACACCCTCCCTGTCCTGTCATGCTCTCCCAGGTGACACTTACACACACACACTTACCTCCTCATTCTGATAGGCAGTCACAGCTATAAACTGGGTTTCAGGGAAGGAGCAGTTCATTACCATTCGGTGGGCACCCCCAACACGCACTATGTGAACCTGGGGCTCATATTTATGCAGAGAATTCAACATTATCTGTTGAGGGGGGAGGAGGAGAGAAAGAGAAGAAAAGCAAAGCCGCGTATCGCAGGTGACAGACGCGCGGCACGTTTGGTTAGTCCCGAGCTCAGCACCCACCCTGGTTAGGGACACACACCTCAAATCTTAGGTCACCTGAGCTGCCACCACATCTTGGGAACAGGTGGAATGTTTTCAGAGGTTCCCGGGGAACACAACACTGAAGCTTATAGGAGTGCAGTGTGGGTTGCCAGAGAGGAGTCGTTCTTAAATGTTCAGTTTTCTGCCAAAATCCTGGCTTCCTTTTTTTTCCTTCCCCCATTTTCAGCACAACAATGTGGATTTCAATCCAATAAAACATTTTGGTTTTTTTTCATATGAGGAATCCTAATAACTCAAAATACTGACCATGGCTGCATTTACCAGTGACTAAAGAGTAATGAAATCTAACATCTGATGACACATCATCCATTCTTTATGATTCAAATAAAGGGTTATTGAACGTCTCGTGTGAAATCTGGCAGGCAATAACTATTTACTTTTCCATTTCCTGTTTTAATAAGGAACGGGACCCTTCTGAGTATCACAAAAACTCAAGTGGCATTGCCTCCACCTCAAAGAACATGGATTTCTATACTTCCCACCAGCTGAGCACTGAGCAGAGAAGGGCCACAAAGACTGAGGGCAAGTGGCCGACCAAAGCCCAGTATGTGGGGTAGGGCAGAAAATCAAGACCTTTTTCTCCCAGCTGTGTCTCTAACCCCCAAAAAGAGTCTATATTTTATAAAGTAACTAACAATCTCATATAATAGACCAGTATCCACAATCCTACCACAGAAAATGAGAGGGAAAAAAAGCCCCCAAATCTTGTTTACTCTAATTGGAGACTTCAAATAAAACCTTTTTTATTTAAGATTTGTTTGGATTACTTTTTTTTCTGAAAAACCAAAGCAGATTCAATATTCTACTGATAATTATCATAATGCCCAAGTGCGAGTAGTAATTATTTCATTTAGGAGAGGCTGTTTATTAAGGTATTTGTCTATTGCCAACATGCCACTTACACCAAAAAGGGGAGAGGGAAAAACAAAACCTTGGTACCCACAAACATCTCCCTGCCAGGGCTGGGTAAAAAGCACCGCACACAAGACAAAACTATGAAAGGAGCCCTGATGATTAAGTAAACTACCGCAGCCCCCACCCTCTCTCTCTAAACATCAGGAAGTCCATTAAAAACTGAAAGCACCAATTAAGAGCTGTTTATTCCTGTTTACATTTGGACTCTAGGGAATAATTGGCTTCTGTGGGAGAAGAGGCTGCTAAGGACACCTCTAATTGCCTAAATGCACCCTTGATATTTCTTGATTGGTGTTGAGGGGAGGCTGGGGCGGGTGGCCAGGCAGCCCGCTCGTACCTGCCCACCTCCATTGAGTTTGTTGGTCAACTTCACTTTGCTGAAGGATATGGGAGCTTTCATCCAGTGGGCCCCAAAGTTGGGGGAGTCCGGGTGGATGTAGACGCAGCTGTGGCTGGAGACCTCAGGCTTGCCCGCAGGCACCCACTCTCCATTGACGTACTTCCAGCGGTGACTATCCGTTGGGACAAAGTCCAGCAGAAGGGAGTACATGGCATTGGGGTCCAGCCCCATGATGCTAATCTTTAGGACAGGAAACATTCGTCTGAAAGAAAAGGCAGAAATTTAGCCACAGGAGGGATGTTAGAGGATCTCCCTACCTTGTCCAGAGGTCTCTCACCTCTAAGGAGATCGTCTATGGAATGCCCTGGGTGGGAGGCCATATAAACAGGGACTAAGTCCACAGCCCCAATTCCACCAGAGCCTCTTTTTATAAATGCATTTGATATTGAGGTTTTACTTTAAAACATTGAGTTCCATTTTGAAGTCTGAAAACCACTGATCTAGTCATTTGAGAGAGAAGGAACCAGAAGCCCAAGGTATAGAATCATATGCCACATTCTTACAGAGAGCTTTCTTCGAAGATTTCCCCCTGGTATACTAGTGCCACAAACCAACCCTTCCCAGTCTCACAAAGAACACTTTTCCCAAGTAATCATTCATTTAAATCATTGCATTTATAGCAAAAACATGGTTACCTGGTAAAATAAGTGGTGGGAACTCTTGACAGTACAAAGTTAGCCTCATTCCTGTTCTCCAGGACTTCTCAGAGCCTTTAATATACTAATGCACAGCAGGAACGTTTGAGAAGAAGGTATGGGATTGTGCACATCCTAAACTTACAGGACAGTGGAAATATCTTTTCAACGAGTATTTTGTGGGAATTTGCGTTCAAGAAATATACTTTGAGATATGCAGATATAGACTCATGGGTCCTTCTTCCACCCTCTAGAACATACCAACAAGTTTACTCCCATAAATATCTGAAGAAGCTATCCAAATTACCGGATGCTAATTCTAAAACATTTTAATCACCCCAGAAAGAAATCCCATAGCCAGAAGAAGTCACTCTCCATTCTACCTAGACATCTTATCTCCAGAAAGAAAAGCAGAGGAAAGTGGTTCCTGCCAGCCAGGCAGGAGAGAGGCAGAGTGATTGTCCTTTGTGCTCCAGCTTCCAAAGTCACTGCCTAAGGTCAGATTCTAGAACAGAAGCAGGGCTGGGCCAGTGGAAGGGCTTGGATATAATGGCAATATAACCAGTACTTAACAGATCACTTATTAGGTGCCAGGCATTGGAATACGCACTTTTCACTGAGTTCTTGCAACTTTATGAGGCTGTCGTGATACATTAAGAGAGAAAATTTATTTCATTACCCCAAAAAGAAATCCTGTACCCCATAGCCATCATCACCTCCTAACCCCTAATCTACTTTCTGTCTCTATAGATTTACTCGTTCTGGACATTTCATATTCAAGAGAATCATATAACATCTGGTCTTTTGTGTCTGGCTCCTTTCACTTAACATAATATTTTTAAGGTTTGTCCACGTTCTAGCATATATCAGTACTTCATTCCTTTTTATTGCCAAATAACATTCTACTGTATGTTAATTCCAATGTGTGTTTATCCATTCATCAGTTGACGGACATTTGGATTTTTCCACCTTTTGGCTGTTATGAATAATGCAGTAATGAACATTTGTGCACACACGTGTATGTGGAACTATATTTTCATTTTCCTGCGTATATACCTAGGAGTGGAATTGCTGGGTTATGCAGTAACTCTGCATTCACCGGATCAGGAGCTGCCAGGCTGTTTTCCGCAGTGACTGCATCATTCTGCATTCCCACCAGCACTGTATGAGGGCTCCCTTTTCTCCACATCCTCACCAACCCTCGTCACTGCCACCTTTTCTATTACAGCCATCCTAGTGAGTGCGAAGGTGCATCTCTCTGCAGTCTTGATATGCAATTCTCTGAGGGCAGTGTCACCTGCAAGGAGTGGAAGGAACATCTGAATTTTCCCTTCAGCTTGCCTCTCCACTCTGGCCCTCTCTCTGTTTCTCAACAGACCAGGCTTATTCGAATCTCGGGCCATTGTCCTTCCTTTGCCTGTAAGTGCACCTCCTCTGGCATTTTGCATGACTCATTTCTCCTCATTATCTAGGTCTTAGCTCAAACGTCACTCCCCTGACCTACCTCAGGCTTGTTCAGATCCGGCTGAAGTGGCTCTCGGCTAAAGTGGCTCCTTGTCCTTTAGTCTCCCTCTGTGACATCACCCGTCTTTGTTCTTTCATGGCACTCTTGCAATCTAAAATTACCTTATACATTAAAAACAATAACAACCTGAATCCCCACCTAGGACAGTTCCTGGCATAGAGCAGACACTCCAAAATCACTTAAATGAGTAAATACATCTCCAATTAGGCATTAAGATTTGGGAAAACATTGAGGGGGCTTTTCCTTTCATTGTAGCCTAACCATATCAACTTTCTAGAAGTCTCAAAAAGGAGACAAGACTTTAAAAAAAAAAAAAAAGTGTGGTGAATGTGATAAAAGAGAAGGCAGGGGGGGCAGAGTAAAAAGGAGCATGCACTTGTGCCTCCTGAGCCTCAGTTTCTCCATCCATAAAATGGGCATAACAACATTAACCTCCCCCGTGGTAAAGACTTAAATGAGATATAACATACGTTAGGTCCTGGGTGCAGAGTAAAACTCGGTACATGATAACTAATGTCATTAGAAAAACTATCTTGCATTTTATCATTTTATAAATCGTAAGTCAGACCTGTGAGAAACTTCCTCATGTTTCAAATCGTGAAGACAACAGCCAGGCTGCCAGGCGTGAGGAATTGCACCATTACTCTGGCAGGTTACTGTACAGGGAACATATGTTTTAGGAGCTTTCTTTTTTTACTTTTACACGTACTACATATTCTTACCGAGTATGTACCTTTAAACTTTAATGTGTGAAATGACAGTTATACAAGTTGCTCTTGTATTTTCTTTAGAATCAAATAAAATGAAGTTAAATAAACTTTAGCACTTCAGAAAAAAACCACTAGACTGGAATACAGAGAACATCCCCCTGAATACCTCATATAAACAAGACAGACTCCTGCCTGTCAAAATAAACCTATATGATCCCCAGGATCATTTCTGATACCCACTTTTATGATTCTTTACAAATGGCATTTGTGATTTCAGGGGCCTCCTGTTTCCTACACTTGTCCAATACTATTAAAATAATTGAAAACACCAAAATATAATGTAAAGGGGAATAGTTTAATCTGATATCGAGAGAAAAATCCTTCTATTAAAGAAAGAATAAATGAAAATGCTACAGGAAGATTTGACATTCCCCAGGCAGCCTCCCCAGGGAAGGCTCATCATTTAAGTTAACATGAAAGTACAATCATCTCATTAAGGGAGGGGAGTAATGAGCTGCGTAATGCAATTCTCAGCCAAGACCTGCATGTGGGATGCATCATCTGATGCACTTTTTTCTCCTAGAAATTTTATTTAATTCATATACTTGTCCTATTTAAATTTATTTTCTCTCTTTTAACACACCAAGACAGCCTCGCCATTTGGGATAATGAAAATGTTCTAAAATTAACTGTGGGGATGGATGCACAACTCTGTGAATATACTAAAAACCATTGAACTGTACACTTCAAATGGATGAATTGCGTGGTACGTGAACCATATCACAAGAAAGCTGTTAGTAAGACAAATAAAGAAGCCACAATGGCCTACCTACTAGAAGGAAGACATATCCGGAAAACAGTGCAATGGTTAATTGTTTTATTTTCTTTAATACTTCATCTACCAAGAGCTTTATACGTATTTTTGCTTTTTTTTACTACTTGAATGAACTAAGAGAGGCCGTGTATTTTCTAATCCCCATTATGCCAATGAGGAATAAATAAAAGTCAGTCAACTTGCCAAAGGCCTTATGACTGGGACTAGAACTCACCCTGGTCCAAGCCAAGCTCAGCTCCTCACCTCATGTCCCCCTTCTTCTCTTGCCTCACAATGACAAGGACACATTACCTAGAGGTACGTCATCTGTTTACCTGTGGTCCCCACTAAGGGGCGGGCTTTGTTTTCAGGGATGAACTGCACTTCTAATCAAATGGGTTTTTTCCTCAACATTCCCCAAAGTGTGGAAAGAGAAACCCAAGAGTCTTTGAGGAGCTAAGAAATGTGTAAATAAGTCTCCAGCTCACAGCATCGTAACGTCACGTCCTCCACCCTTGAAGAGAAAGTATCTTCAGAGAGAGAGACAGAGAGGGCAGCAAAGAAGAAAAGGGGGCAGGGTGAACAAGCACTTTCCGCAAAACCAGGCTTGAAGAACCGCAGGTGCTGGCTTTGCTGCAAACACTGTTTTGCTTCTGCTGTGAGGCTGGCTTTCCAGTTTTTATTTCAACGGTGGGGAGTCTTGAGAGCCAGCACTGCTGGAGGAGGCTACGAGGAGTGAGGTTCGCAGGAAGATAGGGGGTGGAGATGAGGCGGATTTCATAGGCAGGGGAACAGCAGTGACGGTTAAAAGCAAAATTCAGGAAGTTTAGGTCATAAACACTTTCCTCCATCTCCCCTCAGAACCATAATATTCATTAAATACTCCTCAGAGCTTTCAGAATTGAGTGTATGTGTGTTGTGCGTGTGTGTTGTGTGTTCGTGACATGCATGGCACGTGGATGTTGACACTTAGGTGAAGGTGAGCAGACATAAGAACAGGAGCACGTGTCAATCAAAAATAAATGAAAGAGAAAAAAAAGAATAGCATCAGGGAAGCACAGTGGTCTGGTTAGAGGCAGATTACACAAATGCATATGATCCTCCTGAGCTGTAATTGTAAAGTTTCAGAGGAAAAAAAAACCCCACGGCGATGGAAATACGTTTGCCTGACATGCAGGGTTAGTTTCTCCTCTCTTTCACTGCCCTTGCTAGAAACTATAAACATCAGCGTAGTGTCACTGCAGCCACACCCCGTAATCATCGGCAAATTCAAACTTAGTGAGTCCCAACTTTTATTTCATGATAACAAATGGATTCTCCAGTTACATCAGAGAATGCTTCCAATTTCTTAAAACCTACTGATGGCAAATTTAACCAGAATTAAGTCAAAGTTATTTAACTGCACGGAAAAACACATGAAATATAGCATTTTCTCCTTAGGTGAAGATGTTACAGGTAAAGAAAACAAGAGCAGGACGTTTAATTTATTCACCTCTGAAGTCTGAAATGAATTTTTTCTGTGACCTAAAGTATAAGTTCCTAGTTTAGAGGATGGAGGTGAAAAAATGTAGGCTGGATGCACTAGAGATGCCTCGAGCTCTAGGAAGGTACGAAGTGTTATCATTATATCTGAAAGACTATTGAATATGAATAATTAAGGTTTTAAATCAAAAAGGCCAGCCACCAGAAAAAAAAAGGGGGGTGGGGTGGGAAGGAAGGAAGGGAAAAGAAGAAGTAGTAAAACAGAGGGAGAGAGGGTGCAGAAAGCAAGGGAGGAAGAGAGAGAGGAAAGAAGGATGGAAGGAAGGAAGGACGGAAGGAAGGATGGAAGGAAGGAAGGACGGAAGGAAGGAAGGACGGAAGGAAGGAAGGAAGGAAGGAAGGAAGGAAGGAAGGAAGGAAGGAAGGAAGGAAGGAAGGAAGGACGGAAGGAAGGAAGGAAGGCTGCCATCAAGATCCCAGTTTCTGGGGATAATTTGGCATTTTTCAGAGAAAATCCTCTCTGCTGCTTCTGGTTAATGTCAGAGTCAAGCCTCCTATTTATATATGTGAAAGCAGCTCTCCATTCAACAAAGAGTCTTTTAGTTCTTTTATCAGCCCATCTTATGCTATTGCAAAACTTGCTGTTGTGCAGAACAATGAGACCTCAAGTGTACAGGAGCTATTTGTTTACCCCAACTGAAGCTTTTTTAAAAAGTCAAAAAGTCAACTGCCTACAGGGCCAGGTGGGTAATGGGAATAAAAAGAGCTAGGGCCCTTTTTCCCAGAATTTCTCCATTTAAAATGCATGTAAGGAAGACCAGAAACATTCTTCTGCACAGAGAAGGGCCACCGATCTACCTGCATCCGTCTCAGGAGCTGGTGTGGAGGGCAGGGATTTGAAGGAGACACAGCTGGTCTGCAGACATAGGAGAAGGAGTAAAAGGGAGGCTTAGAGGAAGAGGTGGGTAGGGAGAAAAGAGAGAAGGAAGAAGGGAATAAAGAAGAAGATGAAACAAGAAAGATATGTTGAGCTGGCCAGTTAGCTCTGTTGGAGAGAGCGTGGTGCTGATAACACCAAGGTCAAGGGTTCAGAGCCCTGCACAGGTCAGCCACCAAGAAAATAAATAAATAAAAAGATAGGTCTACATCAAGAATGGCAAAGTGCTATTAACAGTTTAATCTGAGAAACTAAAGAGATTGAGAGCAATTCCAGACCAAGCTCATTCATTATCAACCACATCAACTTCTTACAGATTCTTCTCTCCTTTATCCAAAGTATAAAAGGAACGTTCTATCTCCTGGCAAAATCTTGACCATGAGAGGTTCAAAGACATTAAGAGAATTTCAGAAAAAGATTTCATTCACAGGAGGAGGGGAAAAGACAGCAGGACATCCATATATAAGAATAGCCAAGTTGACCGCAATTAAACTTTTCTAACAAAGAGTATCTTCACATAGTTAATATTCAATGACTACTTAATATTAAATTTTTTAATTTAAATATGGGGGAAATGTATATGGGTGAAAAAAGGAAAGAGAAAATTCTTCTTAAATGGTAAAAGTACATTCCAATATAATATATTATTAAATTGGATTTTATAGTGATTTCAGAAATGTATTTATTTATTTGTTATTGAAATAGAGGAACCATATTTTTACTTGGTGATTATATTTATTTTTACCTTACTACATGGCCACTTTGACAGCCAGATAGATAGTGTGAGGCTAGGTGTTAATGAAACCACTATCCAATAAGTACAAAGAATAATAAACAGAAAGTTCTACCTATTATCAGACTTTATAAAATCTTTACAACTACATCATCACTTATCTTTGAAAGGAAAGAGATTAAATCCAATTAAGAATTTGGGGTGATTCTTTAAAATTAAAAACATGTTTTATATTTCTTTCTACCAAAGAGGCTAAAAATAATGTGTAAATGCAGATCAAGGGAAGGAACAAGTGTAATTACAATTACAAATATTAAAAGCAATAAATCTTCTATATGAAATAAATATGGAATCCATTTAGAGAAAGAAAATATAAATATCAAGCAAGGTTGCTATTCCTGCTAATAGTATAATCACAATTTATTGAAATGCCCTTATTTCTGGTACAACTTTCACTTTCGAAGCACTTTAACGTCAAGCAACAACTCTCAAGTTTATAATTCTCCCAGATAGACAAGAAATAGTTCATTTTCTATACTGTGTTTTATTCAAAAATACAATACTGAGACATCAGGAATGGAAGCATTTTGCACAAGGACAAAAGCCTGCCGGATATTCAGCTGGCCTTGACTTTTCTCTATTAGCAGAATTTCTCTCAAGGGTGTCACAATTAGAGACCTGCCAAAACTAACTCTACTGAAAATGCCTTTCAACTTTTTGTACTTTTGTGACAATGTGCTCCAAAAGATACGTGAGCATTAACTGAACATTGGAAGCCAGTTTGACCAAGCTGTAAGCAGTGAGGTTTTTATTTCAAAATATTTGGATTTTTTTTTTACTAAGTGAAAGCTTTTAATATTACGTTGACAGCCCCTTAGCAGACTAGGTTTAATAGAATCCAAGAAATGCCAGCAGAGATCAGTTTCAGTTAATCTCTTATTCACTGCAGTGAAAAAAAGGAGGCATCTTCTCTTCTCTAAGGCAGTGCATTACGGTCTACTTTGCTATTACTGCAATGGCTTTCAGATCACCACAAACACACACGATCTCAAATGAACACTCACCACAAACACATACAGGGAAGCAGATGGAGGCAATGAGATCAAATTTGCCCTTTTGCTCCCAGTCTTCAACTAGTCAAAAATTTCTGGCAAGTTTGCTATACATAAGAAGAAATCATCCAGCTTCCAAATAAAATTGACTTTCACCTTATCTGAGTGGAGTTGGGGCTCAGGTCTGCTCCAGGGTATGCAGTCAGTCAAAAATTAGTATTATTTTCTGATATTTGAGTGCATTTCCCCCATCCATGAGGCATGCCCCCCTTTATAGTAATTTCCCAGAATTTCTCCATTTAAAATGCATGTGAGACAGGTGGCCTCATCCTGCACTTCTCTGATGATCTCAGAGAAATTAATTAAGTTGGCTGCAAGAGAGCCGTGTGAGACGGTCCTTCTTGTGAGCACGTTTAATGAGACCCCGCCACCTCCGAGTGAAGAGCAGCAGCCTCTTCAATATTCAAGGGGTCTCACCTCCCTTGCCAAGCCCTGCCAGCCCCAGCCAGGTGGCAGATAGACTCACCTGCCATTCTTGGTCACGATCATTTCATTAGTGACTTCCTTGAATCTCTGCCAGAGAGGAGCATCCTCCAGGGTGATCTGAAGTTGCTTCTCCGTAGGGTCACCTTTTTCCCTCCCTGCCTGAAGCTCACTTTCCACCACATTGAGCAAGCGAGAAACAGTGCCGTCACCAGTCTTCTGAGTGCCCAGCTCGCTCATGGCCGTAGGCCTCTCTCAAACTTTGCTCAGAGCCTTTTCCTACCTTGTCTGCGTCTAGTTCTTTCCTTCCCTCACTTGCCTGCTTTTCAACCCAGCTGGACAGAGCCTGAGGAGCTGGGAAAAGATGCCCTTTCTCTTGCCTAAGCTTCTAGTATGACACCCCTTAAAGTCTCCAAATTATACCACCAACCTGTTAAGCTTTAGTTGGGGAGCAGGGTGGAGGAAGGGGAGAGGTAGGGGAGAAAAAGCAGTCTCTTAATTACTCATTGGATCAGGTGGGAGAGAGCCTGGCTTTCCCATTGGCTGTCGTGCATAGAGTACACGTTTAAGAAGAGTACTCCATCCAAATTATCAGGCTTTTATCTTGTTGTACCTGAAGAGGTCTAATCGGTGTATTGAGGACCATTTTCCCGTTAATTAAAATTATTCCAGGCCCAGACTGCAACAATCAGGCAAATCATGTTTGTGTATAAATCAGGGCATGTGGCACCTCTGGGGAAGGAGGTCCTGGGGAGAATCAACAAACTTGGTGCCAACCCGGGCTGTCCTGAACCAGTAGAGAGACTAAATGTCTCAGCTATTCTCTAGCACCCCAGATAGACAATGGGGCCCTGGAGAGAAGAATCGCATATATAGAAGGTCAAAAGCACGGTGCCAAAAACATGACTGATGTGCTGGAGAATAAAGGAAGATGTTCTGTGTGCCACCACTCAAGGGTCAGAGCTCAGGAGGAAAGAAAGGAGCTAAGGACTTCTTTCGTCCCAGGGTATCCCCTACTGGTCATCTCTCTCCTGCAGGATCCCACACACGCTCCGTCATCGCAAGGGCCCCACTCGCCTCCAGCAAGCAGAAGAGCTTTGAACATGGTTCTTCCTCCCTAGAACCCAGAGCCCCAATTTTTCTTATCTCCAGCCCTACCCGGAGGGAGAACAGAAAAAGCAGTTAGTATCATATTAATCTCTCCAAGGAAGTACTCTGCTCCCAGAGAGTGAAAATAAGCTTTTTATATTACTATGCAGAGCAATTTTAATTCTCCATCCAGAAAGGCATTCTTTAAACAGCCAACGGCCTATTCTGGCATTCCAGGGTGAACCCCGCATTCCCTGAGAAGGTACAACTGATGAAGTTATGCATAACTTACAGTATTAATGGGATGGGTGGGGGGCCAGAAGGGGTGGAAGGAAACAGGAGCAGAGGTGTCTCTACTTCCCCAGGCCCCCAACCCCCAGTAGAGCCTGGGGTTGCAAGTTTTTCTCTCATTACAATAGAAAGTAAGAAAATCAGAGCAAAGGGAAAGTAAAAGCAAAAAGGTAAGATAAAGTCAGAGGAAGGATGATACAGAAAATGCATTGCATGCCCACTAACACCACATACTTATCAAGCATCACATACGATGGTGAACAAAACAGAAGTGGCCAGTGCCTTCATAAACCCAACAATGTGATAGAGAAAATAAATGAAATAAGTAAACAACCACTAAGTAATTATCAATAGTTACAAGTAGGGGCTGGCCAGTTAGCTCAATTGGTTAGAGCCGGCGCTGATAACAAGGTCAAGGGTTCAGATCCCTATTGACCTTGGTGGCCTAACTGGCCAGCCACACGCACGCAAAAAAAAAATAGTTATGTCTATGAAGACTATGAAAAAGGGTGAAGTGGTGGAGAAAAATTTGTGTGATGCAGGGCAGGAGGATTCTAAAATCCTCTGTAGAAAAGCTTCTCGGAGGAGGAGACATTTCAGGAGACCAAAGCCTGACAAGGATTTAGTCAGGAAAGAGTTGGGGGAAGGGTGCCAGGCAGAGGAGCCCCAGGTGAGAAGCCTGGCTTGGGCCAGTGAGAGATCTGCCTGGGAGGCCAGTGTGGCCAGAATGTGGCGGTATCGCGTGAGAGTCAAATAAGATGTGCTCAGAGAGGAGCCTGGGCCAGACCACAGAGCCTTAGCAGCCATGATAAGGAATTTGGGTTTTCTTCAACATGAGATAGGAAACTACTGGAGAGTATTAAGCAGGAAAATAGCATGATTTGCTTTTCGTTTGTAAAACATCTAGCTGATTTACAGAGAATAGACTAGAAAAAGGCAAGAGTTGAAGTAAAGAGACAAATTAAGAGGCTATTACAGCGGTTCAGGCCCCATCCTACAACTGGTAGCACGCCTGGAGAACAACCGGCCCAGATTGAAGTGGGAGCCAGAAAGGCTGAAGGAGGGGTGTCTCTTTTCAAAATGGAGCTGATCAATACTTGATGTGTTTGATTTAATAAAGAGGCATTTACAGCTTTGATGGACAGTTAGCAGCCAAATTAATGATAGATACATGTATTAGTTTTTTATTGCTATCTATCACCACAAACGTAGCAGCTTAAAACAACATGCATTTATTATCTCACAGTTTCCATGGGTTAGAAATCTAGGCACAGTGTACCTGGGTCTCATATGGTGGCAATTAAGGTGTCAGCTGGGGTTGTAATCTAATATGAGGCTCGGGTGCTCTCCCAGTCTCATTTCAGTTGTTGGCAGAATTCCTTTCCTCTTGGTTTCAGGACTGAAGCCTTCAGTTCCTAAAAGCTCCTGTCTCCATCATCAGTTTAGAACTTGGCTGTTTGCTTTCTTCCTCCACGCTGGGAGAACATCTGCTGCTTCTTTTCTCTTTTAAGGGCTCTCACCTGATTAGGTCAGGCTCACCTGATTAGGTCAGGCTCACCTACCATAATTTTTATTAACTCAGAGTCAACTGATTAGAAACTTTAATTACATCTGCAAAGTCCTTTTTGCAACATAATGAATGTAACATAGTCACAGCAATGATATCCCATCATATTCAGAGGTCCTGCCAGCACTCAAGGGAACAGGATTACCAAGGGCATGTACACCAGGGGGCAGAAATCCTGGGAGTCATCTTTTAATTCTACTTACCAAGAGAGCAGAACTGTGGTTACTAGAGGAGGGAAAGGGGAAAGGGGATGGGAGAGAGCGAGAGGTTAATTAGTGGACACAAAACAGCTAGATAGGAAAAATAAGTTCTATTGGTGTACAGTCAAGCTAGGCATGTATAATTAACAATAATTCACGAAATGTTTTCAAATGGCTAGAAGAGAGATCAAATGTCCTTATCACAAAGAAATGATTAAGTTTTGTAATGATGAATATGCTAATTATCCTGATTTGATCATCACATATTGTATACATGTATTGAGATATAATTCTGTACCCCACAAATATGTATAATTGATGTTTCAATGAAAGATAAAATAAAAAATGCAAAAACAAAACTAAAAAAATAGAATTCTGCCGACTGAAGTACATTAAAGACAAACGAGAAAATAAATGATAAAAACTGAAGGAACTAAACTACAAGTGAAAAAAAAAAAAGTTGTCTGAGAAAGAAAACTTAATCACAGCACTCTGCAGTTCAACTAGAAACACAGTTGTAAAAATGTAAATATTTAATATTGATTGAATCATAAATCATGAAATTGCGATGACGAGAGAAAGGGAAGTATGTATCGCAGGGTAAAGGAGTGCTAAATTCTCAACTTGCATGGAAGGAAGACAGTAACACATGTCAAAAATTGAAAAATCAAGAAATAGCATTATAAATACGTTTAGAAATCAAAAGTAGTCTGGTTAGCTCAGTTGGTTAGAGTATGGTGTTGTAACACCAAGGTCAAGGGTTCAGATCACCCCCAAAATATACATATATATCTAAGTAGAAACAACAGCAAAAAGAGCAGAAAATGACTTCCTCAACCACATGGTGAATAAAACACTAATATGATTTATTATTTTGCCATCTAATTTTTAAATTTAACAATATATAAAAAAATTTATATTTTCCCACATCATCAAATAATTTTCTACGTTACTATTTTGATGTTTGCAAATTATCCCATCTTATGAATGAGTCATGTTTTATTTAATCAGTCTTCTATTCTTATACATTGACTGTTTTTCTGTTTTATAATTTTAAACAATTAGATAAAAATTCCAGACAATAAATATTTGGGAACAGCCATGATTGTTTTCTTACACTGTGTTTTTAGAGGTAGTGCCAAGTGACAAGAATAAATATGCTAAGCATATTTATATTTCATTTAACCCTTACAACAATCCTATAAGGTAAGTAGTATAATTATATCCTTTTTATAGGTGAGAAAGGTGAAGTTCAGAGTGAATAAGTAACTTGCCCACCGGCATCGAGCCAATGAGTAGTAAGGCCAGTATTTGAACCCAAGGAGTAGCTTGTTCTCTTAATCATTGTTATGCTGAACACTTAACATGTACCAGGCACTAAATTACAAGCTTTATATACATGATCTACTGTAAGATTCATAGCTTGTAAAGAGTCACTGCCACCAACTTTTTTAAAAAACAGGGAGGGCACTGAGGCTCTAAGGGATTCCATATCTCGCTCATGACACATACCAAGTGAATGAGTCATTCTTATTCCAAAGTCTGGGTGCCAATCTAGAGTCCAAACAGAAAGACTTTATTTTAACCCATATATCTTTAGGAGTTCATTCATTCAGCATTTTAGTGAGAAAATCAGGAGATCTTAATTATCTCCATAATATAGATTTAAAAAAAAAAAGATAAAAAAGGAAAAAATGACTTGTCCACCAAGCAATGAACCAGGAGAAGAGTGAGAAAAGGAATGACCCTTCCACCCCCAATTAATCTCCACCTGAGCATAGCGTATCCGTGTACAAATCGTCACTTTTAGAATATCAGGAAGAAAAACTTTCTCATGAGTGGGCCTCAATTCTGTTGCTGGCCTGGGTTAACAGGAAACTAGCAGGTAGAAAACCCCCCTACGCTGCCCTCCCCTCAACCGACTTCTTCAACCACAGAAATTTTTTTCTACATGTTATATATTGGGCTGCCATGGAAGCATTCGTTAGGGGGAAAAAAGGTGGGAAAGTGTTCTCATATTTTAAAAAACATATATAAAAACTTCAAAAGTGTGTCAAAATCCCTGGACTAAATGTCTAGGGCATTTCCCAGCTCATAGCAATCTAGCATTCCCTCTGATACACACTGATGATGCTATTGTGATTGTTGTTATTTTGCTTACTAAAAAGGGACCAATTTTTTTTTTAAGTTTATGACATTTCATGGAAGCCTCAACTTCCTCAGATATGATATGGTATTCTGTCTTTCTCTTACAGTGGGTTACTGCTTTTTGAATTATTTTCTGAGAGCTTCACTTCTGTTTCCCTGGCATATATTTTTTGTAGGTAGGTGTTCTGGTCACACTTCTCAGAACACAAATCACTAATTTTTTTTTCTCTTCAAGAGGTGTCCTTATAGCACAATGCTTTCCTGAAATACAGAGTTAAATCTTAGTCAGTACATAATACAATATCATATCGTCAATATTTGAAGATGGAGATTCATATCTGCATCTTATGGTTAAATCATTAAATTGTTTTGCTTCCAATATCATAAGCCTATGTTACTTTTAACCATAACACCTAGAAACTGGTAGGTCCTCTATCATTACTGCTTCATTTATTGTTTAATATATCAAGATATAATGAGGTGAAAACTGATATTATCAGGTAATCGTTTATTTAATTGCATACTTTTTAGAAACATATTTGTTGAGGCATCTTTAAGACAAAGCTAATATTTCATAAGAATTCTTTCAAGAGTATTTTTGTTTTAAAACATTTTTCTGTCTTATCTTAATAGCCCAAAGGAATTTTGATTTTAAAATGTTAGAAGATTACTTTCCATTGAGAAGTATAAAAACAAAAAAATAAAAATAAAATAATGAATAATAAAAGTATTAAGTCAAATGATACATACTTTTTCCCAGATTATGGGAATGCTGCACTTTCAACAAAGTGTCAAGTCAGATAAAAAGAAGAAACATACACGTGCATATTCCCAAAACGGTCCATGCAATTTTAAAAACCCCGCTCTATGAAGACTGTGAAGTGGCTGTGTCCTGGTGACTTAAAATTAGGATGGAGATGGGGAACTGAGATGTCACACAAAACCCTTAGCACCTTAGACTTCTGGCTTGAATGAAGCATTACAGGGAAAGAAGGAGAATTAGAGAGTCTTCACTTGGGAAGACTCCAAGAATGAACTACAGGCGTGAATCAATAGGCACCAGGCAGGCTGGAACCACTTCTCTGCCTGCACTGGCATGTCCAGCTCTCACATTAAACAGCTGAGTTTCACTCCTGTAAACATCTAACTACTCAGGCAAGTATCTGAGTTGCTTTTTCAGTTGGCAATACCAAGCATTCCCGCTAGTGGGTAGCAGGGCCATGGCAGGGCCAGGGGGAACCCTGGTCACTTGGGACTTTATCTCCTCAGGTTGGGGCCTCTTTGAGCCCACTTTCCCCATGTGGGCCACCTTCTCAGGAGGAATCTAAAGTGTTGAGGTCCACAGGAAAGAGTAAAAGAACATGGGTTCTAGACTCTGCCGTGAATAACCCTGTGTCTATGGATAATTAACTTCCTTCCTCCTTTTCTTCACATGCCGAAATCTTTTTGATCTCCCAAACATCCTCTGATTTTATAAATGGGGCTCACAACAATTGGGGGGCGATTTCTCTGGCATCATTTCAGCTACTCACTCAACCAACATTATTGAGTGCTGACTTCGCATGAGGCACCACATCCGACCTCAGAAAGCTCACATGAATAGACCGACAAGTTTCTTGCAGTGGAAGTTTGGAAGGAAAGTCTCCTAAATAGGCACAGACAAGGGAGAGGCTGCCATTCCCTGCAGGAGCCAGGGACACTTCACAGAGTGGAGACATTCAAGCTCAGACCTGAAGTAGAAGTTTGCCTTGGGCACAAGGAGAAATTACATTCCAGGAAAAGAGAATATTCCATGAAAAGGGTGGAAGACATAAAAGCACCGAGTATTCAAATAACAGCAAGCTCAGCCAGTGGAATATTAGACTAGAGAAGAAATGATTAAGGGCTTTGAATATTCAGCATTTCCCACAAGGAAAGAATTTGAGGTGGCACATGGATGAAAATAATAGTTATAGCAGAGAAATGAAACTAGAATGTGAAACCCATGCCTTTAAGGATAGTATTACTTAGGACAAGTAAAAGGTAAAATTAAAAAAGAGAGAAGTAGTTCAAATTAAAATTGTAATAAAGCAATAGTGAAGGTAAAACTTGAAAATCACAAAAGGTAGTAAGAAAATGGCTGAAGTCTAGCAAATGCTGCTATGGGTGATTAGGAACCACTGGATAATTTTAAGCAAGTGGACGACCTGATCAGATTTGCATTTGAGGAAGAGCACTTTGGTGGCAGCGTGGAAGCTGGATGGGAGAACAGTGGGACTGCAGGCTGGTAGGAGACTGCTGCAGAAACCCTTGAGGGGGTGGTGAGGGAGAACAGGCAGGTGCCAGGGAGAAGAGAGGGTGCAGTGGGGAGAGAGCCCCAGAGGATAACGTCCATAGGAAGTAGTCGCCCCTGGATATGGCTATTAGGGGCGAAAGCATCCGGGATGATTGCTCACGCATCTGGTTGGATGCACAGATGACAGGACCATTCTCCAGGAGAAGAACACAAGAAGGGTTGGGAGGAATGACAGTCCACATTCACCAGCAGCACAGGCATTAATTTCGATGAACAGTCGAACACTGTGGATTTACACTGCTGTGGAATGAATGTCCCCCAAAAACTCAGTGAAGCTTGACTCCCATTGTATCAGTGTTAAGAGGGTGGGAAATCAGAGTATGGCAGTGTTGAAAGGTGGGGTCTTTAAGAGATGACTGCATGGTGCTGACTATGCCCTCATGAATGGATTAATCCATTCACAGAGTAATGGGTTAATGGTTTAGTGGTAGTCACAAGAGTGGCACTCGTGGCTTTTAATAAGGAGAGCAAGTAAGCACCTTAAAGAGCTCTTGCCATCCTCACCATGTGAGACTCTGGTCGCCACAAGACTCTATAGAGTTCCCATCCAGAAGGCCCTCACCAGATGCACCCCCTAGACCATGGACTTCCCAGCCTTCAAAACTATAAGAAATAAATATCATTTCTTTATAAATTAGCCAATTTCAGGTATTCTGTTATAAGCAACAGAAAACAGACTAATACAGACACCAACTTGAATATTTGGAACTGGGAGCTGGAGGAAAGAGAGATGCTCAGTTCTGTGACCTCTTGGTCTTGATCCTGCTGAAAGGATTAGGAGGGCTAAATGTTCCTCTTCTGCCTGACAACTTAAGTTCTGTCTCAAAGGCCCAGCAGCTGCCCTGCGGCTGGTTGGGGGGTAAGAGGGATGATGAGCTATTAATTAAGGTGTGCAGTCTAGCTGACACTTGATAGTACTGCTGTGTCCTCTGGCACATAGCGGCCCATGTCTCTTACTTAAAGGACAGAAATTAAAAGTCAAGCAACCTGAGCTCATGAGCTTGAGCTTCCCCGAACTGTGCCCAGATCCCTAGGCATATACCAGGCAGAATCAATGTCTGCACATTCAGTCCCTGCAGCCTGCAGAAACCTAACACCTTTCTCCACCCACCACCAGTGCCACCAGGAAATTAACACTTACCCAGGTACTTGGTCATAATTAAACTGAACAAAAAGACAGCTGCTCCTACCTTTCTTTTTTAATCACCAACATGCAGCCGTAGGGATTACTAGCTTTGGGGTGATTTAGGGAGGATTTCTCTTTCATTAGTATCTGGGGTCTGTTCCAATACAATGTCATAAGAGCTTTCTACAATACCCTCCCATGCCAACAGCTCATCCCTTTCCATCCATGTCTGAAAGATTAGGTTTTGCAAGTCACTGGCAACCTGCTATTTGTCAGACCCCCAACTATCTGTGATTTTTAACTACAAACATCACCCAGAAATGATTTCTACACTGAGTTTCTAGGTGTCTATGAGAATGTCATTCTAAATCCCCAATGCAGTTTCCAATAACAATGAGTAGGAACAAATTTAGGGTAGGAATATGGCTGATGCTCCATATTGACAAAGTTAAAAGGTCCTTGACTTTCCTATAGCTATCCACTGTACGTTTGCCATGTCCTCATGTAGCTCAACCAGGGGATACAAACACGCCAACACAAGTGAAGTCTGGGCTTGTCAGACGGGGGGGGGTCAGGGGGAGGAAAGGTACATGTCTGTCCAAAGGCATCAAAAGACAAGAAAGTTTAAATATCCCCATACAGGTATTGTATAGGGATAAACAAGGTAAAGTCTGTCTGCTTGTTTGCAACCTCATTTACCTATTCACAATTTCATTCATCCAGCAAATAGTTTTTTGTTTTTGGGGTTTTTTTTCCCGTAAATAGTTCTTAAGTGCCTATTCTCTGTTAGGTGGTACGCTAAGTGCTGGGGACATGGTACTTAGGAAAACAGGCATATCCTATGCCCTTATGGAACTCAGGATCTGCTGAGGACATCAGTACTGTGTCAGAGAGATCAGGGATGGCCTCCCTGAGGATGTGAGCCTTATACTGAAATCTGAAGGATAAGCAGGAGATAATTAGAAAAATAGGAGTAATATAGGCAGATGGAACAGCATGTACAAAGACCATATGGCAAGAAGGCATATGACAAGAAGAGGCCACATGGGCAAAATTTAGATGAAAAGCATAAAAAGGTCATTTGTGACTATAATAGGAAGAATATCAAAAGTTGATAGGAGGGCATTTCTGTTTCTATGAATGGCAGACTAAGTAATTTAAATAATCTCTCACATTAAAGAAAAGTAGAAAATCTGTACAAAATAAAACTACCTGCTTGAAGGCATCAGAGAACCAACAAGAAGATGAAAAATTACCAGGCCAGAATATTTAAGAAGACAGAGACTACGGAAGTGAGCCAGGTATTTGAGAGCTTTTCCTAGGGAGGTCTTTGCTAATTCTAAATGAAGAACCTAAAAGTGTAACAAGCATTTTCTTAAGGCTTCCTGAGTCTAGCGGTAAAGAGACTGGGGCACAAGGTAGGAAGGGGAGGGTAATAGGAGGGGATGGCAGTGGACAACTAACTGGTGGATCCCTTGCCTTTGGACTGGGCCCTGAAGAGCTACACCCCAGGAGATAGAGTAAACCAGGATTCTTAGCTACCAATCACCTTGAGATGACTCCTAAGTCCTGGCATCCCCAGCTGCCTTCCAGGAGCACACGTAAATTATCTCTGGAAGATCCTAGGCCTCAAATTATCCAACAAACAATTCTGAAAATGCAACACCTAGCACACAATAATCAGGCAAACAAGGAAACAAGACAATGTGAATGAAAACATGCAAAACCAAAAGACACTAGAAAAAGAACTATAGGGGCTTCAGGTAACGGATTTAACAGACACGTGCTGACCATGATCAGAACTAAAAGATAAGGGCCGACCCTGTGGCGCACTCGGGAGAGTGCGGCGCTGGGAGCGCAGCAGCGCTCCCATCGCGGGTTCGGATCCTATATAGGGATGGCCGGTGCACTCACTGGCTGAGCGCCGTAAGCACCGTGCCACCAGTCACAAAAAATGACAAAAAAAAAAAAAAAAAAGAACTAAAAGATAGTGTTAGGATTTTTCAGCAGAAATCTGAAAACTATTTTTTTAAAGAACTGAATGGAAATTCTAGGGTTAAAATACAATTGAAATTAAAAATTTAATGTGGATAGGTTCAACAGTCTATTAGACACAGCTGAGGAACAAGTGAACTAAAAAATAGGCCAGAAGATAATACTCAGAATGAAATGTGAAGAGACAGAAGAATAAAAGCATACAAAAAAAGAGAGTAAGAGACCTAAAAGGAAAAGGAAAACTGTCTACATATTAATTAGAGTCCCAGAAGAAGGGGAAAAAAATAATGGAGCAGAAGCAATATTTGAAGAGATAATGGCTAAGATTTTTCAAAACTAGTGAAAAAAAGTGAGCCAAAGACTTATGAAGCCCTAAAAATTCTAAGAGGATATCAAAAAGGAATTGACATCCAGGTACATCACAGTAAAATACTGAAAACTAAGTACAAAGAGCTGGAAATAAAAAAAAAGATTGTCAGCCGGCCCTGGGGCTCACTCAGGAGGTAGCACCGAGGCCACGGGTTCGGATCCTATATAGGGATGGCCGTGCGCTCACTGGCTGAGCATGGTGTGGACGACATTGCACCGAGGGTTGCGATCTCCTTACCGGTCAAAAAAGAAAAAAAAAAAAAACAGATTGTCTTCAAACATGCACCACTTATCATAAAACAGACTTAGCAGAAACAATGAATGTAAAAAAACAGATTTCTATCTTTAAAGTGCTGAAAGAAAATAGCCTACAGTCCTACGTCCTGTGACAATATCCTTCAAGAATGAAAGAGAAGTTCAGAAAATCTTCAGATGAACAAAAATTAAGACAATTTGCCACCAGCAAGACCTGTATTAAAGGAAATAATACAGGGTACTCTGCAGGTAGAAAGGAAAATCATCTCAGATGAAAGATAAGAGGTATAGGAGGAAATGAAGAGCAACAAAATGATAAATATGTGGAAAAACAAATATAAGTATCAAATACATATTACAATGATAAAAATTCTGATTAAGTTTAAATATATATGGAATTAAAATACATAAGGACAATGGCATATAAGATGGGAGGGAGTGAATGAAGTTAAAGTAAAATGAGTTTTTTGCAATGTCTGGAAAGAACACCAATTAACATTATACTTTGATATGGTAAGGATGCATGTTGTAATATCTAAGGTAACCACTAAAGAATAGTCAAACAGTACATAATTTTCAAACTAATTGGGGGTGGAATGCAATTTTTAAAATAAGCAATCAACCCAAAATGAAGCAACAAAGGAGATTTCAAAAAGAGGGTGTGTGTATTTATGCTTATATATAAATGAAATGAATGACAAGAATAATACAAGGGACAGGAGGGAAGAATTAGGATTATCATATTAATCTAAAGCAGTGTAGTGTTATTTAAAATTGAACTTATATCAATTGCAAATATATTACAAACTCTAAAGCAACCACTAAAAGAGTAAAAAAAAAAATAAGTATAACAGAAAAAGATATGCTAAAGTAGTAGAGAAAATGGAATATAAGATGCTCAATTAGGGCTGGCCCGTTACCTTGGTTAGTTAGAGCATGGTGCTGATAACACCAAGGTCCAGTGTTCAGGTGTGAAATAAACTCAATTAAAACAACAGAAGGAAGAAAAAGAGAGGAGACAAAAATAGCAACAAAGAACAAGGGCATTGAATAGAAAACAGTAACAAATATGGTATATTAACCTAACTATATCAGTAATCACATTAAACGTCAATGGTCTGAAATAAAAGACAGATTGCCAAAAAGATCAACTAAATATATCTACAAGAAACTCACTTTAAATATAAAGACACATAGAGGTTAAAAGTATATGGATAGAATTTTTTTTCAACATAGTACTAGAAGTCCTAGCCAGAGCAATTAGGCAAGAAAATAAACAAAAGCCACCCAAATAAGAAAGGAAGAAGTGAAGTTGTCTCTGTTTGCTGAGGATATGATCTTATACATAGGAAACCCTAAAGACTCTACCAAAAAACTGTTAAAAACAATAAGCCAATTCAGTAAGGTTGCAGGGTACAAAATCAACATACAAAAATCAATAGCATTTTAAACACTAACAACAAACTATCTGTAAAAGAAATTAAGAAAAATCCCATTTATAATTGTGTCAAATATATATAAAATACTTAGCAATATAAGATTTGTGTACTGAAAACCAGAAAACATTGATGAAAAAATTGAAGAAAACACAAAAAAATGAAAAGATATCCTGTGTTTGTGAGTTGAAAGAATTAATATTCTTAAAATATCTATACTACCCAAAGTGCTCTACAGATTCAATGCAATCCCTATCAAAATTCCAATATCATTTTTCACAGAAATAGGAAAAAAAAAATCCTAAAATTCATATAGAACCAGGAAAGATCTCAAATAGCCTAAGCAATCCTGAGCAAGAACAACAAAGTGGGAAGCATCACACTCCCTGACTTCAAAATATACTATGAAGTTATAGTAATTAAAACAGTATGGTACTGGCATAGACACATCAAGCAATGGAACAGGATAGAAAGCCCAAAAATAAACCCATGCACTAACAGTCAATTGATTGTCAATAAAGATGCCAATAACACACAATGGGGAAACAGCAGTGTCTTCAACAAATGATGCTGGGAACACTCCATAACCAAATGCAGAACAACAAAACTGGACCATTATCTCTCACCATACACAAACACCAACTCAAAATGGATTAAAGACTTAAATGTAAGACCTGAAACTATAGAACCAGTGGAAGAAAACCTAGGGGGAAAGCTTCATAAGTTTGGTCTGGGCAATGATTTTTTTTGATATGACCCTGATTACACAGGCAACAAAAGCAAAAACAGACAAGTGGGATTGCAACAAACTAAAAAGCTTCTACACAGCAAAGGAAACAATGAACAGAAGAGACAATCCACAGAGTGGGAGAAAATATTTACAAGCCAAACATTTGATAAGGGGTTAATACCCAAAATATATAAGGAATTCAAATAACTCAATACCAAGAAAATAATTAACCTGATTTTAAAATAGACAAGGGAGTTAAATAGACATTTTTCAAAAGAAGACATACAAATTGACAACAGTTTCATGGGAAAATACTCAACATCACTAATCATTAGGGAAATGCAAATTAAAATCACAATGAGATATCACCTCACATCTGTTAGAATGGCTATTATCAAAAACACAGAAAATAATAAGTGCTGGCAAGGATGGGGACAAAGGGGAATTCTTACACACTGTTGGTGGGAATGTAAATTAACCTCACCATATGATCAGCAATACCACTTCTGGGTGTATATACAAAAGAATTAAAATCAGTATGTTAAAGAGATATCTGCACTCCCATGTTCACTGCAGTATTACCTACAATAGCCAAGATATGGAATAAAACTAAGTGTCCATCAGCAATAAATGGCTAAAGAAAATGTGGTATATATACACAATGGAATACTATCCAGCCTTAAAAAGAAGGAAATTCTGTTATTTGCAACAATATGGATGAAGCTGATGCTAAGAAAAATAAGCTAGACATGGAAAGACAAATACTACATACCGTAGACTGGATGCCCTGCCCCCAACCTCACTGAAGTTTAAATCCCCACTGTAACTGTTAAGGGCAGGAAATCCTGTTATGGTAATTGAAAGGTGGAGCCTTGAAAAGGTGATTAGTAGGACCATGCAGTAGTGAATAGATTAATAATGGTAGTCAGAGGTGTGGTTCTGAGGGCTTTAAAAAGAGAGTGAATGAGGAGGTTGGTCTTTTGCTCTCTCTGCTCTGCCATCTTCTGCCATGTGAGACCACTGGGTCACTGTTGCCACCACCAAGACCCTCACCAGATGTATTCCCTGGACTTTGGACTTCCCTGCCTCTGAAACTATAAGCAATAAATTTTGTTTTCTTTATAAATTACCCAGTTCCACATATTTTTCTATAAGCAACATAAATGGACTAATACACCACATGATCTCACTTGTATGTGGAATCTAAAAAGTCAAACTTATAGACATAGACAGTAGAATGATGGTTACCAGAGGTGGTGGGGGTCTGGATTTCTCTATCAAAAATGGGGAGGAGGGGGAATAAGAGGGGTTGACCAAAAGGTACAAAGTTTGAATTAGACAGGAGGAATACATTTTTGATATCTAATGCATGGCATAACAATCATGGTTAATAATAATGTATTATATATTTTTTAATTGCTAAAATAATAGATTTTTAAATGTTCTCAAAAAATGTAAAGTATGTGAGGTGATAGTTGTGTCAATTAACTTGAAATAATCATTCCACAATGCATACATATATAAAAGCATCATATTGTACCCCACAAATATACAATTATTTATCAATTAAAAATAAAACTGTAAATTTTTAAAAAGTAAATGGATGAAGAAAGATATACCATGCTAACATTAATCAAAAAGAAAGCAGGAGTAGCTATACTAATTTCAGACAGAGCAGATTTCAGAGCAAGGAAAATTATTAGGGATAAAGAAGGGGTATTATATAATGCTAAAGAGGTCACTTCTCCAAGAAGACATAACAATCCTTAATGTGTAGATGACTAACAACAGAACATCCAAACATGAGGGAAAAATGATAGAACTACAAAGAGAAATAGACAAACCCACTATTGTAGTAGAGACTTCAAAACCCCTCTATCAGAAATGGACAGATCCAGCAGGTAGAAATTCATTAAGGAAGTACATGAACTCAACACCACCATCAACCAACTGGACTTAATGGACATCTATAAGCTACTTTATCCAAATAGCAAAATACACATTCTTCTCAAGTTTACAAGGAATATTCACCAAGACAGACCACATTCTGGGTCCCAAAACACCCCTTTACAAATTTAAAATAATGGAAATCATACAATGTCTACTCTAATCAGTAACAGAAAGATAGCTGGAAATCCCAAAATTCTTGGAGATTAAACACACTCCTAAGTAATTATGGGCCAAAGAAAATCTCAAGAGAAATTTTAAAATACAGTCATGGGTCATTTAAGGACAGGGATATGTTCTGAGAAAAGTGTCTTTAGGTGATTTCATCACTGTGTGAACATATAGAGTATACTTACACACACCTAGATGGTATAGCATGATATATACCTACGCTATACAGTACAGCCTATTGTTCCATCCACCATCGTATATATGGTCCATCACTGACAGAAACGTTATGTGACTGACAAAATAGCATGACTATTCTGAACTAAATGAAAATGAAAATATAACTTAGCAAATTTTGTGGGATGCCCATAAGTAGTCCTTAGAGGGAGATTTACAGCATTGAATGAACATATTAGAAAATAAAGATCTAAAATCAATAATCTTTCACCTTAGGAAACAAGAAAAAGAAGAACAAATTAAACCCAAAGTAAACAGAAGAAAACAAATAATAAAAAACCAAAAGTTAGTACTTTGAAAAGATCAATAAAATCAGTAAGCCTCTAGCCAGGCTAACTAAGATAAAAGAGAGAGGACACAAATTACTAATATTAGAAATGAAAGAGGGGGGTATCACTACAGATGTCATGGACATTAAAAGTATAATAAAAGAATACTATGTATAACTCTATGCCCATAAATTTGATAACCTAGATGAAAGGAACCAATTCCTTGAAAGATATGATCTATCAAAATTCACACAAGAAATGACAATTCAATAGGTCTATATCTATTTTAAAAATTGAATCAATAATTAATAGCCTTTAAAAAACACAGAGCTTCAGGCCTAGGTGGGTTCACTTGTGAATCATGCCAACCATTTAAGGAAGAACTTATATCAATTTTCTACAATCTCCTTCAGAAAATAGAAGCACAGGGAATACTTTCTCATTCTGTGAGATCAGCATTACCCTAATTCCAAAGCCAGACAAAGACAATACAAGAAAAGAAAACTACAGACCAATACCTCTCATGAACATAGGCCTAAGATCATAACAGGCACCTCACCAAAGAAGATTTACTGATGGCAAATAAGCATATGAAAAGATGTTCCAAGCTCAGTTGGTTAGAGTGTGGTGTTACAAAACCAAGGTCAATAGTTCCAATCCCTGTACCAGCCAGCTATCTAAAAAAAGAAAGAAAGAAAGAAAAGATATACCATATCTTTTGCAAATTAAAATGCTGAGATATCACTGTATACCTATTAGAATGGCCTAAATCCTGACAACACCAGATGCCAGCAAGGATGTGGAACAACATTAACTCTCATTCATTGTTGATAGAAATGCAAAATGGTATAGCTACTTTAATACAGTTTGGCAGCTTCTGAGAAAGCTAAACATGTTGCCATACAATCCAGTGTGCCCTGGTATCTACCTGAAGCAGTTGAAAACTTATATCCAACAAAAACCTGTACATGGATGTTTATAGCAGCTTTATTCATAATTGCCAAAACTTGGAATCAACCAAGATGTCCTTCTGTAGGTGAATAAATAAACTGTAGTACATCCAGACAATGGAATATTATTCAGTGGTAAAAAGAAATGAACCATCAAGCCATGAAGACATGGAGGGACCTTAAATACATATTACTACATATAAAAGAAGCCAGTCTGAAAAGGCTACATACTGTATGATTCCAATTACACAACATACTGGAAAAGGCAAAACTATGGACACAGTAAAAAGATCAGTGGTTGCCAGGGTTTGAGGAGCAGAGGATGAATAAGCAGGGCACAGATGTGTTTTAGGGCAGTGAAACAACTCTGTATACTAAAACAGTGAATACATGTCACTATAATTTGTCCAAACCCGTAAAATGCACAACACAAAGAGTTAACCCTTATGTAAACTATTGTCTTTGGGTGATACTGATGTGTCCACATAGGTTCATCAATTGTAGCAAATGTACCACTCTGGTGGGGGATGGTGAAAATGTGGGAGGCTACGCATGTGCAAGAAAAATCTGTCTTTTCCATTCACCTTTGCTGTGAACCTAAAAAATAAGATTGCATTTAAAAAATTAGAGCATTACCTTTGGAAAAGTAAAAAAGCTATCAACATAGAATTTTAAACTCAACAACTTTCAAAAATAAAGGCAAGTATTTTTTTTCAGACAAACAAAAGCTGAGATGATTCAACACTATCAGACCTAAACTGAAAACTTATTAAAGGTAGTTCTCTTAAATAATTTAGAAAATGATACTTTTGGATCTACATGATGAAAAGCACAGAAAATGGTAAATATCTGGGAAAATATAAAAGTTCTTCCTTGTTTCTTAATCTTTTTATCAGATAGTTATTTAAAGTCAAAATAACAATGTATTATGGGATATATAACATGTGGAAGTAAAATGTATGACAATCTCACAAAAGACAAGAGTGGAGATGTGGAAATATCCTGTTATGAAGTTCTAATAATATACAATCTATTACATGAAGGAAGACTGTGGTATATTAAAGATGCATATTGTAGACCCTAAAGTGATCACTAATAAAATAAAACAGAGGTATAAGCTAATAGTGAAGATAAAATGAAATCATTAAAAAAATAAAAATTTTTTAAAAACCACAACTCTATTAATCAAAAAGAAAACAGAAAATGAGGGGAAAGGAATAAATGGATAGAAAATAAATAGCATAGCAATAATTTACATTAAACTGGATTTTTTTTAAAGCAAGACTTAACTGTATACTGTCTACAAGAAATCCATTTTAAATAGAAAGGTACAAATAGGTTAAAAGTAAGAGAATGGAAAGGATATCTATGCTAACAATCATAAAGAAGGCTAGAGTTGCTATATTCATTCCAGACAAAGGAAACTTCAGAATAAGGAATATTATGAGTAATAAAGAGGGACATTACATACACATCAACACATCAAAAAGACATGACAATTGTAAATGTGTATGCACCTGGTAATAGAGTCTCACTCCATTTCTTTTTTAATGTTTGACTGCTGACATCTTTTAAGCCTCACCTTCCCCTTTCCCCTGCTGCCCCACACTGTACAGTGATAAGCAAACCCGGATGCTCCTTCCACTGGAGCCAACAGGAGATTCAGACCAGGTGAGCCCCTGCATGCAGGAATCCTTGCTCTCTCAAGCCATTTTTAAACCTGCTTGGGAAGCCTTCCCTCCTCTCCCCAGAATAATATAATAAACTTCTCATATCCTCTTTGTGTGTGGCATCATCAGTTTTGATATCAAGCCAAATTTTGTGTGGGATCCATCCCACTTCTGTGGAGTGCCATAGCACACAAACAGAGACTCCAAATACATGAAGACAAAACTGATAGAATGGGAAAGACAAACAGTTAAATCTGAATTATAATTGACACTTCTCTCTCAACAAATGACAGTAGACAGAAAATCAGTAAGGTTAGACACTATCAACCAATTTGACCACATTGATATTTATAGAACAATCCACCTAACAACTACAGAATATGCACATTCTTTTGAAGTACACATGAAATATTCAGCAAGATAGACTAAGAAACTGGGCCATAAAACAAGTCCCAATAAATTTAAAAGGATTAAAATCATTTGGAATGTGTTCTGACTACAATGAAATTAAATTCGAAACAACAATAGACATCTGGTAAATTCCCAAATGTTTAATACACTTCTAAGTAATCAATAAGTCAAAAAAGAAATCACAGAAAAATAAGAAAATATTTTGAATTAAAATAAAAATACAACATATCAAAATTTGTGAGATGTAGTTAAAGCAGTGCTTAGAGGGCAATTTACAGCTTAAATTGTATTAGAAAAGGTCTTAAATCAACTACTTAGGTTTCCATCTTAAATAGCTGGAGAGCAAATTAAACTCAAAGTAAGCATAAGGAAGAAAATAAAAAAGATAAGACAAAAAATTCAAATAACAATGAATAGTGAAAAATCAATGGAAACAAGCTGGTTCTTTTATTATAAAATGTAACACATCAGAAAAATATACAAACAAAAATACAGCAAAATGACTTATCAAATGCCATGTCACTACCACTTGATCAAGAAAGGAGACAGGACCAGATTCCACAGGCAGCCTCACATCATGCCCCCTCCCAGACACTATCTTCTTTACCCCTCCTAAAGTAATCACTATGCTAACTTTTATGCAAATAGCAAATGACCTCCTTTTTTTTTTTAAGGTCAAACTTTACTTTTTTTTGTCACTTTTTTTTATTGAAAGATGATTTTTTATATTTGTGAGGTACAGAATTGAATATCAATACACATGTACAATATGTGGTGATCAAATCAGGATAATTATTACACTCGTGTTTACCAAACATAATCAATCTTTGGGACCCTTAATTAATTTCTCCCTAACCCTTGATTTTCATTATAATTTTACTGCGTAAGAACAGATCTTTAAAGTCTGGGCTGGCCGGTTAGCTCAGTCGGTGCTCTAGCACAGTGTTGTAACACCAAGGTCAAGGGTTCAGATCCCTGTACCAGCCAGCCACGCCCAAAAAATAAAGTCCAGAGTTTTTTAATCTTTATATAACAATAATCCAATGTGTATTACATGTGTTTGTTGACCATTCACATATCTTCCTTTGTTAAACATGTGTTCAGATATTCTTAACCAGGTTATTTGTCTTTGAAAACATCAATAAAAAAAACCTGATAAACCTCTAGCTACACAGATCAAAGCAAAAAGAGAGAAGACTCAAATTGCCAATTACTAACAATGAAAGAAGGGACATAAGTACAAATCTTTCAGATATCAAAAGAATAAAAGAATATGATGAACAATTTTATGCCAATTAATTTGACAATTTAGTTTACACAAAATAACTAAACCAGCTAGTTGTGCAGGAATATTCCAAAATAACACTTAAGGAAATTTCTTACCTTTCAAAAACTGTCAAAACAGTCCTTAGATCCATGTTAAACCCTAAGCCATTTGAAAGAAAGAACTACATATCAATTTAACCCCCCAAAAACATCTTTAAGTGTCTATAATGTGTGCTATGCATTAAGAATTCAAATTAAAGATACAGGCTTTTCTCATAGTGTACAATCTTCATTTGGCTGACTTCTGAAAAAACAGACATGAATAAGAGACAACACTAGATTTATTAAAGATCACAAGGCTAGCATTTATTGGAAAAGAAAAAAAAGCAAAAAAAATTGTGCAGTCTGGGGGTAGACAATTTAGTTATCAGCAATGTTCTTTCTCTTTGAAATAAGTTAGTAAAAAAGAAAACAATATTTATTATATGAAATGGATTCCCAAGGTAGGAAAAGTAGTACTCAAGAATATATTTTTGGTTATAAAAATTTAGTTATGCAATCAGCATTCAAAATTAGTTATGAGCATCTATATAATTACAAAAATTGATTCATGTTTTAACAAAGTGTTTTAAAAGCTCATCACATTAGAACAGGCACAATGTTTGGAAGGCATATAAATTCACATGGGCTTTTGAACATCCTCACTCCCAAATTCACAATCAGAATTTACAAAAGCAGCAAAAGATCAGTTCAAAGGGTTATATTTTTCCTTTCCTTATTCGAGGTTGCTAAGTCAAGTGAATGCTTTGAAAAAGGCAAAATAAACACTTCTCATAGCAGAAAGACCACAAAATTGAATGTAAACTATAGCTCTCCTTCAGGAGATTACACAAATACAAGTTCACTTGTACTTAGAACAAGGCTCATCACCTCTTGTAGTGTGGACATTCAACAGGCAAAGAGCAACACTCGCCCAGATACCAGCCTCAATTAGATCTTTTAGAATGCCTCGTGAGGATGTTATTTATGTCCAGGTAGCCAGCCTACTTATATGAGGGATCGTTTGTCCTTCTGCTGTTATTGTTATTGTTTGTTTGTTTTGAGGATGTTTATTAAATGTCATGGCATTACTTACTTGTGAATATATACATTGCTATTGATTGTTACAATGCTGTGGACATTTCATTTTAAATAGCAAACTTTCTCCTATCTACTGGACTCACTCTTTCCTGGTTTCAGATCACTGTCTATCGAAAATCATACATTTCTAAGCCCATTATCAGTTTCTCAGCTCCTGCTAGAAAGGATGTAATTTTATCTTGTTGATTTACATAAACAAAGGCTCTGTTACTCCCCATTAGCCTCCTGCAACAGAAATCTGATAAAACCAACAGCAAAGCTAAGTATCAGAGACTTGGGAGTATCACCTATGTATGTGGGGTAGAACTGGAAATAACTAAAATACAACTAAATACCCTATCTTGAGTGAACTGGGATCAGATCAATTTTATTGCACTTTCCTCTTGACTCAAAAACACAAAAGATCTCAGAATTTCAGAGAATTATGAATTAGAACATACTTCAAAGTCACATAATTTGACATCCCAACTTTTTAAACAAAATTTCCAAAAAAATTTAGACTTCTTGTTTCCTGATATCTTACCAAGACTTACACTGACATAAATCTGTACTTAACTTCAACTGGAGGTCAGTTAACTTTTCAAAAAATGCTGTCGCAAATAACTGTACATCTTAATTCATAAAAAAAAAAAATCTTGGATTTTTAAATTAATAAAAAACTATGACAAAAATCTAGCAAATGGCCTCACAAACCTTTAAACACTGATTTTTTTGTTGCTGTTACTTGCTGAAAATGAGGTTTTAGGATAGGCTGTGAACTTCAAAGTATTTATAATCCTGCAGTCAACTCCAATCAGAAGTTATCTGAGAAAAGAGAAGACAAGGAATGCCTGGCGTAAGCTGTCCCATAGCAAAGAGGACCCACAGCCACAGGGCTGAGCTTCGATTTCCCAATTCACTCCAAATCCCACCGCTTTATACTGCAACAGCTGTCACTCTCACAGGGCTATCAAAAGCAGACGCCAAACCAGTATCCTCCACACCTTTTTTATGGTATGGCCCACTTTTATCTATCCTAATGGAAGTATCAAAAACTAATTTTATCTGGAATGCATTTCATGATGTTATTTCTTGCTCCCTGAGTATACAGTGATTAGGGTGGAAGGGAGGTGGCACTCAGAGAAAATATCCTCAATGCCATCATACGAGGGCAATGGATAGACGCTCCAGCACTGAGATAATCAACCCAGTGAAAATGCTAAGCTAGGGATAGCATTTCACCCCTCCCAGGGACACGATACCTCCAGCTGGGGTCTGAGCAGCAGCCGCGCAGAAGGGCAGGAGAAGCGAAGTCTCCCTCTGAGCACGTTCTGCAAAAGGGGACACCTTTGAGATAGTGAGACAGGAGATGGGAGTGAGTCAGTAGACGACCTGCCCAACATCAAATAAGCAGTCTCTGGAGCTTGAAAGAAGGGCGAGAGGGCCAAGGGGACTGGGAGCTGGCTCTGGTGGTCTGGAGGGCAGTGCTCCTCCCAACATCACACAATGCAGTGCATGCAGAGCGAACAGCCCAGGGAAGAGGGCACTCGGGTAGTGCTTCCACACAGGCAGATGTGCACCCTCAGCTAAGAACCACACTCCCATCCACAAGAGTCACCACAGCCATTCCCTTCACTCCGAAAATAAAGTGAGCCCTCCTTCACCCAGCAGTGATCAGGGTAAGATGGAAGGCAGGGGAGGAGGGAAACAGAGACCACTACCAGCTGCGGGGTCTAAAACACTAATTCTCAACTTCTGTCTCATCCACTAGGTTGCTTTTAACCAGAGCTGTTGCTTGGTAACAGATTTCAGCAGATTTGAAATGGATTTCTTCCTCCCACAGTCCACACAAAAACAAGTAGGGAAACAACCAAAAGATAAGGCAACTGACGGAAAAATTTAGGTGTTTGGAAGATCCTGGAAGGCAGGATCATACGAAAGCTCCTGATAATGTCCTGACTAGAGCTGTCTGAGCCGACTGGCCACAGGCCATGAGAGTTAGGGCAAAGCAGAAGCCTTCATGAAAGACTGATCTCCTGCCAAGAACGCCCCCTCCCTGATTCCTCCTACTCGTGGTATCTGGTACAGGCCCGTTACCCTCTCTGAGGCTGTTCCTTCTCTATAATAATGGAGAAACCACCACTGACCTGGCAGTCATTGTGAATATTAAATGAGATAATCCAAGGCAGTGTCTACAATGCCAGATACATAGCAATAGATAAATATTTGTTAGAAAATTAGTAGTCAGAGATGTTCATCCTGTCACCTTCCAAGGTCATCAGCTATTTCTGGGATTAAATAGTAACACCTACCCTTTACTGAGACTTTACCTCTCCTGGCCCCGTGCTAAGCACTTGACACGTCTCACTGACATCCTGCAATGGTCCAGCAGAAACTGTTATTATCCCCACTATTTTTAAACAAGTGAGCAAACTAAGGAGCCACAAGTTAAGTAACTTGCTGGACATGACACAACCAGTATGCGATTAGCCACAGCCCACACCCAGATCCATTTGACTTCAAAGCCTACCTTCGCTACCACTATGCTATACACCCCTGGTGACACCTTAAAAAGGTACCTGAGCCTCATGTCCCACAAAGTCAAGTCCAGATATTAAAAAGGGCACAGAGGAGTCAGCCTTTTAGGTGTATTACTCCAGGCTGGTTGGAGCTCGTAGTGACCAGCTGAGCTTCACATCAGCTCTACAGAGGAGGAAGCATGAGCACTCCTGACTTCCCTCATTGCCCTTCTGAAATCTGAACTGTCTCCAAAGGGCACCTGGGATGTGACAGAACCCCACAAAAGCCAGAGAGTTCCATATAATTTCCCTTCCTGGCTGAAGGCAGGTTAGGGACCTCGGCATAAGACAGGATGCCCTCAACAGCCTAGAAAGGACCTGGGAAGACTGGCCTTCCCTCTGGCACCCATCTGGCCTGTTCATACCTCCCATGCTCAGAAGAAAAGACCAGTCAGTTTGAGTCCTTAGCCACAGCAAGATAAAGAAAACCACTAGCCACAAGCAAGGAAACAACCACTGGGCCACTGCCTTTGGTCTGGAGATGCCAGAGCAGGAGCCCTAGTGGACTAGCTGGTTCTTGGTAAAAAGGAGAAAGACAAACGGGTAGACTTCATTTGTAGGGTGACTTTGGAAGTCCTGTAGTGCAGGAACTCTGGCTGACCGGGCATTGGTGATAGTCAGGCACAAGGAGAAGCTGAAAGGGAACACGAGGGATCAGTGAACATCCTACAGACCGAGGGGGAAGCTTCCAAAAAGGGAGATGGTGGGAGAGGACTGGGTAGGAGATGGCACAAATAACATAAAGAGATCAGAACCAGAAAAGGCACAGCCTTGGGTGACGACAACAGGGAAAACAGTGACAGGAGACATGACCAGAGACACACCAGGAAACACTAGGTCATGAAGGAGACCAAAGCTGGGGCACACAGGCTCGGGGCTTGACTCTGCCACAGCTGTGGCTTTGAGAGGATCTGGAAACCACTCTGGGCCTCAATTTCCTTGACTGCACAGTGGAATAACAATCCCTGCTTTGTCACAAGGCTCTCGTGAGGACCAGATAAGATTACAGATACAAAAGCACTTTTTATGTGGTTAGGCAGGAGGCTGAGATCTGGCCACCTGCAGTCTGTAGTGTCCCCTCCCATGTCTCCAGCACAGGCTGAAGTGCAGACGCTGGGACTATTTAAAGGTCACTGGGCAGGCGTGCTTACTTCCTGCTTCACACAGCAAAGCTCTGTCTTCCCACCTGCTCTCCCCTGGCTCAGCTCCAGGGGAGAACAAAAAATAAGGTCAGTTTAAAAGTAAACATTTATAAAAAATGAGGGAGAAAAAAAAACAGCAAAAGAGTCTGCACTGAATGTTAGAAAATACATTCCATAGTCAGGCGTGGAATCAGAACAGCAAGAATGTCCAGGTTCAGATTAAGAAACAACATCGATTACCAAAAAGTGCTTGTTTTCTACTTCACTCCATGGCCAGGAGCTCCACGGGCTTGTGTAGGGCAGAATCACTCATTCTCAGACACCAGAATAAAAATGTGTCCATGCTGTGTGTTGCAGTGGTGATGGTCTCCATGCTGAGAGACAAGCTGCAAAGTCCCTGTTGATCTCAAAAGTCTGTCTCTTACTGTTGCACTTCTGCAATCTCCAGTGGGGCTGCCTCTCACCTCCGTGGAATCACTCACTCCCCAGGCTTATCTGCTGCTACCTAACAAGGTTTTCATTTATGAGAATTCAGTGGGACACCATCCAAAGAGGACACGGGTGTATGAAGAAGGTTCCACTCCATAAGATATAGAACCCACCTCTCAGTGTGCTATAGACATCTGGATTTGAGACATGGTGTTGCTTCCAAAAGAAACCCTCAAATGTTCAAATCACAAGCAACATTGCTGCAAGATAAAAGGCACATGTCTGTAAGAGAGAAGTTTAGAAGATATTTACAAAACTGTCCACCAGCTTCTGTCCATAGTGCCTTCCAAAGCTTTGCAAAACTGACCGTGTATTATGTAAGACACACAGCAAAACACTTCTTCACAGCATCCCTAGGAAGGAAAAAACACAAAGGTTACTGGGACATCATGACTCCAAAGTCTCCTGCAAGTGGTAAAGACCCTCCTTTAGAGTTTCCTGGGCACTCAAGAGTAGCACGCTGCAGAGTGGAAAGTATCTAGACTGCGAGGTCAGACCTACTTGGCATCAAACCGCAGCTTTGACATTTATTAGTAGTATTATCCTGGGCAAGTTACTCGTCCTGTTTGAGTTTCAAATTCCTCATCTGTAAGAGAAGATGTCCCCACTTTCCCTATAGACCGCTTGTGGGAATTAGTGTATTGCACAGAATGGGTATTTAATAAATGATAGCTGTCATCATAATCAGGAAAAGATAGGAAGGAAGTACAGACTATCAGAAACTAAGAAATTAGTCAGGACTGTCATACTTCAATATCAGCCATAATCACAAAATGCACTGAAAGCATTAAGTCAAATAGTCACAATGGCCTTTCTTCATTTAAGCAAAAAGCAGAAACTTGTAAATGAGCATGTCTCATGAGCTCCCTAGCACAGGGAGCTCTCTATAGGTACTGAGCACTCATTAACATGCTGTATCAGCCCTATCAAAGGTATTTACTCTTTGGAATTCAGAGTGCAAGGAAGGAGTGGGTGCTCAATGGATTACTATTCTGTCCAAGCAAGCACCTCCATTTCCACCACCACTATCACTGTGGAAATGGCACTGGGTTTCCCAGACCCAGCTCTGTTCCTTCTGTGTTCTCTGCTGCAGTTGCACTAAGGACGCTGGGAGTCACATAAAGGAGGGGGAGGTGAGTGAATGCATTTGCATGAGCAGGCGCTACATTTTAATATCAAGATAATTCTACAACAGCATTTCTTGATATATGTTCTGCATTATAGTCCCAGGAGATGTTTTGCATAAGAAGTTTTATGGCCAAATAAGTCCCTGTCATGGCAGCTCTCAACTGACATGTAGCATATTAAAGGGCCTTGAAAGCTGGGCAATGAGAAACTTACCTAATTTTGCTTATTTCCCAAACCTGCTTGATCATAGAACCATTTTCTCCCACATGTTTCTTTGGAATACTATGGGAAAAGCTATTCTAGGGGAAGCTACACAAAGAAGGGTAGGACCTAGCTTTGTGATCTCTCCCTAATACGGGAATTTTCATCTGCTCAATACACAAAATGCACTATTTCAAACAGAATTCCATCGTTCCATCCATCCACTGTAGATAAGATCTACACATGCCAAGCCAGATCAAGCCTGAAGCCCTGAAGAACGGCACCAAGCAAGCCCACCTGCATGGGTGAGACTTGTACAACTGCTCTGGGTCCAGATTCAGAAGGGTCCACATTTCATTCAATGTTCTGATGTCACCATATCAAAATTCTTAATCATTTTTGAACAAGGGGCCCACATTTTCATTTTGCACTGGGCCCTGCAAATTATGTGGCCAGTTCAGGCACCAAGATATGTTCAAAATGTTAGCAGGTTAATAAATATCTTACTGAATGCTCAGATATGATAGGATCTGGCTTATGTCACATAAAAACCTAGTTTCCCAGGATATCCCTGCCCAAATTCTTCAGATGACCCCCCAAAACTGGCCAAGTCTGCAGGGAGTATTTTATAACTGCTATATCCACATAAATCCTATCCACAAAGCCATCGAGCTGCCATTAACTTGATGGGCTTGCTAACTTCTCATCTAATCAATCACTCCCCCAGCACCTTCAAATCACTGTCAGCAACAGACCTGGAATGCATAAGACATAAGACTTGCTCTTTCTCCTCACAGCTCAGGTATAATTTTTCATTTCCTCAACATAATTAAGGAAAAGTTTGTTTTTAGTTAACAGGTAATAAAAGAGAAGAATGGAAATTAAATGGTTGCACTAGAACAGAGTCAGAGGCAAAGATCACCAGGCTAACTTTGAGAGGCCTGTCATTGAAGGTGTTTATTTAAGGAGGTTTGGAGCATCAGAACCTCAGAGCTGGAAGGGGTCTCTGGAAATGATAGAATTCAACCCACTCTACTGATCGATGCCTCATCTGGGGCCAGAGGGGTCAATAGAGTTGCCCAAGGTCACACTGCTAATTTGTTCCTCCACAGTCCTGGTCTTTTTTACTTTCCTTTTTATAAACTCTTCTGAAACTTTCCCATCAGTGGAAAACAAGCATAAATTGAGATACCTCCATCTCTTGCTCAATAATATTAAAGTAATATTTAAAAAAAAAAAAAAAAAAACCTACTCAAAGCTACAGGTTAAAAGAGTAATAATGTACATATATGCACTATATATCAGACTGGAATGTTCACAGCATAAGGAATTGGTGGACCTGGGTTAACACCCATCATGAGTTGTATAATTAGAGTGGGCAGAGGGGTAACCCTTAGCTTACCATTATATAAAATAGATAGAACGTTTGCCTATTTGGCTCAAAGGACTTTAATAAAGATAAATAAAACAAGTATGCTATGAAAGCACTATCTAAACTAAAAGGCCCTATGCAAACATATCATTATCCACAAATGACAGAAATTATACTTCTAAATACAAAGTTAGACTTACCTTGCAAATGGTATGAAAGAAAGGCTGTACCTACAATGAAAAACAAACAAAACAGAAGATCAAATTGAATGAAGAGAGTGGAAGATTACACAGTAACGGGCTTCTGAGCTGTAAGAGCATCTGCCATGATTCATGGAAACCCTCTCCCCTCCTCGTCCTGGGGCTGCACACGCACAAAGGCTCACTTATGCGCAAGTGCGCACACACACTGTGCCATGTGTACAGCCAACTAGCCACAGAAGGAGGGCAAAAGGCTCATGTGGAGATAACCAGTGACCTCAGCCATACTGAGGTTCTGCTTTAACCAAGTGAGCCAGCAACAATCACCTAAAATAGGCAGATTCCAGATTTCCAGATGACATAATCCTATTCTGAAAAAATACCAAGTAAAATCCAAATCAGTTTTCCTCTAACATTTCACAAATGCTCAACAGAATTTAACTTCTACCCAATTGGGATAAATTTTCTGCTTCGTTCCTATTAATTTTAAAAGAAGAGGAAAGAGAATAGAAAACAGAAAAAAAGAAAAAGAAAAAACCACAACCAACTACTCTATGGATGAAAACTTAAAGCTATGATTCTTCAAAAACCCAAGCCCAAAGGTATCTTGGCGAATCTCAGTTAGCTCAGCCCGTCGCCTAGAAGGGACCCACACAGGGAAGGGGTTCCATAACTCTACACAACCAGGCACTGTGTGTCAGGCAGGGCATAAACTGGTCAGCCCAAAGAAAAAAAGTAGTCAGAATACATCAGTGCTGGAGGGAGTATCACCACCCATCTGAACCCATATGAATGCTGAATCTTTGAAACTGGCTACAAAATCAGTCTATAAGAAAAGAAAGCCATGTGTATGCGGGTACTAATGTCTGCCCCCAGAAGAAAACCATAATATAAACATTAGCCATCAAACCAGGCCCTTTCAGTATCTACTACCAAAATGTGTGTCATATTAGAGCAGGCCATCATTCTTCTCCATATCTTACATTTACCATGTACAGAATCTCATTTATTTGTGAACATGGTAAATTACAAAAGGCAATTTGAAAGTATATTTATTCAAGAGTCCAAAATTACTAAAGGGAGAGGTGGGTGTTAAGCTTACTGTCTCAAAATCCATTTCTACCAAATAGGAGTGAATTGATCCTTAGGAGCTTTAAAACTTCCATAGCCCTCTCTTTTCTTTGCATTACAGCAAACATTTCTTTCCAAAATAAATCACTCACATCTATAGTAAACTGTTCTGGCAGATATCTTCTCTTGATAAACTTTGAAAGCATTACAGAAATGTCTCAAAAGCTATAGATTCCATTCATGCCCCCACCCTTCTCACTTTAATGATGTACAGGTTTGAAGGGGCCATGAACATACAGCCTCATCCATGGCCTCAAAAAATGTTTTCCGTAGCTTGGCCCTTGAGTTATAATTTTCTTGTCTTCACCTGCATCACCAAAAGCCCACAGCCTCCAGTGCATATGCTGATCCTACAACCCACGTCCACATGGTTTTCCATTTCATCAGTCACTGCTCCTCATCTCCTGCTGACAATTCACTCTTTGTCCTTCTGTCAAATGATTCAGTCCATCACAAATTAACACTCATTATTCTTCTTACCACTTTCCTTTTTTGTTAATGTCTATTTGACTCACAAGCCTCTTTTTACCCACCCTTATGATACTTTCATTGTGCCTGCACTTACCGGAAATGAGTTGTTTGATAACATTTGTAACATCTCAAAATCAACCATAAGCCCAGCAAAAACACTGCAGCAGGCAAACAACCTCCCATGACCATTCAGGCCACTAATGCCATCTTTTGGCAGTGGACCGAGTCGATGGGCTTTTGCTCTGTAGCCTGACTTCACTTGCATCACTGAGAATTGTTAAATTAAAGAGCTTCTGTGTTTTCCTAATCCTCCTACTCACAACATGTGGGTTTTACCTCCTTCAGCTGCATTAGTCAGAAGTCTATGTGGGAGAGGACTGTTCAAAAGGTTACTTACCACGTCAAGGCCAAAGACTGCAAAATGCAGAAGATGAGCGCAAGTCCCTTGTTATGCCACTGAAAGAAAAATAATATGGTTCCAGCAAAGTGTGTGACAAGAGGCATTAAGTCAAAAAGGTTAAGGAAAATTAAAATATACACTTACCCAAAAAGCAGAACACAGAGTAAGTGCAAAACACAACTAGAGGGAGAAACATTCTTTAATTAACACAATGACAAGATAGCAAAATATTAAAAAATTTTTAAAACTTTAAAGACTTATTATTCTTAGCAAACTCACAACAATACTTATTACGCTGCAGTAATCAGATTCTGTGATTATCACAGAAACCAAAATCATTTTCACTTCAAAGCATTTAACGCATGTGAGCACCCTTGTTTGGCAGAAGTGTTAAAATCCCCATGAAATCAAACTGACAATAAAGATTCATGTAGATTAAAAAAAGATCCTCTTCTACTTTCAAGTTCCTCAGAATCTCTACCCAGCAAACAAAATCACATTTCTGGCCCACGCATTCGTCCATCCATCTTTTCATTCTAACATACTAAAATAAGCTTAACACAGACCTCTGTATTTTAACTCTTGCCAGGCACTAGTCTCTGGAGTAAAAAGGATGTGGGAGGACAAAGGTCAACATGAGATATCAGTCTCACAGTCAGCAAGCCAGTTATTTGTTTACACATCACCTAACACTTTCCCTAACTCCTTTCATAGAAAGTTCTTTGTGCAAGAGACATGTCCAGGCCATCTACATCCAGGGCTGGCCAAGTACAACTGGTGCTCGAGCTGCCAGCCATGCCTTTCCTTTCCATCCTTCTATAATAGTAACTACTAAGTAAGTATGTCCTAAATGTTTCCTCTGTATCCAGTATTGTGCCCAATGCTCTGAAAGGACACAAAATAAGCTGCAAATGTGATCATTGCCTAACTCTCCCACTTGAACAAATAAGATGTACAGAAATGAAACTAAAAATAAAAGTATGTTGATCAAGTTCCAAATGTTGCTTTCCGGTAATTATAATAAGAATCCAGAGAAAGTGGTCTGGAATGACTTTGATGGATGCATGGAAAAGAATGAGCAAAAAAATGGAGAGGCATTCTGGGTTGATGGGACAGGAAGACATGACAAAACTGAAGGCACTGTTGTCAGAGCAGGGCACAAGGATGACAGATCACAAGGAGAGCGCCCTCACTTCAGGAAGACTGATGAAAATGACTAATGACGTATAATCCCATCGAGTACCATCCCAACGTCAGATAATGATGAGGGAAAAAAGAGCCCATCCTAGAGATGAACACCCACTCTAGATAATGAACTCTGCATTTCTGAGTTATTCCCTCTAAGCTCTGCCTGTGTTTGGCTTCAACCATCACCAGGAAGGTGTCTGAGCTCTCTTACTACCATTATCAGCTGGGCTAATGTGACAAACAGCACCCTCTAGAGGTGCTTTATAGAACTGGTAGTAGCTTGACACCAACTGAACCACAAAGGTAGGGGAGGAGGTCATGGTAACTATTAGCAGAATGCTCCCTTCTGCCACGTGGTTATAGGAATTGGGTAATAAGTCAAGATGAAAAGCCAAAAAAAAAAAGAGGTCCTTAGGTTTAAGAGGAAAAAAATTCCATATGGCAGAAATAACAGCTCCCTTTTGAGAAGTCCAGCTAAAAAGCAGAACTTACCAGCACCAGGATAGTTGCAATCAAACGCGTAGGCTCAAACATTCGCTTCAGCTGATTCATCGGTCCCATGAGGAAGATCGTACTAAGAGGCAAACACACACACAAGCTGTTCAACCAGAACAGAACCACAGTAGGTGCACCAGGTCTCATCCCCAAGATTTCCTGTAGCAGGAACAGCAGTAATAGTAGCTAACATTTGAAAAGCTCTTACTCTGTGGCAGGCACTGTGCTTAAGGGATTTCTGTGCATTATTCTCATTTAATCCATCAAAAACCTATAGGGTAGGAACAATTATCATACGGATTTTACAGATGTGGAAACTGAAGCCCAGAGGGTTACTTATCCAAGGCCATCCAAATAGCAAATGATAGATTTAGGCTGGAAACCTATGTGGGTCTGACTCTAGAACCACATTCATACCACTAGGTTAGATGACTTCTCTGAGAGGTGCTACCTTGCCTCCTTCACAATCTACCCATCAAAACAAACTAATGAACCAAAAAGCTCAGGAAATCTAAAAAAGAAAAACCAAACCTTATAGGCTTAGGTTGCTTATTGTTAAAAAGTAATACATTTCTTTTTCTTTCATAATCTCCAGGGAATAATTCTAATGATGATTATTATATCATCTATTATTTGTTGAATGTTTGCTAAATGCCAGGTAATACATAAACTACCTCATTTCGTCCCCTCAACAACTGTGAGTTAGGTATTATTGCACTTATTTTAGAGATGAGAAAGTGAAGCTCAGAAGTTACTTATGCAAGATCTCACAGCTAGGAATCCAAAGAACTGGCATTCAAACCCACATCTACTGAATTCCAAAGCTCCAAAAGACATCCCTAGCATGCCTTCTATATGAATGGAACTCAAAAGGTGTAGTAAGATGCTGCCTGTGCTGTCACACAAATATAGATGGGACACAGAAAGCCCCAAAGGAAAAGGTCATCAATTCTGGGGAAGAGGAGGTAATCAGGAAGAGCTTCACAGAAGAGGTGACTTTTGAGCCAGGTCTTGACAAATGAGCAAGTACCCACCAAACTGGGGGAGGAAAAGATGGGGCAACACTCCAGGCAGAGAAGACAGCCCCAGCAAAAGTACAAAAACGTTTGGAGAAATACGAGAAGTTCAGCCTGGCTGGGGAATGAGACTGGGGTGAAGCCAGATCTCGAAGGACCTGGCTTGTACACATGCCGAGGAGTCTGGGCTTCACCTGTGGAGAGGAACAGGGAGCCACTCGAGGGGCTTAGGCAGAACTATAAACAAATGGCCCCAGAGCTCAGCAGAACATGGCCTAGAGAGGACCAAGAAAGGAGGCAGAGAAGCCCAACAGAGGCATCTTATAGAAGTTCAGGGGAGAGGTGATGCGGACCAAAGCCAAGACGAGCTCAGGTATAACCTTCTCCAGGAAGCCCTCCCTGCCTCTCTGGGTCAGATCAGGTCAGCTACCTTTCCCTGAGCATCTCTCTTTCCATATCCTGCTGTGTCATCCACTTAAATGTCTTTCTGCCTGGCTGACCAGTGAGCTCCACTGCAGCAGGGACCAAACTGTATTTGTCTTTGCATCCTCAGAGTCCAGCACAGAGTGTGATCAATGCTTATGCATTGGGCCTGTAAGTCAATCAGTGAGGGACAAAGAGCCACGGGGACAAAGAGAAAGGACCCAGGTAAGAGAGGTCAACACCAATCCTTGGTGAGTAATATGGGGTTCGGAGAACTTGGAACCCCAGGACTCTGAAGCTGTTTACAGAGATATAAGGGAAGGGGGAAGGCTGAGGAAAGCTAACTGAGTTCAGACATCTACGGGTCATTCAGGTAGAGGCCAGACCAGTGCTCCCAGCTGGAAAGGTTGGCTTGGCATTGTCAGCACAGGTGTGGTGGAAGCATTAGAGTGAATGAACGTGGCCTGGCATGTTTGTGCACCTGCAGCATGTGAAATGGGCTGCCCACATGAGGGGGAAGCACTCCATCATTTGCTCTGCCCACATGAGCTGATACTCTGGTCCAGGATGGTCTAACACTAATCCCAGTTTTACTTACAGCCACTGGCCTGGTGAACCCCTTTAAAGCCATCAGCTCAGTGTCAGACAGCAGTAAGACTACAGCAATGGAGAGCACTGTTTTGTAAACCTTGGAGAAATCATTCAACCACTCTGTGCCACAGTTCCCTCAAAAGTAAAATCACAACAATCATATATTTCCTACTTTCTCCCAGGGGTGTCTCAAAGATAAACTAAGATATAAAATGTTTTGAAATAATTGGATATGAATGTGATATATTCTAACTCCCTCTTTTCTCTCTAAATCCTTAAAACTACTGGAGCATCCTCCTTCACCTCCCTCAAGCACAATCCACATCCATTTTCCCATCTAATGACTGGCAAAGGTTAGATAAAAAGAAAAAGTTACCTCCCAATTGATGCGATGTTACCAAATGTGTAAAACACTGCAAAGAGGTGTAGGCCCTTCCTGGGCACCCATAGCAGGAAAGTACCCTGGAATTTAAAGGACAGTATTTACACATGTACAACCTACCCTACCACAGCCACATGCCCAGGAGCTCACAGAGGACAGATGCCCTACGGAGCCTGTTTCCATCTTCCCTCATCTCTCTCTCCCCTTATCCATGCATTTTAGTGAACAGCAAGAGAACAGGAAGTAAATGAGAGGGGAAAGATATAACAAAGGAGCGTAGGGGGAAATGATAGAGAAGAGAGGAAAATCTTACCAGCAGTGAGCAGAGAATTCCAATAGCAAAACACGCGATGAAGCCTTTTATTCTGGTACCCCAGCTTAGTGAAGATGCCTCAACAACCTGAAATTTTAACAAACTGATTACATATATAAATATGTATATTTACCAAAACCAAAAGAAGCACATAATTAAACTTAGAAGCAGTGTTAATTCGTAGGCAGGGAACGTGAAATCCTACACACTCAGAGTTCTTATCAGAACTGTGAGCGCTTATCCAGACATGAATCTCCTCTCCAGCAGCTAAGACCTTATTGTGCCTCTGGATGAACATCTCCAGAAGTGGAGACTCCCTGCCTCAAACACAATCCATTTCACAAGCAATAGACCCTAGAGTAGCCCAGAGCCTCACCACAGCCCAGGCAGGATGAGGGCCACAACTGGAAAGGCATGAGCTCCACCAGGCAGGGTCCCAGGAAAAAGGAAAAAAATGAGGGGACAATACTCAAGCAGCTGGGACAATTGGTCATCCTCTCCTATGCCAACCAGCCAAGCTGCAGCAATTGCTGCTCCTGCAGCATTTCTGGGTCCTCAGAGGGCTAAGGCTCTCATCCTTGTCAGGACTCTCAACCATGTTATTCCCTCTTGGTGCAGGTGTATTTACATCAGCCAATTCACCCAAGTGTGAGACAGATCCTGGTTAATTAATTACTGCCCTGCTTATCCTGACTCTCTGCCATCATGAATAATCCGTCCCCAGAGTAAAGTTCAGGAGAAACAAAGACTTCTGAAAAACTCTACTAAACAGGAGAACCTATGAATATCTCCCAATGGTTCTTTATCCATGTCAAAGATGATAACCAAGCCTCTGCACCAGACCTTCCCGATCTGTCCACCCGATGCAAGTCAGCACAGCTGCTCCATACTGGACACAGATAGTTGCCACTGAAAGACCAAAGCCAAGGCAAGGCAGCCAGGCCCTGTGTATATTCCATGCATGGCTCACCTTGTGTGGCCACCACAGTCTCCATTCGGCAATTTGGCCAAAGTTGCCTGCCACGTTTCCACTCGTCTAATGGAGGAAGGTAGGTGGTGACAGAGGGTGCAAGACTAGAAAATCCCTCAGCCTTGACTCCCTCCTGCTCAGGAACCTGTTTTCAACCCTGTCTCCATACTACCTGTCAAACCAGAAGCTTGAAGAGAAGGACAAGAGTCTCCCCCAGGTGTGGCAGGTATTGCTACAGAATGGCTTAATCTCCACTCAGGAGAAAGGTGTTTAGGTCAAGTTGTAAAAAAGGGTTCTCTTCCTACCCCCATATATTCACACATATTGAAAGTGGGCTCATAACACTGCAATACCACACACGCGCGCGCGCACGCACAAAATTCGCATAAATTTGTGGCAACATGACCCTGCATAGAAGGCACACTTCGGGATGGGAACATGCAGTAGGGAGCAGGTGGAAGGACCTGACAGATAGCCATCTGGTTCTATACTGAGGAAAACCTCTCCTCCTTGAGGAGTCTGGTTTCTTAAACCCTCTTGGGCTTCAAAATGAGCTATGTGATGCTCTGTTATCAGGCTTTCCTGGGCCCCAGACAATGAGACCACTTCTAACTAACATTTTTAACCTCCCCTCAAGGACAGAATAAAATGAAAAGCTACAACTCTTCCTACCCATGCAAAGAACTTACTTTGCCAGGGTGGGAGGAAAAAGAAAAAAGGAGTCGCAAGTAGGAAGAAAGAGTGGTAGTAGTACTGGATTGGATTTGTTGTCTGAGCACTACTTGGCATCAACAGGGATATTCAAAAAGATTCAACCTTTTTCTTTTTTTTTTTTTAAGAAGATAAACCATAGGTTAAGTACAAAATTTGAATTGGCCTTGGCATTTATAACGCTAAACAGTCTCAATAGGACAGTGAGATTCCAGTCCTCATAAAAATCAAAATCACTGGCAATGAGAAGCAGTTCCACCAAAAACATGTACCTGATGTCTACTTTCAGAAAGGAAAGTGACACTTTGGTTCTGCAAATTTCTCAAGCTTAATACACCCAAATGTTACCTTTTTCAACCAAAATTGGCAACAGGGGGAGAATCTCACCATTGTGTTTTTCCACTATTTTTCCACTACAATTCCAAGTTCTTTCACATGCACGCTTGGTCAGGGAAAGAGGAAGCTGTTGTGCCACTTCTTCTAACTGGACTCAGTGAAAGCAAAAGACTGCTTCTTGCCAATTTATGAAAACAAACTCAGTTGATGTAAAATGTCTCTATAAATTCAGTTGCTGGAAGCCAATCTAGTGCACTTTTTTGGAAATTAGAGTAGCTAAAATATAGTACCTGGATAGAATTCACAGGCAATGTGCTCATAAGCTAAGTGGCAGTTATGCACAAAGAAAGATCCCTTTGACTCCAGAATGTGGAGAGAAGAGGGACTCTTGCCAAGAAGTAAAAGTGAGAATTGTTCTGGGAAACAGGACTGGTAACCAGAGTGAGAAAGGAATACTGCTTCATCCCTGCACTTTAAAATCGGGCACCAATCATACCCTCCTTGTCCCTAGAATCCTTTATAGAAAACATAAAACCTACAGTTTCAGAAAGAAGTTCACTAAAGACATAAGGTGCATTTATGAAGATGAGGTATCAATCAGAACACTCATCATGAGGCTATTTACTATTAGACATGCCATGCAAAGTTTATAACTACCTAAGAGAGGTGAGAGAAACATAAAGTTATACTTTTATGGTTTGCATTAAAAGAACAAAAAATTTTTAAGAGTACTCACTTCTGGTGACCTCAGACAGGTTATATAATTGAATTTGAAGAGATTTTTAGGCCACCTAATCCAACTAACCACAAGAAAAGACAAATTTCACCACAGAATCCTCTAGCTTTGCCAGCCTCAAAACCATGGAAAATGTGAGAGGATCAAGTCGGCACAAACATTTTAAAGGAGACCCTAACATAGTAGGTAAAAACTAAGCTAAAACAACCATGAAAATGAAGTCATCGGCTACAGAATGTTTCCCAGGAGTTCAAGACTCCGGAAGTGCCTACAATGTTGCATATAAACAGGAATCTCATTCAGAAAGAGAAAACTGACAGCAATATTGTAGAACAAGAGAGAAGCACATACTCTTCTTAAAATAGATTTAATGCCTGCCTGAGTTTACATGTTATAAAGCACCTCACTGTACCCAACACAGGCATTCACTATCTCAGATAAAAAACTCCACATTTATATTTTCAAATTGTACTACATCATTGATTTTTAGTATCTGTCCACTGCTTCATGAGTATTTTCTAAATGTCTAATAGCTGCATCATCCCACTATCAATATCCCACCTCCCCAAGAGTCTTAATGAAAATAAAGTGTCTCCCTCTTAGGCCTCACTGCTCATGAAAGCTTTTTGACTAAGGAGAATAAAGCTCTAGGTAACAATGAGGGTCAACTACCTAAGTGTCAGAACCTAGGTTCAGTCTGAGGTTCGACATGAATTTATAATAGAGAACAGAAATCAAGAAGGGAGAACCCATGAAATTACTCCTGAGCCTTGACCAATTAATAAAGGCAACAAATTAAAAAGAACTCACAGTTGTTCTGAAATGTCAAAAAAAGTTAAACCTCAATTCATATAAAACTTGATTCCTATAGTGTTACTCCTTCAAGATGAAGATTCAGAGAGCAAGTTTTACATCCTGAGATTTCAGAAGTGGTGGAGATACCATTATCATACGAAACAAAACTCAGAATGAAATCAGCAACCACAAAGGTGGGTCAAAGCATCATTTAGAGAAAACCACGAGGAATACAGACTCAAGTTAGAGGAAAAACTCAGGTTTCCTGTTGAAAGTGGCCATACCATCTTGTTCACCACCCCAATTTTACAGATGAGGAAACAGAGGCTAAGGAATACACCAAAAAGTAAATAGAAATGTTGTTTTGTCATCCAGAAAGGAAAATGAAAATAAAAGCTGAAAGCACCCAGAATAGAAGTACATCATTCTGTGTGGTTCTAAAATACAGGCATTAGTGACCGGGTTTCAGCTCGATCGAAACCTTTCTAACAAAGCAAAGAAACATGCAGGCAGTCTCCGGAGGCACTGGGTGTCTACAGAATCTACCTGCGGACAGGTGGACGCAGAAACAAGATGTGGTCCTCGCCCTTGGGGAGTTCACGGTTTCGTGGGGGTGACAGTTTTACAACCACAGGGCGATGGCGTACGGTCGGGTGGCAGTGTCACACCCACAACCTAAACCGAGCAGTAACCCAGCGCGGAGCACAGGGGCGCGGCCACAAGCCCAGCCGCGAGGTGGGCAGCGAGCCGGGGAAGCCACCGCCGCCCCGGCCCGGGCCCAGGCGACCTACCCAGCGAGGACTCCCTGCGCCTGGCTCTCGGGACCCCGGCCTTGCCTGGCCCTAAAGTGCTTTCTCTGGTCTGCAGGGATGGGGCCGACAGCCTGGAAGCCCGCCTTCGCACTCGCAGATGTTTCTGGGGTTTTCTTCCAGCACCGCCCTCTCTTTAGGTGGGGGATGGAACGGGAGGGCTGAAGGGGCGCAGGACAAAAAAGGACACAGGCGCCGACGGCCCTGCACCAAAGTGCGCGGGCTCCGGCCAGTGTGGCGGGGTGTTCGCTGAGCCCTGCATGGGAGGACAGAGGAGACCGGGCAGAGCTGCTTTCCAAGAAATCCTGGAAGTCCTGCCCGGAGTCTCCCGGACGCCGCGGGCATCCGAGGCCCGGGCCGGGGGCGCGGCCCAGCGCCGGGGCGCACTCACCTCGGACAGGCCGCCCCGGTCCTCGGCATCCTGCCCGCTCAGCACCTTTTTCAGCTTGTCCATCCCGGCCTCGTCCCCACCGCCTCCTGCCCCTCCGCGGCCGCCTGTTGCGCTCGCTGAGTCAACGGCTCTTCCGGGTGCTCGTCCCCGCGGCCGCCGCCCGCCGCCAACCAGGGCGCGCCCCGCCCAGGTACCTGCCCCCCTGGCGGCACCCGGCGTGCCCCGCGTGCCCCCCTCCCCGCCCCGCCCACCGCCCTCTCCGCCCCGCCCGCCGCCGCCCCCCCCGCCGCCCCCCCGCCCACTGCCCTCTCCGCCCCGCGCGCTTGCACCGCCTGGTTTTGGTCAAGGGAGGCTGGACCGGCCGGAAGAGCTGGGATTATGGTCGAGCGAGCGCGACGTGTGTTCCAGAGGCCAGCCGGCCTCCTCTCAGGCCCTCACTGATTCAGCCCAAGGATGCTGAGCACCTACCACGTGCAAGGCTCCGGAGGAACAAAGACGGTGACGCTGGGCGCACACTCTACAGAGGCTGGGCTAGTCCACACTGTGAGTGCACTACACTGGAAAAGATTGTTTTAAAAACCGTTCGAGGCCAACTGGAATGAGTTCAGTCTGTCACAAGCTTTGTGGAAAAACTTTGAAGAAACATTAAAAAAAAAAAAAGCAACACTGCTGTCTTTTCAACTGACCTCTCTACCTTTTCGGAGGCCACCTCCCTGTCCCGTTATCCTTACATAGTCATTCATTCCTTCTGCATTTTTGAGCTCCTACTATTTACCATGCACTATACTAGGTGCGTGACATACAAATGCAGAACTAAACAGACATTATCCCTGCCTTCAAAGAACTTTAGAGACCAACCTGCTGTCGGGCTGGAAAAAAGAGGGAAACACTTTGAGTTTGATGCGGGGCTCAGAAGAAAGAAGGTGGGAGGCAGAATATTAGAATTTTCACTGGAGCCCAATTTTACTAGTTTACCACTATTCAAGTACTTATGTAATATTTGAGAAACATACATGCATATCTTAAAACTTTTTCTCCCGTTGTTCTCAGGGTTGCTTGCTGATTCATGATTTTAATCAATCTGTTATTCATTTGGAAAACATTTGAGTGCTGTATGCTGGTTAAATATATATATATTCAGTTTCTGTTTCCAAAGTGGATAATGTTACAAATGCCAGTCTGTGATAAGGTTTTGACCGTTTTAGCAGGGAGATGAGAAAAAGACCAAAACAGCAAAACGCTAACTACATGTCATATGTAGGTGCTTAAGAAATATTTAACATGCAGTATCTGACAATGTGTAATGTATGGTGGTGTTACCAAAACCCCAAAGGTCCGTTTTTTCTCCACTCAACAGCCAGTAATTGAGAGACAAGTGTTGGTGTAAGGAAAGGTGGCCTTTAATCAGGAAGCCAGCAGCCTGGGGAAATGGCGGACTTATGTCTCAAAGACCATTTTCCCAGACTTGCCAAAGGGTTTTATAGGAACAGGTAGTAAGGGGCTGATTTCATGGTGACCTAAGCAGGAACGTGCAGGCATAATAATAAAATCGTAGATAAACATCAAAGAACTTCTCAGATGGGACTGATTCATGGTGACCATCCTCCATGAAGTCAAGTCACGGATTCAGTTCCTGTTACCTCAAAAAGATCTAGTTAGTAAGCTAGTAAAGAATGGCCATCTGGGCTAATAATTTCTTCTATAATTATTCTGTGTACAGTATGAGCAAAAGTCATTATGTCCTAGCAATCATGTGAATAAGAATCATTGTATTCTAATATCCAGCTGCAAGCTATGCGGTTTGGGTTACAAGAGTAAGAAAAAAAACTTTTTAATTTAGAAGTTTAACAAAATGGAGTCACTTCTGTTCAGGCTGTTACAATGGTATAATATAAACACTCCTTGGGAAGGACTGTTCTTTTTTCTGTAGTTGTAAGAAAGTGAGCCAAGATGCCGGGTACCAATCAAGCTTTAATAAAGGAAGAAAATCTGCCAGGCTGTGCTCAAAGTGGCAGGCAGCCGGGGGCTGCCGTTAAAATGGGGGACAGCACCAAGTGTGTGGGTGGTAGAGCTTGTATAGTGTGCCAAGGGCTGGCTGATACCATCAAGGAGGGTCATTATGCTAATGTGGATGGGGTGGAGAACTGTGTCCTTGTGGAAGCAAAAGGGTTTCTGTTTAAGTCAGGAGGCTTCTCGTAAAGCGGGGAGGGGCTTGGTGCTGGAGTGGAAGACGAGGCCGGCAGCTATTTTGTGCTCATTGTGTGCACAATGGTTGTGCTCATTGTGTGCACAATGGTGCCAGTCACGTCCCAAATCCATCAGTAGTTACTGATGATTTTCTGAAGTGATGATGATAGAAAAACATAGGTTTTTAAAATATTCTTAGCAAGATTAAATATTTTTGATCTTCCACAACTTCTCCATTCACAGTAACTTCATGGGGTGTTTATGTGAGTTATATACATAACATTGACCAAGTGGTCAAGATATCAGTTTTCATACTGTGAAAACCATGTCTATGAAATCTACACAGCCTGAGAAGTACTGGTCTCATGGATCCACACCTGTAACTGGTTCTTCTCCACCTTTCTTTTTTCCACTGGTAAAGTGGGTGTTTCTCAAGCCTGGGTTGTCTACCCTCTGTTTTCTCTCTTTACACATTCACCTTTGTTTTTTATTTTTTATTTATTATTTTGTGTGTGTGGTTGGTGGGTATGGGGATCTGACCCCTTGACCTCAGTGTTATCAGCACCACACTCTAACCAGCCAGCCCTACACATTCACCTTTGGAAAGCTTATTCCTTTCACGATTTCAACAACACGTTTCTATAGTGATTTACAGTTTATAAAATTCTTTAACAGCACAAATTAATGCCTGGTGTCATATGGATATGAGTTCAAATCTCGGCTCTTCCACTTACTAGTTTTGTGACCATGGGCAAGTTATTAAATCTTTCTAAGACTTAGTTTTTGTAAAAGGGAAACAATAACAATACCTACTCATAGAGTTTTATGAGGAGTGTGTGAAATTATCAGTGTAAAATGTTTAGCACATGTTTTCAATAAATGATGCTCGTACAACCAGATATCCACACACAAAAGAATGAAGATGGACTCCTTCCTCACGCCATGAGCAAAACTTAAGTCAAGGTCTATCATAGACCTAATTGTAAGAGGTAAAACTATAAAATTCTTAAGAGAACATATAGGATTAAGTCTTCATGAACTTGGATTAGGCAAAACCTTTTCATTTTATTTACTTTTTAGTTTTTAAATTTATTTATAACCCCACTCCTCCTCCTGCCTCCTTCTCCCACCCTATTTCCTTCCCCTTTCCTCTCCCTGCAACTGCTCCACAATATCATAGAATGTAAAAAAATAATATTAATAAATAAACTTTTAAAAAATATAAAATAAATTTATTTATTATTTTTTTGGTGGCTGGTCAGTTCAGGGATCCAAACCCTTGATCTTGGTGTTATCAACACCATACCCTAACCAAGTGAGCTCAAAGCTTTTTAGATGTGACACCAAAAGCACAAGTGACAAAAGAAAAAAATAATACATTTGAGTGCATGATGTACTCCAGAGAGCTCAAGTTTAAGAAGCAGACTATGTCAGCCCAGATCGGAGTTGGCATCCATGGCCTGCACTTTTACAAGAACCAGTTGAACTGAGGACAGCAGTGAAGCCCAAGAAGGTGGAGGGGGTGCACCCCAGGGTCCCGATTCATGCATAGCTACTCTCCACAGCTGAGCAGTCATTTGCACTGTGGGTTCTCCAGCTCCTTTCCAGGGAAAGAGGAGGGGAGGTCCTGATAGGTCTGTGGCCCCTCCCTGGGTATCCCCTGCAGCCCCGAGAGCCCCCTGGTTCTCCCTTCTTCACCCCCGTGCCCAGCCAACCCAGGTTCTCAGGCCCGGTGCCTGCCTCATGTCTTTCTCTCTGCAGCCTGCTCCCATGGGTCTCCCACCCCTGGGCATGTGGCACCTCCTGGCTTCTCCTGTAGGGCACCTCCCTCCCTACTCCCCACCCCAAGAAATGGTGGCCTCCTAGCCCTGCCTGTGGCCCCTTCCCGGGCTGCTGCCCCTTTAGCCATGTGACACTTCTGGGCCTCTGACTTAGGCCAGGGGGAGACCTCTGCCCCCTTCTGCTGGCCCTGAGTTACCCTTGGGCCCTGCTTCTCAGGCCACTCCCCCCACCCTAGCCCTGAGGAGGAGGCTACTCTGATCACAGCCACCTGCTCATCCTTCCTGACTCACCACCAGCCCCACGTGTACCATTCCTGCCCTCTCCTCTCAGCAGCAGTTAAAGGCTTTAACTTGGCACACCTTGGGTCACAATTGTGTCATTGTATATTAAATAATCTGAATAAATCATGCAGGTCTCAACACACACACACACACAAAAATAATAATAGTGCATTTGAACTTCATCAAAATTAAAACGTTTTGTTCCCAAAGGACACCAAAAAAGTGAAAAAACAAGCTACAGAATCAAAGAAAACATTTGCACATCATCTATCTAATAAGGGACTTATATCTAGAACGTGTGAAGAACTCTTACAATGCAATAATAAAAAGACCACCCAATTTTTCAAATGGACAAAGGCTCTGTATAGACATTTCTCTAAAGAAGATACACACGTGGCCGATAAGCACATGAAAAAATGCTCAACGTCATCAGTCATCAGGGAAATGCAAATCGAAACCACACCCACTAACATATCTATGATGAGAAAGACAGATGATAATATGTGTTGTTGAAGGTGTGGAGAAATTGGAACCCTCATAACACTGCTGGTAGGAATGTAAAATGGGGAATCCACTTTGGAAAACGGTTTGGCAGTTCCTCAAAAGTTTGAAAACAGAGTTACAATGATGCAGCAATTCTACTCTTAGAGAAACGAAACCACACATATACATAAAAACTTGCACAGGGCTGACCCCGTGGCGCACTTGGGAGAGTGCAGAGCTGGGAGCACAGCGATGCTCCCACCACGGGTTTGGATCCTATATAGGAATGGCCTGTGCGCTCACTGGTTGAGCGCAGTGCAGGCGACACCAAGCCAAGGGTTGCGATCCCCTTGCCCATCACAAAAAAGACAAAAAAAAAAAAAAAAATTGCACACAAATGTTCACAGCAGGGTTATTTATAATAACCAAAAAGTGGAAACAATCCAAATAGCCATCAACTGATGAATGGATAAATAAGATGTTACTTCCATAGAATGGAATATTATTCCACAATGAAAAGGAATGGAGTACTAACACATGTCACAACACAGAAGAAACTTGAAAAGTTTGCATTAGGGCCGGACTGTGGCTCACTTGGGAGAGCGTGGTGCTGACAACACCAAGTCAAGGGTTAAGATCCCCTTACCAGTCATCCTTTAAAAAAGAAAAGAAAAGAAAAAAAAACTTTGCATTAAGTGAAAGAAGCTAGTCATGAAAGAACACATATTGTACGATTTCATTGACATGAAATCTCCAGGATAGGCAAGTCCATTGAAACAGAAAGTAGATTAGTGGTAGCCTAGGGCTGGAGAAGAGGGGAGTGGTAATGAGTGACTGAGGGGGTAATTTAAATGTTTTGGAATTAGGTGGTGGTAATGGTTGCTTGCACAACTCCAAATATACTAAAAACCATTGAATTGTACACTTCGAGTTAATTGTATAGAATATGAATTCTATTGCAATAAAGCCATTTTTAAAGTGGTTAGCACAGGCTGGCTGGATGGCTCAGTTGATTAGGGCACAGTCTTGTAACACCAAGGTCACGGGTTTGAATCTCCCCCCTCCCAAAAAAAATGCTTAGCACAGTGCTAAATACATAGTTCTGAATCCATGAATGTTATCTATTGTAAAATGTAACAGGCATTCATTCTTTTCTTTCTCTAAATGTACTCCAGTCTGAAGCCAGAATACTGGACTCCTAATTTATCTACAGATACATTTGCACATTGTGTAATTGGGCAATGTATAAGGTGATTCATTGTAGCATTATTTATAATAGAAAAAAATTAGAAACAACCTAAAAGTCCATGAATGAGGGAAATGCTTGAATAAATTATGACACATCCATTCACAAGAATTCTAAACTGTTATTAAAAAGAGAAGAATGAGGAAGCTCTTTATGTATTGATATGAAAATACCTCTGAGATGTATTGTTGGGAGAAAAGATTCAGGTGCTATATTAATCCATTTCTGTTTCTTATAACAGAATACCTGAAACTGGGTAATTTATAAGAAAACTAAATTTATTTCTTACAGTTTGAAGTCCAAACACATCTGGTGAGGCCCTTCTTCTTGGACGGAACTCTCTACAGAGTCCAGGTGACCAGAGTATCGCATGGCAAATGGGCTGAGCAAGAGAGTTAATCTCTCACTTGCTCTCCTTTTAAAGCCATCAGAACAATGCACATTACCACCCATTAAACCATCAACTTATTACTTCATGAATGGATCAATCCATTCACGAGGGAATGTCCTCACAATCTAATCACCTCTTCAAGACCCCACCTTTCAATTACCATAATAAGTTTTCCTATTTCCCCACTGTTACAGTGGGAATTAAGTTTCTGACACGTGAACCTTTGGGGGACACATTCAACCCATAGCAGGTGCAAAACACTGTAGGAAAGATTAGATAGATGATTGATAGATAGATAGATAGATAGGTAGATAGATAGATAGATAGATAGATAGATAGACAGACAGACAGACAGACAGACAGACAGACAGACATATGTCTGTATATGCATATTTGCTTATATATCTGGAAGGATAGCAAAATGAAAACAATAACCCCTAAAAAATATTGAGGTTGTCCTTTACCTCTAGGGCGAGAAATTAGTGGGGCAGAAAACTATTCACTGTATACCTTTTTGTGACTCTTTGATTTTGAACCTTGTGAACGTATCTGTTATTCTAAAATAAGTGGAGATACAAAAGGTCACATATTGTATTATTGCATTTATATAAAATATACAGAATAGATAAATCCGTACAGACATAAAGCAGATAGGTGATTGCTTGAGAGTAGGAGAAGAGGGGATGGGGAGAAAATGGTTAATGTGTGTCTTAGTCCGTTCAGCTTTATAAAAAAAGAAATACCATAGACTGGGTGGCTTATAAACAACAGAAATGTATTTCTGGAGGCTGGGAAGTCCAAGATCAAGGCATCAGCAGAGTCAGCATCTGGTGAAGACCAATTCCTGGTTCATAAACAGCCTTCTTGCTGTGTTCTCACATGGTGAAATGATAGAGGGATCTCTCAGGAGTCTCTGTTATAAAGGCACTAATCACGTGAGGATAAGGGCTCCACACTCATGACCTAATCACCTCCCAAAGGCCCTACCTTCAGATATCATCACATTGGGGAGTAGGTTTCAACATGAATTTGAGGTGGACACAAACATTTGGGCTATAGAAGTGGATAAGGGATTTTACCTTGGAGTGATGGAAATGTTTTGGAACTAGACAGAGGTTGTGGGGATCTGAACCTATGACCTTGGTGTTGTAAGGCTGTGCTGAATTGTTGACTTTGAAAGGGATAGCTTTGGGCTGGCTGGTTAGCTCAGCTGGTTAGAGTGGAACCTTGTAACACCAAGGTCAAGGGTTTGCATCCCCTTACCGGCCAGCCACAAAAAAAAAAGTGGTTAGTTTTAGGTTATGCAAATTTCACCTCAATAAATTATATTTAAAAGGAAAGAAAGAGGTGGGAGGGAAGGAGGAAGCGAGGGAGGATGCAGCAGCGCAGTGTAAAGCAGCAGCTGGCCTGGAGGGTTTTTGAGCAAACAGCTTTGCACAGAGTGGCCTGAGCTAAGAAAGGAAATGAGGGAGAAAACAATTGGCACAGGGACCAGGGAGGTACTAGCCAGGGGCCTCGGCCTGGGAGCAGCACAAGAGGACACTCTGTTTGTTTTTTTGTTTGTTTGTTTTTGTCTTTTTTTTTTTTTCGTGACCGGCACTCAGCCAGTGAGTGCACCGGCCATCCCTATATAGGATCCGAACCCGCAGCGGGAGTGGCCTTGCGCTCCCAGCGCTGCACTCTCCCGAGTGCGCCACGGGCTCGGCCCCAAGAGGACACTCTGGAGCCGACCAGTCATGCTTCCCTCTGGCTACTGGGCTCTCCACTGTGATGCTCACGGTATATCCCTAACTCTGGCATACCAACTGGAATGAGCTCCAGCCTCCACTACCCACTGTTGGAAGGACCTACAGCACAGTTGCTCCTGCTCCCTCTCTCGACTCCTCTTCAGAGCCACTCTCAGAAGGCCTCAACTGCTCAGCTACCTCCCTCCCACATGTGGGTCCACTCCCATCTGGTTGCCTAGATGGCTCTGTGGCCCCCATAATAGCCAAATAGCTTCTCCTTTTAAAATTTAACACAAAAGGCCAATTACACTTCCAGGACAGTGGGTGTAGAGCCCGATCCCCTCCAGGGACTCCCAGAACTTCATTCTCCACAGCCTCATTCTGTCACTCCTAAGTGGTAATTCTCTCTTCCAAAGGCCAGAGAGGCTGCTCTGACACCTCGACCATTAGAGCAATAAAAAATCTCCAGTGGCTCCAGCTGCACACTTGTCACTCTCTGCCCACCTACTCGTCTCTCTCTCTACCACTGTACTGTTATTATTCTATCACCTCTCATTAGAACCTATCCATACCAAACACTCAATTTTCTTAGTACAGTTCTCTTCCCACTTTCCTCTCCCCTCCATCCCCCTGCTTCCTTCCCAGCCCAGTCCCTAGTCACCTCACATGTGAAAAACTGCAGTAGCTTCCTAAACGGACCCCTGCTCTTTTCCTGTTTCTACCTCAGATCCACCCTGCCACTACCACAGGTTTAATCACCTTCATGTGCCACTTTCATAGCTCACACCCTTTACTCCAAAGCCTTCAACAGCTCCCTACTGCCTTCACCATCAAGCCTGAAGGCCTTACCAGGAACTCAACACCCCTTTCAATGGCCCTAAGCTGACTGTCCAGTCTCTTCTTCAGGTACAATGATTTAAGCTTCATGCTCTGCATGTAATTGCTTGACTAACATTTACTAAATGAGTTTAAACACTATACAATTAAAATTTTAAGATGCATTATTTCTTCTAAATATTTATCAAATTTAGGGTCTCATGTAATTGGCAGGCTCTGGTAGTCTAAAAGAACATTACTTTTAGGTGATCTCTGCATTGGCATATCGCTAAAACATCCTACGAAGAACCAGGAATTCTTTTGGTGCTGTGCACAGACAATGACTATCTTTTAGTTGACTGATTCAACAAGCAGCTCAGAGGCCAGTGGGTGAAATGTGCTCCATCTCATGGTTTTCCAGTCATCCTTGCCCAGAGTCTGACTCCAGAACACCTGTTGGAATCAGAGCAGTGCTATTATTCATATGCCAATCACCTTTCATGGACTATATTCAATTTATCTTCTCAGCAACCTCGAAGGGTAGATACTATTATGATAATCCAGCTTTTACAGATGAGGAAAATTGGGAAAGGTTAAATAACTTCCTTGGGGTTTTTGAGGTTCAAAATTAAGCAATCTAACTAACTCCTAAGGCCCTCTTCAACCAACCCCCAGGCTGCCATCCCGACAGTGGGTAGTTATAGTGAATTTGCTCTTGCTTCCTTCAATATGCTGCTCTACTGTGCTATTTCTGGTTATTTCTCCACGTGATACTCTGCGTTGCTGTAGAGCCACCACCAAGGACAAGAAGGCCCTCACCAGATGTGTTCCCTGACTTTAGACTTACCAGCCTTCGAAACTAAGCAATAAATTTCATTTCTTTTTTTCCGTGGCTCGCTAGTAGGGGGATCTGAAACCCTGATGTTGGTGTTACCAACACCACACTCTAACCAGCCAGCCCTATAACTTTTTTTTTTTTCTTTTTTTGTGGCTGGCTGGCTGGTACAGGGATTGAACCCTGGACCTTGGTGTTACTAGCACCAGGCCTGACCAACTGAGCTGACTAGCCAGCCCCTTACTTCTTTATAAATTACCCAGTTTCTGGTATTCTGTTATAAGCAACAGAAATGGACTAAGACAGGGCCCTCGCTGAACCAATCAGGATAATGGTTCTTTTTCTATTTTGGTTTCACAACCCTTTTGAGAGTATGATTGTCATAGAGCCTCTATAAGCCCATATGCAGAAAAGTTTAGCGATCAATTACAGATCCCTGGTTGAGAACCCCAGGCTTAGAGGAAAACTTTCAGACAAACATTCACCAGCTTTCTTTTTTTCTAATCCCTAGATTGCTTTATGTGTTCACTTGATTTTAGTGGTGGGGTGAGAGTTTAGATAATTTTTCCAAAGTCCCTTTGGGGAAAGGCATGATCATTTAAAGGCAGGAGAGGGAGTTGGAGAGTAATTGTTTGATGTCTAATGGTCGCTCTTCACTATTTTTACCGCCCCGTGACCCATTCACCAATTACAATACAGCTAGCTAATAAAGGAACAGTTATACAGACAGGAATGTGTCAAAGGACAAAATTACAACACATTTAAAGATCTCAATTGGCTTTATTGCAATTGTAGAATCGGGCAACACTTCATTCCATAGGATAGAATAACTGTCCCAATGAACCCAGCCAAGGAGATTGGTTTTACAGACAGAAAAGGTTGAAGAAAGCAGAAATGAAGAACAAAACGTGGATTGGTCATTTCAAAGTTACTTTCTTTGTAAAGTGGGGACAGAAAGACAGAACAATAGAAAAATAACGGATTATTTAACATCAGGTTCCTTCAGGCATCCTTTTTGTGTAAGAATTAAAGCAGAGGGAACTTTATGATCATGCCTATTGAAGATTTAAACTGGCCTGTTTGGGAAATTGGCTTTTATTTCTCTCTCCTGATTTCTCAGAAGGTCAGACCACAACTTAATTTAGATTTGGTGGTGTGGAAATTAACAGGGGTGACTGACTCCATTTTCATTTTTAGCCTAGTCTTTCGGGGTTTAGTGCAGGAACTTAGTCCAAAACCATGGCCTCCTATAATTTTTATTTAACAGATGGAGGAAACCATTTAAATCTAGGAGCATACTGAATTGGGGATAATAAGTACAAGAGTCTTCTAATCATCACTGGAGAGAAGTCCCTTTGCAAAGCATGGAATTTTGGGGTTTGTAACAAGGTCCGCTGATGCCCCATCTCACATTCCCTCTCCCACCTGAATTCACCTGCACAGCAGTAGACATCTTGCCATGCAGACAGCTTCTCTCCTCAAGCCCTTTCTACCCTAGAGCCAACCCCCAACCAGTGGGATGAGATATAAATGGCCCAGCCTCCCCTTCCTCTGGTAGGACAATCTGAAGCCTGTTCCACAAGTTTTTTCAGAAGTCTCCAGCAAGATTAAGCCCCACCTGACCACATTCCTAACCCGCTCATTCATTACCACGCCTTTTTTTCCTTTTCCCCCTTATCTCACTTTCCCCACTTTCTCCCCTGTTCTTCCTAAGAGCGCCCCTCAACAACCACCTGCCTCCTAGTACTTGTCTCAAGGTATGCTTTGGAGAAAACTCAAACCAAGACAGGGGTGGTATTTGCTGGAATGAGCTTTTATTTCTATTTCAGACAGATTCAGGTCTCATACTCAGAGAAAGGCCTGTCTCTGTAACACTAGTCTAGCCTTAAAATCCACATGGGTATTTTCTCTGCCAGTGCCCTAAGTACATCATAGGTAGGAAAACACACATATCAAAAGATTTTTACTGGGGAGGATACCAGTACAGGCAGGTTTTCCACAGCACTACCTTACCCAATAGTTACAATGCAACTCAATAAGGCCCTACAGCAAGAACAGGCCTCACATTTACAAGGAGTATTGTGTCCTAGGGACAGCTAAGTGTGTGCTTGTAGGAGAAAGAGTTTAGTATTTTGTGAATCACTGAGGGAAGCTAAGTGGTTAAGCTCATAAGGAAAGAAACTAGATTATTAATCGTTTCAGGAACCAGGATCATCTGGAACCTTTTTTGATAGTCTTTTTTTTTTTTTTTTTTTTGGTGGCTGACATGTACAGGGATCAAACCACGAACCTTGGTCTTACTAACGATTCTTTACAAAGTTACTGTGAGAAATGACTAATAAATGATTATAAAATATGAGTCTTTAATTTGCCTTATTTCCATAGCACTGATTGCTCCACTGGTTATCCCCTCTCCTGGATCACAGTCTGATTTCTGGGCCATTCCCATAGACATGGCTGTCCCCACAACCCCCCAGCTACCGGCCTATTTTTTTAAAGCAGTTTTGTTCGAAAACCTATCTTCATCTTTGATTCTCACAGTCCAGTTTGGCTTCTGCCATCACCACTCCCCCAAAAAGGTATCAAAATCAGAAATGCCTCCATGCTGCCAATAGAAACTTGTCATCTTACTAGTTCCCTTAACACCATTCAACAGATATTTCCTTGAAACCTTCTACTCTTCCCTCAGCTTCTGTGATGCTGTACTCTCCTGGTGTCTACCTACTCATGGGCTATTCTTCCTCCTCTTTCTGATCTCTCTAAGCGTTGTTCAGGGCTCCCTCAAAGTTCTCCTTCATTTCTTTATCAACATTCTCTAAGTGATCTCATTCATTTGTATGGCTAAATCCCATCTATATTGATGATAATCTTCCATTTCTTGCTTTAGCTCAGACATCTCTTGAGCTACTGATGCAGTCACTCATTAAACTACACATTCAGCGTTTGCATTTGGATGTCTCATAGTCATTCCAAACCTAACATGTTCAAACAATACTTTGATTCCTCTACACTTGTCCCTCCTTTCTGTCCTCATCACATTACATAGCAGCAGTATTTCCCTAACTGGTCAAGACAAAAAACCTATAGCTGGCCAGTTAGCTCAGTTGGTTACAGTGCAGTGTTGTAACACTAAGGTCAAGGGTTCAGCTCCCTGCACTGCCAGCCACCAAAAAAAAAAAAAATCCAATTAAACATCTTCCTTCATTATTCCATTTCCTTCATTCCTGATGTTGGATTCATCAGAAAATCCAGTAAATTCAACCTTCAAAGCGTATTTTGAGTCCACCTTTCCTCATACCTATTGCCACAACCTTCAATAGCAGCATTACTCACCTGCCTACGCAGCAGCCTCCTAAATCGATCGTCTGCTTCTGCTCCTAACACCTGCAATCCATCCCCCACATAGCAGCTAAAGGGAATTTAAAATATGTCAGATCTCTTGCCCTCACGCTGAACTTTTCATTGTTTCTCATGGCATCGGAATAAAATCTATCCTTCTTAAACACAGTCTACAAAATGCTGCAGTCTGACCTCAGCCAGTCTTTCAATTTCATCTTGTGCTCAAGCAACACATAAAGAAAACATCCACTTCCAGGCATAGGCCAGTCTTTCCTACCTCGAGGACTTTTCTCCATTGTTTCCTCTCTTGCAAAGCTTTTCTCACAGCAAATACATCACATGCCTAAGTTATTTTCATCCTGCAGGTTTCAGCTTACATAACATGTCCTCAGAAGACTACCTCTTCTTTTTAAAATTGTTCCTCAAATTCTTTTTTTTTGTATTTTAAATTCATGTTTATTGAGGTATAATTACATATCAAGAAATTCATCCTTTTTAGGTATATCATTCAATGAAATCTGACAAATATATATGGTTATGTAACCACCACCGTAATAAAAATATAGCGTAGTGCCTCCCACACAAAATTTCTCTCATACCCTTTTATATTCCATCACCTCCCACAAGTTTGCAACCCTTGATCTACTCTTCTGCCCAATCGTTTTGCCTTTTCTAGAATGCTATTGTGATGGTTAAGTTTATGTGTCAGCTTGATTGGGTCACAAGTAAACATTTGGTCAAACACTGTTCTGGGTGTACAAGTGAGAATGATCCTGGATAAGATGAACATTTGAACTGGTAGACTGAGTGAAAAAAAATTGCCCTCCCTGGTGTGGTTGGGCCTCATCCAATCAATTGAAGACCTGAAAACAACAAAAAGGTTGAGTAAAAGGGCTCCTCCTGCCTGACTGACTTGAGCTAGGACATCAGTCTTTTCCTGCCTTTGGACTGGAACTGAAACATTGGCTCTTCTCTGGTCTTCAGCCTGCCAGCTTTTGGACTGGAACTCATACCATCAGCTGTCCTGCTTCCCAGACCTTCAGACTGTACTAGAACTACACCATAGGCACTTCTTGGTCTCCAGCTTGCCAACTGCAGATCTGAGGGCTTCTCAGCCTTCATAATCACGTGAGCCAATTCCTTACGATAAATCTCTTTAGATATATAGGTAGGTAGGTAGATACATGCATACACGTATATAGACATGCTCTTTCTTTATGTAGCTCCAAATTTCTGACTTATATCGTTTTTCTTCTCTCTGAAGATCTTTTAACATTTCTTGAAAAGCAGGTATACTGGCAACACCCCCCCCTCCCAATTTTTATTTGCCTGAGAAAGTGTATTTCTCCCTCACTTTTGAAGGATAATTTCAAAGGGCACAGAATTCCAGGTTGGTAGTTTTGTTCTCTCAACATTAAATATTTCGCTGCATTCCTTGCTTTCATGGTCACTGAGAAGTCAGATGTAATTTTTATCTTTGTTCCTCTGTAGGTAAGGTGTCTTTCTCCTCTGACTTCTTTCAATACTTTTTATGACGTGCCTAGGTATAGTTTTTTTGGCTTTTATCCTGCACGGTTCTCTCTGAGCTTCCTGGATCTGTGATTTGACATCTCACATCAGTTTGTGGAAATTCTCAGTCGTTATTTTTTCAGACATTTCTTCTGTTCCTTTATTTATTTCTTCTTCTGGTAATCATTCCCATTATGCTCATTTTATACCTCATGTAGTTATCCCACCATTTTTGAATATTCTGTTGGATTTGTTTTTTCAGTCTTTTTTTTTTTTTTTCTCTTTGCTTTTGTTTTGAAGGTTTCTTTCTTTAAAAAAAAAAAAAAGATGACGGGTAAGGGGATCTTAACCCTTGACTTGGTGTTGTCAGCACCTTGCTCTCCCTAGTGAGCTAACCGGCCAGCCCTATATAGGGATCTGAACCCGTGGCCTTGGTGTTATCAGCACCGCACTCTCCCAAGTGAGCCATGGGCTGGGCCTGTTTTGAAGGATTCTGTTGAAATCCCCTCAAGTTCAGAGATTCTTTACTCAGCCATGTCCAGTCTACTAATAAGCCCATCAGAAGCATTCTTCATTTGTGTTAGTATTTTTTATCCCTAGCATTTTTTTTATTCTTAGAATTTCCATCTATTTGCTAACATTGTCCATCTGCTTTTGCATGCTGTCTACTTTATCTATTAGAGCCCTTAGCATTTTAATCACAGTTGTTTTAAATTCCTGGTCTGATAATTTCAACATCCCTGTCATATCTGAGTCTAGCTCTGATACTTGCTTTCTCCTCAAATTGTGTTTTTCTAACCTTTTATTTTGCTTTGTAATTTTTTTTTCTTGATAGCTGGATGTGATGAATCAGGTAAAAGAAACTACAGTAAATAGGCCTTTATTTATTTTTCAAAAAAAATTTTTTTGGTGGCTTTCCAGTAAGGGATCTGAACCCTTAACCTTGGTATTCTCAGCACCATGCTCTAAGCAGGTGAGTTAACTGGCCAGTCGATGGGTCTTTAGTTACATGGCGGTAAGATGTAGGGAAAGAGAAAGGGTACTGTAGTCCTATGATTAGGTCTCAGTCTTTTGATGAGCCTGTACCTCTAGACTGAGAATTTCACGGGTGCTTCTCAGTATCTCCCTCTCCACCTTTAGTGGGACAGGATAGTTAAAGTGGGCTGAAGTTGGGTATTTCCTGCCCCCAGGTCAGTCAGGCTCTGAAAAAACGCCAATAGATTAGGCTCTAGTAAAATAGTTTCTCTTAAGGGCAGGCCTCCATTAAGAACAGAATGCTTTGGCATATTTCAAAATGGTTTCTTTTTCCCTCCCTCTGCTGAAAGCCCAAAGGGATTTTTGGCCAGTCTTCAGTGTGAGAATCTGATCGAGCTCCTAGAGATAAAACTCCCAAAAGCAGTGGGTCCCCCTGATTGAGTCACCCTGGAGTTTCTAACTCTCAGACTTGTCCACACTGAGCCTCTGACAATTTGTCAATCACAGTTTAGATTTTTTCCTACCCTGGCACTAGTTCACATGGAGATTTCTGCTTGTGGATTTCTACCCCATTAACTTTTTTGTTTGTTTGTTTGTTTGTTTGTTTTAAAAAAGATGACCGGGCCGGCCCGTGGCTCACTCGGGAGAGTGTGGTGCTGATAACACCAAGGCCCCGGGTTCGGATCCCATATAGGGGTGGCCGGTTAGCTCACTGGCTGAGCGTGGTGCTGACAACACCAAGCCAAGGGTTAAGATCCCCTCACCGGTCATCTTTTAAAAAAAAAAAAAAAAAAATTTAAAAAGATGACCGGTAAGAGGATCTTAACCCTTGACTTGGTGTTGTCATCACCACACTCTCCTAAGTGAGCTAACCGGCCATCCCTATATAGGGATCTGAACCCGTAGCCTTGGTGTTATCAGCACCACACTCTCCCAAGTGAGCCACGGGCCGGCCCTCTACTCCATTAATTTGTGATTCTCTGTATTTGCCTGGCTATTGCTCTAATTTTGGGAATAGCAGTTTGCCGTGTGACCTCACTTCTCTGACAGATCCAAGAAGATACATGTCAGTTTGTTCAGTTTTTTTACTTGTTAAGATGGTGTGATGACTTCCAAGCTCCTTACATCCCAGACCTTTTATTCTTGTTATGTTTCTTTCTCTGTATGTAATGTTTCTTTTTTCCTCTGTCCGTCTTCAAGAAATTTACCCTTATCTTTGGTTTCACTGGTTTGACTTGTGATGTGGGATTTCTGGAATTCTGGGATCTGATTTATCATTTTTCATTAACTTTGGAAAATTCTTGGCCATTATTTCTATTGATATTTCTTATCCCCAGTCTGTCTCTACTTCCTCTGGGACTCCAATAATATACATCAGACTATTTGATCTTGTCCCACAGTACTGATACTCTGTACTGTTTATCCACCATGTGAGGAAAATAGAATAGTTTAGTCAGGCCCCCTTGCCTTGGGTCCAGTTGGGGGTGGTGCAGCACATTCTTTGTAAACAAGTTGTGTGTGGGTGGAGTTAGTGGGCAGGCTCACCCATGTATCTTTTTAGTTCGTTGCTATTCTTGTGTGTTCTTCAGAGTTTGTGAAGCAGCCTGTGAACTGCTGGACAGCAGAGCTCATGTCTAAAAGTAGAGCGCGTTTACTTTGCTGGCAGCTGCTCAGTTTTTCTTTGGACTTTGCCCATAGCAGTGGAGTTTCTCTTTGGATTGTCTAGCTCTTAGATGTGTGTGTGCTAAATAAAGACTATTCCTTCAACCAAGGCTCCAAGGACCCTTTTCCTGTTACCTAGCTCATAGACCTGCGTGTGAAGGGTTTGTGACCCAGTCTGGACAACGGGCTTGAGGGGTCTGTGAGCTCCAGACCCAGCCCTAGCTCTACAATTGGCATAGTTGGCAGGATTCTGATCAGTACAGGACCCAAAAGCCCTTGGAAGGAGGAAATGTGGCTACTTTTGAATGTGTTGTGCCCTGTGTCCACTTTTCTGTTGACCAGGATCTGGTTGCTGCTCACTATACTGCAAGGCAGCATAGACCAGGCACTACAGCAGAGAACCCCTTGGGAGGAGGAGGAAGTGTGGTTGTCTTTGAGCATGTGCTGCCCTGTGGCCACTCTTCTGCTGACCGGAGCCTGGCTGCTGCTCACTATACTGCAAACTGATCAAGATCAGAAGAAGAAAGCAGAGTTGTTGGAAGCATGGATGATTGTCCTGGAGGATGACGTGCAGTAACTGGTCACTCCTGCTTCTCACATCAGGGAAGACAACAAACCCAGTGGTGAGTGGGGGAGACCGTGAATCTCCAGACATGACCTGTCATGCATCAGAAAGTGAAATGCCAGCAACCTATGAGACTGGGCAGACAATCAGTGGGCAATCCATGGGTGACCCAATTTACCACCTATGTCCTGTATACCCAGGCTGAATTAGTTGACTTGGAGAGACAGTTTTGGCAGAAACAGGGGGAGCCCCTGGCTGCTTGGCTGTTATGGTTATGGGACCTAGGGGTGGATAGTATGATGTGCTCTGGTCAGGAGATGGAAAAATTGGCCTCTATCACCATACACCCATCTCTGAGGCAGTGGCTACAGAATAGCTGTAGATATGTACAAGGGCCAGGTAATCACTCCTTAATAGACTGGGTGAGTGCAGCTGCCCAAACCATATGGGCAAATGCTGGAGAACTGCCCAATATTGTTAGCAAATGGCAAACATATGCTGAGTTGGTTCAAATAATTCGGGAGCTGGGGATGCAGCAGTCCATATTTAATGTGAACACTCGTGGCCTGGACAATGAAAATTTTACAGGCAGCATGAGAGACATAGTGATGCAAAATGCCCTGTCAACGTCCTTTGGGTCACTGATGGCCATACTGGCCCCATACATTGGTCATCCTATACATGAGGTAGTGACCATGATAGCCAGCCTGGGTGAAGTAGAGGATAGCAGACAAGCAAAACGGGTCCAAAAGGTGGCTTAAACCAAACCACCAAGAAATACTCAGGATTTTATCCCGAGGGGACCAAGCAAGACTAGCCATAAGCAGATGTGACTTGACTTGCTTGCAGTAGGGGTTGATAGCAAGAAAATTGACTGGCAGCCAAATGCAGTCCTGTTTGCCTTGTGGCAGCAATTGTGCCCTGAACAGCGTTTCACCAAATGTCTGGAAACAGGTAGCAAGGTACGCTCAGTGGATTTAAAAGATTTTTTGGTTGATCCCGAGGAGGCGGATGAACTGTTCCATTTCGATTAGGGAGCAGTCCAAGGTGCTCATCTTTTGGGGGTGGGCAAGAACTGGAGGCCTCATGTTGAATTGGCAATGATGAAGCTGATGCACTGGCTAAGGTAAGATGGCTGGAGAGAGCTCCAGCAGCTGATGTAGGTGGGTGGCTACACTGGAGAATGCAGCATGCTGGCTGCAAGAGTGCGTGGTTGATGGCTCACCGGGTGCCACATAAACCTGAGAAAAAAAATGCCCCTGATGGGCAGATAACTCATGTGAGAGTGCCCCTGACACGGTGGCAGGTGGATCTTGTGGGACACTTCCCAAGTCAGAGAGTTACTGGGCTTCTGTTTGTATGGACTTGTGGGGCCCCAAACCATGTAAGATACCTATTCCTGCAACCATCCTTTCTCAGGATAGCAAACTGGCATGTATCTTACCAGAGGGGTGAGAACATCCCCTATTGGTACTAATAACCCTTCTATCTTTTAGCCCATAGTGTTCTGCCTGCAGGCACTGCACCAGAATCATGTGATCAATGTGTCAGCCTACTGAATGTGCATTGAACTTCCCATCAGTATGACTACAGGATTCCCATGGAAAATCATACCAATGATGACTACTAATCAGACATATGTGGCTAGTAGTTAAAAGGACAGAACTTCAAGCCTTAAGGCATATTGAACAGACAATAGGTTATATAAATGTAAGGGTCATTTATCCTCACGAAGGAAACGGAAGATTCTGAATGCATAGATTGTACGGTGAGGGACCCTGAAGGGGTGGATTGTGAGGAAAATAGAATAGTTTAGTCAGGCCCCCTTGCCTTGGGTCCAGTTGAGGGTGGTGCAGCACATTCTTTGTAAACAAGTTGTGTGTGGGTGTAGTTAGTGGGCATGTTCACCTATGTATCTTTTTAGTTTGTTGCTATTCTTGTGTTCTTCAGAGTTTGTGAAGCAGCCGGTGAACTGCTGGACAGCAGAGCTTGCGTCTAAAAATAGAGTGTGTTTACTTTGCTGGCAGCTGCTCAGTTTTTCTTTGGACTTTGCCCGTAGCAGTGGAGTTTCTCTTTGGACTGTCTAACTCTTAGATGTGTGTGTGCTGAATAAAGACTATTCCTTCAACCAAGGCTCCAAGGACCCTTCCCTTTTCCTGCTACCTAGCTTATAGACCTGCCTGTGAAGGGTTTGTGACCCAGTCTGGACAATAGACTTGAGGGGTCTGTGAGCTCCAGACCCAGCGCTAGCTCTCCACACCACTACTCTTTTTTCTCTTTGGATCTGTTTAGATTATTGCTATTGACCTCTCAAGTTCACTGATTCTTCCTTCAGCTGAATCAAGTTTTCTGAAGGAATTATCTGTATCTGATATTGTAGTTTTTTTATTTCTAGCATTTCCACTTGACTCTTCCTTATTCATTTCTCTGCTGAAATTCCCTATCCCTGGTTTTTCACTTTTTCCTCTAGATATGTTAATACACTAATCAGTTGTTTTAAAGTCTGTCTGATAGTTCCAACATCTGTCATTGCTGATGAGTTTTTGTTTTGTTTTGTTTTGTTTTGGTGGCTAGCCAGTATGGGGATCCGAACCCTTGACCTTGGTGTTATCAATACTATACTTGAGTTCTGCTGATTTTTGATTGAATGTCAGACATCATGTGTATAACAAAAGGTATGAGATTAAATTGTGTTTACACCTGGAAATGTGCACACTCCTGTCAGACCATTGGTTTGGGGATTGTGTCAATGTAGATAGGAGTTTGTATGAGCTTGGACTATAGTACTGTTGCTGCTATCTTCGGTACACCAGGCTTCCAATTCTTCCAGTAGTTGACTGCTGTTACCTTGTGCTTATAGTGCACCTGGAGCACAGGAGGATTTTTCTGAATCCCACCGTTACTTTCCAGGGATCCCTGCATGTCTACACCAAAAAGGATCTGTATCTATACTCTTCAACAACAGGCTGGTGTTCCTTATTACTTAGTGCTAGGCTCACAGTGGGCACAGATTTTCTCTGTTGACCTTAGCTAGCTTGTCTTAGGCAGGCTTTGTGTGCCTGGCCCTCAGGGGAGTGGCTTACTCAACATTCCTGTCCCATTTCCCAGCGGTGGCCAAACTCTACTCTGAATCTATTGTTGGTCTTGTGTTAGAATTTCATGCCCATCTCCCACTGGTAGCAGATCTCTTTTTGTTATCAATGTGGGCCCTAGGCCAGATGGCTTTTCTGTCCCTCCTCCAAAGTCAATTTTTGCTTTTACTCCTTCTCTAGCAGTAATGATTCTTTGCCTGTTTCCTGAAGGTAGAGCATTTCCTACCCTGCCCCCCAGAGGCAGATAGGTTTTGCCTATATTCCTCCCCCAGAAGCAGTGGATTTTTGCTTAGGTCCTGGGGGTGACATGGTTTGTTGATCCTCTCCACAGCAGCCTATGGCTTTTGCATCCTTCAAGAGAAGGGCCTGGGGGAAGTGGCAAGGGTTTCATACCTATCCCCCAGCAGCAACCAATTACGTTCTGCATGCCTGAACCACTGGCTGGGACTTCCCTGCCCTGCTCCATTCTTTCTTCTGAGCACATGGTAAAGACGCTTGGGAAAGAACTTGTAAATGTGTATGAAGTCCCTTTATTTAAGACTCTTGGCTATTCCAAACTGATACACTAGCCCACACATAGCCTTTAAGAAGTTGTTAAAATTTTTGCTAGTGCTTTGTTACATGCTTATATAGTGGCCACCTCTTTCTCTTGTGTTCTTCCTAAGATAAAACAGCTTGTATGTCCCATCTCTCCCTGGAGGGCTTATCACTCTTTGAGATTCAGTCTACCTGTTTGACTTGCAATATCAGTTCTTTGATACCCTCAAGAAAAGCTATAATTTTGTAGATTTCCCAGATTTTTCTCCCTGTTAAGTTGGGAATGATAAGCTTCTGAAGCTTCCTACATCCTCTTCAAAAGCAAAACTCTGACACCTCTACTAAAAAGGATCTTCTGTGATTCTTGTAAGTCAGTATTATTTCCATCATTGCACTTATTAAAATTTGCAATTATTTTTATTTTGTCTCCTCCATTAGACTTTAACCCCATGAAAACATATGCTATATTTCTTCATTATTATAATCCCCTATACCTAGCACCTCATTGGACACACAGTGCTCAAAACTAAATGGAATGATACATATGACAGGTATTCATATTTTCAAAAACAGAAAATATTAACCCAACATACAGAAAACACTAGCTAATTAAAACATCCACAGAAGTACTGGGGAACAGAGGGAGAGGAGGAACAACTTCCCAAAGGTAAACTGGGGAATTATATTCTCAACTATTAGTTGGGTTTTCATTTAGAATCTGCCTGGAGAATCTGTCTATAATGTTGACTGAGTTCAAAACATAAAGCACAAACAAGAAACGTACCCCAAACCACTCTTCTTCAATTAAGCTCTAAGAAAAATCTGAAATAAATATAATAGCAAACAGAGATCAGTAATTCCTGATTGTTTATTCTCCTCTTACAAAAGACACTGGAACAAATAAATATAAAATATATGTCATATTTAGCAATGAGCAAACACATTTTCTTGGTATTTTCCACAAGAATAAACCAATGAAGTTTTCAGAAGTACACTCATCCTACCCACCTTCCACCCTCTTAAAAAAAAAAGGTCAGTTATTTTAATTCCCTATGATTTTTAACAAGACTCTCAAAAGAAGTAATCTAAGACTATTTCAGGGATCAAGACATCTAAATCAACAAGTTAAAAAAAAAAAAAGTGTGCATGTGTGTTTAATATGATGTTGCCCAGAAACTCCAACTAATGAATATTCTTACAACTTTTTCATTTCTTATAATTTGCATTAACAGTCTATTCTGTTCAAATCTGCATGACAAAAACAGAAAGATGAGTACAATGTGTGTGTCCAGATACATATACACACTTATACACACACACACACACACACACACTTTCCTGTCCTAAGAGAAAACATTAAATTACAGGTATATATAATATACAGTGAACATACCATCTCTTTTCTTAAAGCCAACAAAATCCTGATTTCCTATACTCTGGAGGTGATGCAGAAGGCAGACAAATACCAAACTATTTGTGACTAAACATAGGTAATAAAATACACCCTGTCTGTTTGGCTCAGACCAATTCACCAAAGTTTGAGCAATGATGAATGAATATCCAAGTGTGTTTGTTTCACTACAATTTATCTTCAGGCTAATACCTGTAGAGTTTTGCTAATACTTCCAATTAAACATTCTTATTTATGATTTATTCAGCAAGTGGAAACATGTATAAAAATTATTTCAAACCACAACAAAAGGGGTGATTTTTTTCCTCCTGCTCTTTAAAAAATTATTCTTAAAAATCCACTTCAAATAATTCCTTACTTGGTGCTTTATAATCACTTTTCACTTCATGAAGACCACTTAGAAAGTCAGAAAAGAATAAAAAATGTTTGAAGGGTCATTATCAAAACAACCAAAGGGATCTGAAAAGTACACTTTTGTGTACTTTCTGTACTATCTAGGTCTTGTACTAATAATTATATTTTACTGGATCCCCTGCAATGTTAAAAACATGACTTAAAAAAAACAAAAACTGGCTTTTATATTTTAAAATAAGCCTCCTTCTCCTCCATATCCCCAAATATTAATATTTTGTTGCTTTAGGGATTGATGTAATATTTGCGAAAAACAACCCCTTACTATAAAACCCTTCAAGCTTTCTAGGACCAATACCAAATTTAAGGGATTTATTCACTCTAAGGTTGCATGGAAGATGGAAATAAAAAAAAAATGTCAATACAAGTAAAACCACATACAAGAAAAAGCACCTAAAGATGGAGGAAAGATAGCTCTGACATCCTACCTGTCTGTGGTAAACCATGTTCATATGTTTCCATGTACATAATAGATTAAGTTCTCCAAACAACTATATTTTTTTTTTTTTTTTTTTTTCGTGACCAGCACCCAGCCAGTGAGTGCACCGGTCATTCCTATATAGGATCCGAACCCGCGGTGGGAGCGTCGCCGTGCTCCCAGCGCAGCACTCTACCGAGTGCGCCACGGGCTCGGCAAACAACTATATTTTTTAAAATTATGTGTCTGAAACTTTCTTTAAATTTCAAAGCCAATTTAAAATTAGGGGTAAATATATTTTTTAAATTTTGTGGGTGAAGATCACTAAACTATGAGATTAATTTCCTAGGTGGCAAGTCATGACTCTCCAGAAGTGCAAATAAACATCAGAAAGTTCAAAGTGAAGAGTCAGTACATGAACATGCATGATCAGGAATCCTATGAAACTCACAAGGTGTCGGGATTCAGTCATTTAAATTAACCTCCTTGTGGTAGAAGATAGTGTTTCATGATGGACACAGACTATACCCACTGCTCATGAGACGTACAAACATCACTACTGCTGAGGTCCCATTTTGGAGCAATTTAGAAATCCAAATTTAACTCCAGAAAATATAAATCTGGAATATGAATTTGAAGATAGTACAAACAGCAGTTGAGTGGAACCTGCCTGAAATAATCTTTTATTTATTTATTTTTCTCCCTTTAAGGCTACAGAAAATCTGCACATAAACAAGGCGATTAATTCTCATAATAAAAATACCCTCCTACAAATAGCCAGGGTGTCCAGTCAGATTCCACAGTGAGTATATGTTGTATCACATTCTATTCCACAGGTGTGCTTTCTTGTGAGTCTGCAGGGTTAGGATCAATTCTTTCTGGAAATATTAGCTTCTCACAAACTGCTTCCTTTACTGGTAAATACTGCGATATTTCATTAGGTTCCGTGAAGAGGGAAGGTGAAACATGCTGGGAAACACACAAATCATATTAGCATATACTCAGTTATTGTACTGACACTTTTGAAAATGTTTTGGTTTAAGCATTCATTAAGCATGACAATTTCATGATCAGGTATAATATATGAATATAAGGATCACCATTAAGTGATCCTAAAAATAACGGGTACTTCCTGTTACTTAATCATTCAACTTTGTTACTAAATTTCTTCAAAGGTCACAGGGTTATATAATTTATAATGCTCCCAGAAATGTCCTAAGAATTTAATACATCATAATCTAATCCCCAATCCCTGTTGCTTCTGTAATTTAAAAGCACTAGTCTTCAGTTAGGGCCCACTATGTAGTCTATAATAGAATCTAAGTAACTTTTCTAGCCCAAGTATACTCTATACCCAGACAGAAATAAGTACTAAGAGTGAAAAAAGAATATCAAGTTTGTAGGAAGGTATCATTTTTTAAACAACCCATTTTAGAATCCTAAATTCTAAGGAAGCCCTTCATAAGACCCAGGGGAGCAAAAATTTTTTTTAAATTATGCCAAAACATGGGCCGAGCCGTGGCGCACTCGGGAGAGTGCGGCGCTGGGAGCACAGCAACGCTCCCGCCGTGGGTTCGGATCCTATATAGGACTGGCCAGTGCACTCACTGGCTGAGTGCCGGTCACGAAAAAGACAAAAAAAATTTTAAAAATTAAAAAAATTATGCCAAAACAAACAAGTCATGGCACCAATTACTATATGGGGGCAGGCGGGGTGGGAGGGAGGAGACTGTGTATATAGGTGGCAGGGTGGTAAGTGGAAAGAACATCCAGTTGGTGCCAGTTGCAGATCCACAACTAACCAGCTATGTGACCTTGGGTAAGTCACACTTCTGGGTCTCAGCTTCTCTAGAATGAAATGTGGAAACTTGGTTGGATGATGGCTAAGGTACCTAACAGCTCTGAATGTTCTTGTATTTTAGGTAAGCTCATAAAAGGTATACGTCAGTAGGATTCATCCTGTAGAGCCCTATGAAGTGAATGAATGCGTTTAGGGATGTAAATACAGGTCAATGGGATGGTGTTGGGGGATACCATACTTAAAACGAAACTAAAATTCAACTTCTAAAAACTGAAATTTATATACTCACCATTAAATTAGCAATCTTGCTCTCTCGTGATGTATATTCTCGTAACATGTAGGTCTTGTCAGCCTATATTTAAAAATTTAAAAGTTGCCACAAATTTATTTATATTTACTTACAAATTCCTTTCTATTAAACAGACTGCCTACATTTTAAAACAGGATGTGAAAGTAGCAAGAGGTCTGATGAGAACATCTCGTTTTACAGAGATAACTCCTATTTGTCATCAAGAATTCTGAATTATTACTTCCAGTTCTTATAAATTACAGTAATACTGGATATACATATGTAAACAAATTTAATAATTACTATGTAAGAGAAACACAAAGGTTTCACTTTGAAAGAATATACATATGTATGTAAATGAAATATGCAAGATATTTTACTACTACTTCAAGTTTGTAATTATATCTTTTCCTTGAGGTCTCTTTTTTTTAGCCAGCTGTACAGGGATTCCCTGGACCTTGTGTTATCAGCACCACGCTCTACCAATTGAGCAACCAGCCAGCCACTTTCCTTAATCTACATAACTGTGGCTACTTTTATGTTCCAAATAGGATGCTTAAAAATTTTTATTCTCTCCCATTTCCACAAAACTCTTGCTAAATTGCTAACTTAAAATCACCTTTTCTGTATTTCAATTTTTCCCATTTAAGATTTTTTTTAAGGAAATAAAAGATTTTTTAAGTTAGGTTTTAGAACAGAAATTTATTTCAATTATTTCAATTTGCTTTTTGGTGAAACACTTTTCAATAAAAGAAAACCCTCAAAATTATACCCCTATAAGATTTCAATCTTTGATATTAATAAAAACAGATTACTGCTCACATAAAAAATCAAATAATATAAAAGCAAAAAGAAGAGAGCATAAATCATCAGCAATCACACCTTCTGGAGATAACACTATCTTTAACATTTAGAAATCTCTACACAAAATCATATATAAATAGATTCATATCCACTTTTTAAAATTTGACATTGAGATGGACACCTTTCCAAATTAGTTAAATATAATTCTCTGCCATCAATTTTAATGTTTAAATATTTTCTACTATATAACGAAACAATTTAATCAATGCCCATTAATAGGCATTAAGCTCCTTCCTTCTTCCTTCCTGCTATTATGAACAACATTGCTATGAATATTCATGTACACACAACTCTGGGCAATTGTCTGATTAATATTTGTAGACTTGCGTATAAAAAAGTCTTTTTAGAATGAATTCCTAACACTCAATATTGTTAAGTTAAAACATAGTATTTTTAAAATTTAGATTTTACCCTTTGAGGAAGAAAAATGCAGCCTACTTTGCCACCACTTTTAAAAAGAAAAAAAGGTCCATCACAGTCATGGTGTTATTTCAAGAAAAAAAAACTATCCCTAAGTGAAAGATTTGGGAAAACACCAATTCAATCCCATCCTACTGGGTTCAAATTCCAGTTCTGCCACCTATAACTGTATAACTCGGGCGAGTTACTTAACCTTCCTTTGCCTTGGTAACCTCGGCTATAAAGCAGAGATAATAACAGCACTGACTTCAGAGGGTTGTTATTAGAGCTAACCATTACTGTGACTAACATGACTAACATGATGGTCTCTAATTCCTCATTCTACATGATCACAAATCTGAAGTTAAAAATTCATTCAGAAAAGACAGGCTGCTGTAAAGCTACTAGAGGAATTTTCATGACTCAATTTAATCTTCCCCCTTTTCTTCACATTTTTTAAAGTCCTGCATATTGCTAGTTCTTTCAGATGGAACATACCTTTCAAATTTTAGAAAGTCATCAAAATAATTACGTAATACAAAATTCAGGAGGCCATGTAATTGGTATTTCTAACATCATGACATTATATAAACAATATATATACTATAAACACAGGTAATAGTTAAACGACAGTTTTCTTAAACACAGATTAAGTACATACAAAAATTTTTTTAAAGTATCAGATGCCCCCCCACTAGGGAGTATTTTTCAGAAAACATTTTCAGCTAACAGAACTTTTGGAAAAGAAGGTATATTTCAATAACACTGTGCAGTCAACGGTAAATCTGAAACAACCAAACTTAAAGGTTAAAAGGATTGCCGTACAATACAAAGCATTATTTAATTTTATTCTCAGAATGACAGTGAAACAACATAAACAGGTCCAATATCAATTAGTATACTCATTAAATGAGAATAGGTACCTCATGGTAAAGTCTCGTGTCATTCATTCTGATAAGCACCCCATCAATTCTCAAGAAAAACCTCAACAGCAGGAAAAAGCTAGAAGGCATCACTCTCTGAAAAAAATTACATTAATATTTTAATGAAAATTCAATATTTTATTACTCTGCTAAAAGAAAAATTATTTTTAAAAAAGCATCGAAGGAGGGCTGAATTAGCAGTATATAAAAATCTCTGAACTAGAAGTTCTTTGTCCTAGCTGCAAACTAGCCTTAAAACCTTGTGCAAATTATTTAACATTGTGGTTTCAGTTTCCTACAATAGGAAAATGTTTTCCCTAGGTCAAAAGATATTGAGGTTTAAAACACTCAAATCACACCCAAGTAATGTGAAAATTACAACGTTCATTTTTTAAAATGGTAGTACTGATAGTAAATGTTAACACCAGTAGAACCAAAATGAAAGAACAACCTAGTTCTTTGTCACTACTCACTTTTATTCACCTTATATAAAATAAAGGCAAGAACCCTTAAACGGACTGCTCTAATTCAGTGCAACCAATTAGGCATTTATTTCATATTACCTAAGACCAGTTTATTGTAACATTATAACACATTCTTAACATCTTTCATCTGTGGCACATCTACAAATTGCTGTGCTTCCCAAGTATACCTACTGAAGAAAGCCAGAATTAGTAGACAGAGTAAGAAGGTGGGTCCTGGTGGCAGGCAGGGAAGGGTTGAATGGGTTGTGAGGTATTAGGTCTTTAAAAAAAAATGTGCTTGACCATTTACTGAGTAAATATTTATTGTCTACTAAGTGCCAAGTTCTTACTATAGTAGGTCTTAGAGTTATATAAATGAAAAGATAGAATTCCAGTACTCAAAAAGTTTATCAACCAGGGAATCAGTAAAACAGATAAAATGATATAGTAGCTGCTACAACAGAGGTAGTCACAAGGTTCAATAAGCACTCAGAGAAAGAAGTACCTTAGTTTGCTGAAGAAAGTCACAGAAGGCAACACTTAAGCTGACCATGGAAAGAACACTGAGATATAAGGGGATGGGAAGGAGAATTCCAGAAAGAGGAAACAGCATATACAAAAAGTACTGAGGCATGAAATAGCAAGACATATTCAGGGAACTACCTATAATTCCATACAAGCAGAGGGCTACATTAATGAAGAAGAAATAACAGGATAAACCAGGAGTGATAGTGTTTAACTGCCTGAAGAGTCACCAGCCACAGGCCAAGCTCTTTCCTGCCTTAGGACCTTTACAAACTCTGTTCCCTTACCTGGGATATTTTCCTGGCTAATGCTTACTTGTCCTTTAGATCTCTTGTAAATGTCACTTCCACAGAGGCCTTTCTTACCATTCCATATCAAATAAGATTCCTCTTGTTATTCTCTCATAGTACTCCACTACAAGTTAACAGATTTGTAACTATATTCATTTATGTGTTTACTTGCTTAATGCCTCTCTCTCTCCACTTGACTGTAGGCTCCATAAAAGACAGAATACCTGATTTGTTCACCACTTGTAACCCTAGATAAGTATCTAGCACACAGCAGGTACTCTTTAACTATTTGCTGAATGAAAAGGAGGCTAGAAGCTATCTTTGCTAGAAAAAAGGCTCTGAGATTTCTGCATTCTGATGGGGTTAGGGAAATAAAAGGTGGACAATGTTCACTTCTGACTATGCAAAATGAAACTAATCATTAGCCCTAAAAGCCATTACACAACCCCATAGTACTGACAGTATTTGGTAAACAGGACATTTCTTTTCTTTGAAAGTTAAAAACCAACATAGCATGAAAACAGATTCTCTTTAAATTTCTATTATTAGAGTAGCCATAAAAGCCATAAACCCTACAAGGACAGTAGAATGTTAGGGACACAAAAATTCTAACTAAAGAGCAAACACCGCTGAGAAGCTAATTTAGAAATATAAGAGGAAAATTAATTTCTGAAACAAATATCTTTTTATTAGATGTAGATAATGCTGCTCACACAGTTATCAAAACATGTAATAAACTCAATGGAGCAAATCCAAAACATCCCAGATTTCACTGTGCACACAGCTCTAAATCTACTCTTTCTCCCTGGAGAACTGTACTACAAGGAAATTATGCTGTTGGATTTTTGTTGGTTTTTTTTTTTTTTTTTTTTTGATAAAACTTGCCTAGGAGTAGAATTGAGAACAAGGTAGAAAAAACACTTCAAAACTTTCAAACAGTAAAATAAGTTATGAGTAACCTAAAAGGCTCTATCCAACAATATCAGGGATTTAAAATAAATTACTTTGTCATATAGGTAGCTTCCATTATTTCAACAGCATTTCTTTTCAGAGTGTTTTATAATTAGTATGGAAACTGAGAAATAAACATTCATAAGCAACTAGTATTGCAATTCTAAAACAATTAAAACCCTTTAGCAGTTTTCTAGCCAGTTAAAACACCAAGTAAAATCAATGAATACTATTCCCATTACCCCAGATAATCCCAGGAACATTTTGAAAGTGACATAATTTAAAAAGGGGGAAAACCCACATATGATAAATAAGAAAAACTAATTTCCATATATTCCATACACTCAGTCAAACTCCTAGCAATAAATAAAAGATATAAGGTAGTCCTTAAAAATATATAGAACCTTGGAAAGCTTTGTTAAACTAAAAATAATTTGTGATGGTATGGATTTTATTTGAAAGCAAGTAGGAAAAGGTAGATTTTAAGTCAGGGAAAGCTCTAGGGAAAAAAGCCAGTTAAATGGTCTTCTTAAGTGAACTTTAAGTGGAAGGTATCTAGTGAGGGCTTTGGAAATGATCATCATACTTCATTCTCTAGCAGTAGTGGGTAATTTGACAGCCTGAACCAATTACCAATTCTCACAACCACCAGCTTGGAAAGTACATCAATGATCACCTTGTTTTACCATCAGGCCCTCTCCTCATCTGGCTAGAGAAATTCATACATCTAAAACTCAGACCAGGGACCACTTCCCTAACCTACAACCTCCATTTTCACATATATCTATCCATTTTTTTCAGTCAACAAATATACAGCAAGTGTACCAAGTGTAGTCAAATAAAAAACATTCCTTGCCCTACAGTGTTAAAAAGACAACTTAAATCTCTAATTTGTCTAGGTAATTCTGATCAACTCTAGATTTGGAAATCACTGGAATACAGATAGATTTACCTACCTCCCATTCCCCTTTCCTCCTATCACCACTGAAGAAGCATCTCTCTCTTCTTCTGTCAAAGGCTAACCCTTCTACTCACGATCTAGATCCTAGAGGAGTATGAGCAAGGGCACAGAGATCAAACTGATTCACTTACGTGATTGATCTTGGACAAGCTACTTAAGATCTCTGACCCTCCATTTTCTCATTTGTAAAATGGAGATATGAAAGTATTCACTGCATAGAATTTTCCTGGGGAATAAATGAGATAATGTAGGTAATTACCTAGCATGGTGTCTCATATACAGTAAAGGCTCAAAGCCTTCCTCGTCCTCTCCTATTCCTCATCTTCAGAAACCTCATTCCATCCATTTTCTCCCCTCTCTAAAAGTGGCACCTTCCTGTGAGCACCTAGACATTTTAAAGTCTTCCCCATGTTTGAAAAAACACACACACTTCTCTCAACCACATATTCTCTTAGCCACACCTGTTTCTTGTTCTATCCTAGGAAGTTTTTTTAAAGTTTGGTCTACATCTACACTCTATCCCCACATCCACATCTTTTATTTACTCCCTAATCACGTAACTTAAATTGTTCTTGCCAAAGTGAATAACTATCTAATTGCCAAAACCAAAAAACAAAATTTTTAGTCTAATGGATACCACCCCAGTCTAAGCTTATAAGACTCCTCTATAGCATGATACTGACCTTGGTGCCCTCCTTGAAAAGTTCTACTTCCTCAGCTTCCCAAGCACCACACACCTAGTTTCTCCATATTTACATCCATACATCTATATTTACCAGGTTGGTCCTTATTTCATTTGTCCAATACCCAATTGTCCCTAAGCCAGGCACTATGGCATTTATTTTATTTAGAGCAACATCTATTACATTGTTCGAAAGAAACCAGTAAAGATAGTATTCTAAAAAAAACTTTCCACACATTCTTAAAACTGCAATCCTGTCACATAACTTATAAAAGTTACACTAGGTAAAAAGAAAAACATTTTTTAAGATGACATTACTTTTTAGTTTGAGACTTATTATTTACTCTGGTACACATATAATAAATTTATGCCCATATCCTCTCCAACTCCTTCATCTACAAAAACACATGTGCTCCCCACATAACTACCCACACATACACATCATAGATATATCCACCCACTTAGATGCAAACGCACACCCAGATATGCAAACTCATAATAAACATTCAGCCTTGTCAAATCAGTAGATGGATAGGCAAATGGAAAGATACATGACTGGATGAGTTGGAGACTGAATAGACCCTAAATAAAAAAAGTAAATTCGAAGACAGTTATAGGCGAGCAAAAGAGTAAGGTGCAACAAAAATAACTATCTAATATTAAAATAATGATATATATTAGATGGTACAAGGAAAACTTTGTAGCTAATTAGTTTCACAAACTTAGATAAACTAATCTTTTGGGGCAATGTTTGGCTATAAAATAGGGAGGCTGGACTAAATGATTCTCTAAAAATTCATTACAATTCCAAAACCCTATGATTCTACAGAAAAACTTGACTTTAAAACAAATTTATTGCTTTTTTATCACTATTTTCATAATTACTGTTTAAATCATAACACCCACAATCATTATGCTCCAAGAACAATGTTTGATGCTGATCTCTGTCTTTGACAGACCTCATGGTAACTGCTATAATTGAGAAGTTAAAAAATAAAGTATTATTATAGTACCCCTTATTATAGGAAAAATGGATATTTAACTCTGCCCAGGGGAGTTGTGAAGGGCCTTACAAAGGAGGTGAGGGGGTCTTAAAGAATAAGGCATTTAGTAAAAAGTTTCAGTTGAGGTTTTTCTGAAAAGTGTTAGAAACTCAATTATAACCTAGCAGTAAACAAATGAGTAGCTGCTAGTGGCCTATTTATTATTCCTTCTAAGCATGACCCACCAATTACATTGTTTATGGACGTAGTTTGCCCTCCACTGATAGAAAACAAGACAAAAGGAAAAGAGAATCTATACTTGTCATTTCTGTTTTCTACTTCAAGGCTGGAAATTGAAGTGGTAATTTAGCACTGTAATCCTAACACGAGGGCCATTTTTTAAAATGACATCTACCTTGCTGTCTGTAGATCCTTACCAACATCACTTTAAATTCGAAGTGTGAAAATTAAACCATAGTCTTCATTCAAGTTAAATAATACACAAAAAAAACTACAAAGTGACCAGGCAAATCTTAATAATATACTAAGATTTTGTGAAATTTTTACTGGATATTTAATAAGATATACTGTAGACCCAAGTGAAATTGTACATGATATCATGTAGACATAGTGTAATTCAAAGCGAGTCTTATACTTCTGCACAATGGTAAGAATGGAAGAAATATGTTAATTTTAACCTAAAGTCATAATACTCACAATTTTCACACTCAGACTTGAAACTCCATGATCATGAAGTTCATCCTCAAACAGGAGAACTTCTTCAAAAAACTTAATCTGTTCTCTGGCTTTCAATTTCTCTGTATCTATATGATCTGTTGTTGGTACAACCTGAAAAAAATAAGTTAAGAAGTAGCACATAAAAAAAAATAACTTAAGAAGCACATAAAAAAAATTAAGGGGCTACAGAGACACAAGAGAGTAGTTTTTTCTTTTTTTTTTTTTTTTTTTTCGTGACCAGCGCTCAGCCAGGGAGTGCACCGGTCATTCTTACATAGGATCCGAACCCGCGGCGGCGGGAGCGTCGCCGCGCTGCTAGCGCAGCACGCTACCGAGTGCGCCACGGGCTCAGCCCGAGAGTAGTTTTTTCTATTAGTTTTCTCTGTAGAGCCGGAACATACAGTCATCAATAACTAGAATATACCTTAACTCTGAAAAACTGAAGACACTACAGATACCTGATGTTATAGCTTTCAAAAAAATAGAGTAAAAATTCATCATCTTTCATACAAGTCAGATTAAAATCAAGTATTCTGTTATGACTATGAGAAAATTAACCAACTGAAAATTAGTGGTTGTGGTGAACTACTACTATCGTAGAAGGTCAAAGAAGTTTTGTGCTGTGAAAGTCCATGTTTAAGACATTCATTTTGGAACTTAAAAATATTTTTCCATTAGAATGTTATATATCTTTTTTTTTTTTTTTGGCAGCTGGCTGGTATGGGGATATGAACCTTTGACCTTGGTGTTACAACACCACACTCTAACCAACTGAGCAAACCTGCCAACCCTTGAATGTTATATATCTTAGGTTCCCAACCTAGCTCCCCCAAACCTATAAGCAAAATAAAGTCCTTTAAATAATGAGGTAAAGAAGAACTTTTAGAAAAATTCTGAGGGCAACTCCTGGCATTGCAAGGATTTTGGATGGTGCTGGCAATTTTTCAGTGTATTACTTTGTAGCTCAAATACACACACATACATAATCCAACAAAAGCATCAACAATCCCAAGGCAGATCATATCAGTAGCTCACTAAACCCAAGTGTCTCCTAATAGTAGCACCAAAACATGATTTGTGATACCATTTTCTACTACATCCAATTTCACTATAAATGTTCACCTTTTACAGGCTAGCCAGTTGGCTCAGTTGGTTACAACACAGCCTTGTAACATCAAGGTCAAGGGTTTGCATTCCATACCTGCCAGTCGCTAAAAAAAAAAAGTTTAGCTTTTCTATTCTTTGACATGGTTTATCATAAACAAATACAACACTGTTCATCAAACCATAGGTATTCAATAAATGGTAGCTACGATTTTGTTTGACTCCTGCACAGTCATGATTTGTTTGGCTCCTGGACAGAATTAAGAGATGGAGAGTAATTTAAGATAACTGAACAAGAATTAGAAGAAAAGGATAAAGAATGTGCGAGAGACTGCAAAGATTTTGGGAGAAATCTGAGTATTAAGTGATGTAGGGGGAGAAAAGGTGCAATGAAGAGAAAGTAGCACAGTTTGTATATGATTCCCAAGATGTGAAAAAATACCCGTAGATCTTCCATGCTCACCTACCTGAAAAACGTTAGCCTTCTGCAGTTTTATTCTAAAATGTATCTGGAGCAGACATATGATAACTTTTGAAGGCGAAAATTTGGAGGGGGAAGGAAGTTGGAAAGTGGGGGATAAGGCATATAATCAGCCCCTTGCATCACGTGTATGTTTGTGATCTACTTAAGACAAAAGTTGGTGTCTCTAGGGTTGCCTAAGAGCATAAAAATTTAGTGTTAAATACACAGAACTTGTAAATTCCCTACTTTCTATTTAGTTTTAGATTAAAGGAGCACGTTTGTAAGCCCCTCCTTATAGATACCTAGGCTTTCAAAAAACTAGTCATCATATGAATTTTCTAATATTTCATATATGCCTTCAGTAACTAATTAGTCAAAATGAATCTGCCAATTTTGCCATTTAGTTGTTCTTGTAAGATGTTTGAAAGAGAAAGACAAAAAACAATTAGATAAAGCATGGTTTAGGGATATTCACTTAACTTATTTACACTACCTTCTCCCATTTGCAAGGGCAAATAATATCTATAACTTTATACTTCTCAGCCCTCTCTCCTCCTCAACTCCACTTATCTCCTCCCTGAACTCAGGCATCTGAAAAAAATGAAAACCAGCTAAACTTAAAACATAGCAAACACTTTTGGTTTCCAGCATTGGCTGAATAAGTAATCTAGACAAACTCTCTTGCTGAAGACAATTTAAAAAGCTGGCTGAAAAAATAAAACTTCTTAAAGGCATAAAATGGCCAAGGCAGTGAGGAGTTACTGGGCTGAGATCTGGCAAAGTACTGGAACCCAGAAAAGTGAGCCTGTACTTGGCTGGCTCTTGCCCTGAGGCATCAGCCTGGGCTGATTCAGAGAGGCTGGGCTCTGCCAACTCTTGGTGTCACCACTGCTTGGAGCTCACTAAGGGACCTTGAAGTATTCTCTGTCCCCTTCCAATTTGGAGATGATACCCTAAAGAGCTATACTGGGTTCACAGTTTCTTATCTACATGCCCAGTAAACCTCAAACCCCGGTCCTAGACTGAGGTTGGCAAACTAAGACCTGTAGGTCACATCTGCCCTGCTGTCTACCTTTGTATGGACTGCAAGCTAAGAATGATTTTTTACAATTTTTAAATGATTGAGGGAAAATATCAAAAGAAAAATATTTCATGACACATGAAAATTATATGAAATTCAAATTTCAATGTCCATAAATAAAGTTTTTTTGAAACACAGCCATGCCATTCACTTATATATTATCTACCAATTCTTTACACTACAACGAAAGAGTCAAGTAGGTGCAACAGAAACTCTATGGCCCCAAAAGCCTAAAATATTTACTGTCTGGTCCTTTACAGAAAAAGTTTGCAGATCTCTGTCCTTGACTATGTATGCTCTTGACCACCTGTCAAAAATAAACAAAAATCCTCTCAGGAGGAAAACAACATCATCCCAGGATTCAAACAGAAATAAAGAGGTATGTTAGGAGCCTAGACATCATAAACCAGAACCAATAGAAATAACAGATAATACAAGACACTAAGAATTCTAGAGATTGAAATTAACAAGCCTGTCTTAGTCCATTCAAGTTGCTATAGCAAAATACCATAGACTGGGCAACTTATAAACAACAGAAATTTATTTCTCAAGGTTCCAGTAGCTGGAAAGTCCAAGATCAAGATGCTGGCAGATTTGGTGTCTTGTGCGGACCCACTTCCTGGCTCATAGATAGCTGTCTTCTTGCTCTGTCCTCACATGGTGGAAAGGGCAAGGGGTGTGTCTTGGGTTCTTTTGTAAGGGCACTAATCCCATACATGAGGGCTGTGCCCGAATGACCTAATCACCTCCCAAAGGTGTGACCTTCAAATCACCTAGGGAATTAAGATTTCAACATATGAACATATGAATTTTGTGGGAAACACATATATTCAGATCAAAGCAAGATCCAAGCTGAAAATAAAACAATGTACACTAATCTCAGGGAAATAAGAGTTAAGTTTGAAAATTTCAAAAGACACTAGGAACAATTTTTTTAAAACGAATTATGATCAGGAAAGGTCATGCTGGGGGGTTTCCTGAGGTGCTCAAAATGTTCTATTTCTTTTCCTGGATGGTTATATTTCATTATTCATTAAACTTTGTTTTACGAACTTTTCTGCATGAGTTATTTTGTAATTTTTAAAGGGCTTAAAAAACATGCAGAACACTACACTCTTAATACCTTACAAGAAAAATAGGTCCTGCCCTTATTTTTCAAATGAAACCTCCCTCACATCAGATGTTTTATAAAAAGGAAATTACTTGATTTTTAAATATTTTTTAAACTTATAGAAAATTAATTAACAGCAAATGCTAAGAATTCTGTGTCAAATTTACTTTTTAAATTTACTTAATTTAAAATTTTAAAAATTACTGAAAACAGTTAACATATTATATACATTTTTTTTTCTTTTTGTCCTTGAGTACATCCTATTAGGAACATATACTCAAATTGTTGTGTCTTATGATGATTTCTTTCATTTTTTAACACTTGAGATATAATTCACATACCAGACAATTCACCCTTTCACAGTGTAAAATTCAGAAGCACAAAAAGAAAAAAAAGTGTAAAATTCAGAGGTTTTTAGTATATTCACAATGCTGTGCGACCATCACCATTATCTAATTTCTAATTCCAGAACATTTCATCACCTCAAAAAGAAAACCCATAACCATTAGCAGTCACTTCTCATCCCCCCACCCCCCAGTCTCTAGCAACAACTAACTTAATTTGTCTCTACAGATTTGCCTTTTCTGCAAATCATTCTGGAATCATCAAATATGTGCCCTTTTGTGTCTGGTTTCTTTCACTTAGCATATTGTTTTTAAGGTTCATCCACGTTGCACCATGTATCAGTACTTCATCCCTTTTTTAAGGCTCAGTAATATTCCATTTTATAGATATAACAGTTTTGTTTATCCACTGATAGACATTTGGGTGGTTTCCACATTTTAATTATATGAATAATGCTGCTAAAAACATTTGTGTACAGGTTTTTGTGTAGATACATGTTTTCAATTCTTTTATGTGTATACTTAGGAGTGAAATTGCTGGGTTACGTGGTAATACTACATTTAAGTTTTTTTTCCAAAACTGTGATGAGAACACATACCATAAAATTTACCATCTTAACTTTTTTTCACGGTACAGTTCAATAGTGTTAAGTATATTCACATTGTTGTGCAACCAATCTCTAGAACTTCTTCATCTTGAAAAACTGAAACGCTAAACCAATTGAACAACTATTCTCCATTTCCCCCTCCCCCAGCCCCTGGCAACCATCATTCTACTTTCTGTTTCTATGAGGTTGTCTGCTTTAAACACTCATTTAAGTGGATCATACATTGTCTTTTTGTGACTGGCTTATTTTACTTAGCATAATGTCCTCAAGGCTCAACTATGTTATAGCATGAGGCATGATTCCCTTCTTTTTTAAGGCTGAATACTATTCCACTGCATGTATATACCACATTTTGTTCATTCATCTTTCAGTGGGCATTTGGGTTGCTTCTACCTCTTGGCTATTGTGAATAGTGCTGCTGTGAACATGGGTGTGCAAATATCTCTTCAAGATTCTACTTTCCATTCTTTTGGATATATACCCAGAAGCGGGATTGCTGGATGATGTGGTAATACTACGTTTAATTTTGTTGAGGAACTGCTAAATTGTTTTCCAAAGCAGCTGCAGCATTTTATATTCCCACTGTCAATGTAAGAGGGTTCCAATTTTTCCACATCCTTGCTAACACTTATTGTTTGTCTTTTTTATTATAGTCATCTTAATGAGTGTAAAGTGGTCAAATATTTTATTTATGCCCAAACCAGAACTATCCTGATTTGACCACCACATATTGTACCCAACTATTGATAGTCAACTTTGTATCCCACAAATATGTATAATCAATTATGCTTCAATTAAAAAGAATGGGGGAGCAGTGGTAGAAATGTCCCAAATTAGTCAATCAACTCCAGAAAATTTACCAAGAGCAGAGTATGCAATTATTGCTTAGGATTAAAATAAAAAGAGAAGATAATTCCTGCCTGGTAGGAGAATAAGCTTTTATAGAGCAATATTTTCAACAAGTTCAAGAAATAAATACTATGCAAATAATGAAGTGCAGTATGGGGGGACGGAGCGGGCAATGTGCGGAAGGGGCTGTAAAGATAAATAAGTAAATAAATAAAAATTGTTTCTCTTCATTTATCTTGCTTTCCATTAACAAATCTCATAACACAGTGAAAATCTTCAATAATTTTTAATAAATTTCACTTGTTGAAATTGACAGAGTTAAATATATGTATATACTAATCTGTGTATATACACACATCTATAAATATTTCTATATGTTACCATCTTTCCCTATATGAAGTCAAATATGAGTTCTTACTGATGTCTAACTTAATCCATTACCACACGGATCATTGCAGCCTCTTCCCCTTGCTGATCTGTAAGTTTCCACTCCAACAGTGAGAAACCTGGCTCCTACCATTCCCATCCATTAACTTAATTGTTCAGTTCCAGTATACATGTATAACAGTATCAGAATTGTTAACCCAGACCTCTGTGGAAAACAACTTTATCAACTAGTGTACAGTACTTATGTACAGTTCCTTTTGCCTTTAATCTATAAACTCCATTCATTTCCAATATTTATGTTAGCATATTTTCCCCCTAAATTTACTTTTAAAAGCTGAAGATATTAAAGATGATACACAAATGGCCAGAAAGCATATGAAAAGATGTTCAACATCACTAATCATTAGGGAAATGCAAATCAAAACCACAATGACAAACATAATAAAAAAAATTATTTTTTAATAAAAAACAAAAACAAAAAAGCCACAATGAGACATTATCTCACACTCATTAGGATGGCTACTACTAAAAACAAACAAAAGTATTTGGCTATTCCCAAACAACAAGTGCTTGGCTACTACCAAAACAAACAACGAAAATAACAAGTATTGGTAAGGATGTGGAAAAACTGGAACCCTTGTGCACTGCTGGTAGAAATGTAAAATTGTGCAACCACTATAGAAAACAATACAGCAATTCTTCAAACTATTAAAAATAGAATTACCCACTGGCTGTTTAGCTCACTTGGGAGAGCATGGTGCTGATAACATCAAGGTCAAGGGTTTAGGTACCTATACCAGCCAGCCACAAAAAAAAAAAAAAAAAAAAAAAAAAAAAAAAAAATTACCATGTCATCCAGCAATCCCACTTCTGGGTATATATCCAAAAGAACTGAAAGTAAAATCTCGAAGAGATATTTGCATACCCATGTTCACAGCAGCACTATTCACAATAGCCAAGAGGTAGAAGCAACCCAAATGCCCACTGAAAGATGACTGGATAAGCAAAATGTGGTACATATATACACAATGTTATATCATTCAACCTTAAAAAAGAAGGGAATCTGCTGCATGTTATAATATAGTTGAATCTTGAGGACAGACATTATACTAAGTGAAATAAACAAGTCCCAAAAAGACAAATAATGTATGATTCCTTTTATATGAGGTAAAGTAGATGAACTCATAGAAACTGAAAGTAGAATGGAATCAATTTATTTATTTAACAGTAAAGAAGAAAATGGCCATACATTGATAGGTTACTATGGACTAGGTACAGCATCGGATGTTTTATCTGTATTCTCATCACATTCTCATCCTATAATCTTAGGTGGCTAAGGTGACGTAACTGATAAAGGGCAAGGCTGGATTTGAATATACTCAGGTCAGTATAAATCTGTGAATGGCTCTCTTTCCTTACACTATGCTACAGTAATAGGTTAAACAACTCAAAAGTGTGAGAAAACACTAAAACACACTCACATACACACATAAGAGCAGTCCCCAGCAACTAAAAAGCAAGAATTTAAGAGCAAAGGAAAGGCTTCATTTTAATGCCTCATTCTTTAGACATTCTTACTGTCCATATAAAATATATTATCCTACACAGGCATGTACTCCATATATATAAGATAGTGTTTTGAGGAAGTGATGAAGAATTAAAGAATTAAAAATTCAATGAATACTATCAGAAAAAAAAAACAAGCTAGGTTCCTATGGAAGTGGTCTGCTACACATTAACAAACATCTTAACAATAAACTATAGCATCGGCATGATGTTACTGCCATGTGTTCTTAGAAGTGTTATATAAGGGCTGGCCTGTGGCTCACTTGGGAGAGGGTAGTGCTGATGGCACCAGGGCCGCGGGTTTGGATCCCTATACAGGGACGGCCGGCTAGCTGACATGGGAGAGCATGGTGCTGACAACACCAAGTGAAGGGTTAAGATCCCCTTACCGGTCATCTTTTAATAAATAAATAAATAAATAAAGTATACTATATAAAGTATACTATATATAAAGATCTTGAACACATTTCTTTACCTACAAAATAAGGATAATAATACCTATTCTACAAGGTTATTTTGAAGATTAAGCAACAAAGCCCTAACAATTTTGCCTGGAAAACAGTCATTCCATTTTTTAGAGCCATAAAGAAATACATTCCTCAACTCTGTTTAGACCATAAAGGAAGAATAAATATTTAGACAATACATCTAATTTTATTCTTGGTATTTCAATAATATTAACTTTAGGTTCCCCTGATATCTGAGATATGATTTTACCATAATAGCAGCTGCCATTTATTAAGATCTTACTGTATAACAGACACCATTCTAAACACTCTACATATTTAATGTTATTTACTACCTCACAACTGGTATTATCCCGTTTGTCAAAGCGAGAAACAAGACTCAGCAAGACTAAATTGCTTTTCCAATCTGGTAAATGATTGTGCTGGGATCTGAACCCAGGTCTGTGTTCTGCTAAAGCCTGAGCTCATTACCACCAATGAGTAAGGGATCACGTTGATATTTATCAGCAACACCTTATAGGTTACATTATAGGTTAGAGTATCAATAAGAGAGTACTGAACACATGCTTTCACCTCCTACTATTCTTACACACCCTGTTTCTACTACTGCGGTTCTTGCTCCTTGGCCAAAGCCAATGCTAACTCATAGCCTCCAGGAGGTTTTTCCTATGTAAGCCCACAAAGTAAGTCATAATCATTATTGCATGGATTTAAAACAAGTTCCCATTTCCTCACTCCTGGCAATGAAATATCAAATGATCAAATGACCTACTCTCTCTGCAAACTTTTTCAATCAGAAGAGAGGAGGTAAAACACTAGTCTATGAAAGTATTATAAGAGACTGAAATAATCTTGCTCTGCCATTGGACTGTAAAGGAGGAATTTGTCTATTCTCTGCTATATCCACACTCTGAGAATTAGTGCCTGGAACAAAGTAAGAGCTCAAGAAATATCTGCTGAATGAATGAAGGTATACAAGTTCTCTCAAAAACTATGTTTTTGTCATGGAAGCACAGAAAATTAGTTATTAAAGACTGGAATGTAGGAGTGGGAGGAACTGAAGATAAAAATTCTTAAGTTCCTGCTATGAACTTCTTTCTTCCAGAGACTCTAAAAATCTATGCAGAGACAAGGAAACCATATATAACACTATCCCCTTAAAATTTCTACCTAAGCACCAACATAGGATATAGAGTTTCTAATAACTACTTTTAATTTTGTTCTCTGTAATAGTCTGTGATATTTAGAGACATGCAACCGAAGCCATATTTGTTTCATTTCAGTCATACTGTAAGATTTTAAAATACCAATTCCACCTTCCCAGTGTCATTTACCATGAAATGAATCTCTTCTTAAGCAGGGCTTACACAGATGAAACTTAATACTAATGTGCACAGAGCTTTAGAATTTGAGAACTTTCCCATAAATTATTTCATATCAAAACTGTGCTGTGAGGTAAGTATATCTGTTTACCCAATTTACTGACAAAACTAAGACTCAGATTAACTTGCCTAAAGTCATACCAGGTTCATACATAGTGCAGGCAGGACACAAACCTAAGTTGTCTGACCAAAAGTTCTGTTTGCCCACGTATTTGTCCATCTGTCAAATTGTAAGCTACTAACTAGCAGATTCTGTCTAAATCACCTAATACATTAATACTTAATACCAAGGACAGATACACATTTAATGCTTCTTGATAATGATAACATTAAGGCAGTTTGTCATTGCTACCAACCACTTTTAAAAATATTGTTCCACTATGGCCTTCTTTTATGTTCTGCTGATAATTGAAAAGCAAAATCCCCTTACATTAGGTTCTGAAGACTGCCTCAGTAGAAAATAAGTAGGATGAAAATAGTGGCAAAAAATAACCCATTACTAGAAAGTTCTAATGCTGAGACTGTCCAAGATAATTAATGACTCATAAAAGCAAAAAGGAAGATTTACCTTTAACTTAAGAGATTCTCCAAGTAATGTTCCCTTATAATCTGTTGTATAGGTCCAATCGTATGGTTTAATAACCTCTTTGGAGTGTTCGCCCTCCGTCCTCAAATACCAAAATGAGAAGGGTCAGATTCAGTGATGCAGAATATAATTATCTGTATTCATATATCACACCCAATTAGATGCTACAAATAAAATATCCTACTAAATACACATATACTTGTCAAATTCACTAGTACAAGATCTTTCTTACTGTTTTCTTGCACTTATTTTTATTTAATTTGTCATGTGCTGATGCAGTCTTTCCAATTAGTCTGTACACTGCCTGAGAACATGATCTAAAGGCTTGTATTTCTTTGTATCATCCGAGGTACCTAGTACATAATAGGCACAAAGTAAATAATTGCTGATTTGATTATCAAAGAAAATACATTTTTTTCTTAATTTCAATGTTCCTCAAATATTCAATGCAAATCATAAGCAAACATTTTTTTAAACAGGAACATTAAAGTACCGTGTACCGCCTCTTCACTAAGAAACACTGAGGCTTGAAAAAGTAAACCCTACATAGCTCAGCTCAATTGTAATTCAATTTAACTCAACAAGTATTGAAATAGTGGGATAATTAACCTCCATTTTTTTATGGCTAAGAAAAATGAATTCTGTAATGATCCAACTATCAAGTTGAATAATAACATTGGTCCTTCATTCTAACAGAACACATACATACCATTAATGAACACTTCTTTCAACTCTTTTCTTTTTTGTTTAACCCATAACTGCACAGAGTCTCACCTGCTTTCCTGCCATTCTTCAGCACAAGCTACTTTAAGCATTCCTTGGTAGTTGTTCACACATCTTAAGGCATCTGTAGCATTGAACTCAATCCCAAAGCCAGAGCCATGCTGGATTCTTAAAACATTGTCTCCAAACATCATTTCAGGGAGTGATGGCATATGCAATTCATCAGCTAACCTAGACATAACCAAAAGTTAGGTGAGATTATTTTATATCACTGTTGGCACTTTTGTTTCCTTTTCATCCCAACAGAGTTCTTCCTACATTAGTGAATGAGTTAAAGTACGATTTTAAAGTAATATATTTGTAAAATCTATAAAATGCTTTCATCAATCCATTCTTTCATCATTATATCTTTATGGCACTATACTAGGTAGTGGACCAAATAAGACAGATAAACAGATAAACAAATATACAAATATACACATAACATAATGTCAGCTAGTGATAAGTGATGTATGAAAAAACAAAGCAAGGTCATTGGGGTGGGAGACTATTTTAGGTAGGATGATCAGAGAACACTTCTGAAATAGTTAAATTCAAGCCTCAAAAATACCCTCTGAGCTAAGAAAGGTTCAGAGAGTTTAGGTAGCCAACTCAAGATCACAGAGCTAGTAAGTGGTAACACCAGGCCTTTTTCTAATATTATTAGACTACTTTATATATACTGGGACCTCATTTGGCCAGCCTCATTAGAGAAGAAAGTTACATGAGACATAGTAAAAAGCAAGGATCACAAATTATTAATCTACAGATGTGTTTTGATTGGCCTAGATAATATATTTTTTTTAATATTTAAAATAGTTGCCAACAACTATTGAGAGATAGTTGCCAATATAAATTGAAAAATTTTATAAAACCTGGACTTGTGTTTCTCTTAAAAATAAAAAGTTAAAGTTAGACCTGGCAACTTTGGACCTGCACTGCCACATGACACACATTGGCTGGAGTTCAGTAGAGGTTATCCTCCCTTAAGTGGGGCATGGGCTCACCAGTTCATCAGTCCCCTCGGCCCTTTAGAATGTTGAGTTTATAAGCCCTGTTACAAAGTTTTTTAAGTGGTAGCTAGTTACTCACTTCTAAAAAAAGTAGTTATATGTATAAGCTGCCATGCTTTATGACCCCATCATCTTGGTCACAATAGGACTTTCAATTTAGGGTTGAAAATTTAGCATCTCAACCAAAGGCAATTATCTATGGGCTAGACAGAATCCCTGAATCTTAGCCTGGTAACTCTGCCTAACATGATTATTCTGAATTGAATAATGACCAATTAATTCATTACAATTCTCTCTTTTCAGAAATCTGAATGACAGACAAATGAAGCACAGGTCAACAGACATAGCATAAAAGAGAAGCAATGAAGCAGAGAGGAGGGAAGAGTAAAGCTGTTCAGTAACAATAAGGGAAGCAGACAGCAAAGGAAGGACAGAGATAACAGTAACAAGAAGAGACGTCTATGGTTTTGGAGTCCACAAAATCTGCTGCTCCATTTCTGAGATTATTCCTATGTTTAATTATTTCTTCATGTAGTATTTAATTCTCTTTACTTTAGGCAACCTGGGTCTCCATTCCTTGGAACCTGAAAGCATAACTAACACAGAAGTTTCCATGCAAGTTTATTTTCCAGTTACCTTATGTACCAAATTTATTTTATAGACTTTGGAAACTTTTCAAAATGTTTTATAGATTTTCTGCATTCTTTTTTTTTTAAGGCATATGAAACTATTTATTGATCTGTCCACCAGTATTTACAATAAAGTAAACAATATACAGTTGGATAACATTCTAATTACTATGAAGTTACTGTTGTCCTGGCTTCTGCTGAACCAGTAACCCAAATACTAAAAAGACTGAGCCTACATGGAAGGAATGAGTTGAGGTATAGAAAAATCATCAATAGCTTAGATTACAAAAATTTATTCATCCAATTATGCCCGCACGTCCTAAAGTGCCCACCCAACACCTCTAACCATCTGATTAAGTTTATATAAGCCAAGCCTTAGGTATTCCATGAATCATGAACTTTAATCAATACAGCAGAGGGATTTCAACTTTTTGTAAAGGAATGACTTATTAGAGGAATCTTCAAATGTCTATTTAACTAAGTCTTGCTTGGCTAATTAAAACACACAGGATTTGTCTAGTTTCCTCACCTGGATGGGGAGGTTGTTGGTAGTGGTAAAAAGGAATTCTGCAAATAAACTATTGCATTTATATGAATATAGATATAGATATGGATTCTGATATGGTTGCTCTAAAATTATCCAATTTAAACTTCTGACTTTTCTGTGTTCTTAAGCAAAAAATACAAAATGTTATTTTACCCTTTCTTGATGATCAGAGACCATCACACTTAAAAATTATGTAAGACAATGTCCTCAAGGTCAATTAAGTGTGTGTGCCTCTAGCTCTGGAATGCCCCCGAAGCACCGTCAATTCTTTTCATTTGGCTTCTAATCTATTACAGGGTGGAAAACCAAACAAGTACACTTCTTAAAATTGCATAATGAATAAAAAGAGAATATGAAAAATAAGAATTCACTTATTAGGGCAAAGGGACTATAGAGAACTTCTTCCTTACACTTCCAATATGAAATTATAAAGTACAATAAAGTCAAAAGTTTATGTTCTGAATGAAGTTCTAAGAGATGCTGAATAAAGCACAGAATTTTAGTATAAGTGTTCTATGACAGCTACTCCAGAGATCAGAAGCCTATCTTTTCCTTTTTCTTTTTTAAGACTTCTGAATTTTTGAACAGCTATAATTGTTAGGTAAGGTAAAATAATACTATATTGAAGAATATATTCTTATACAAAGTCAACAAAGGATCCATGGATATCCCAAGTCCACAATTACCCTCTTTCTAATTGTTTTAAATCTATTTCCAATTACACACATCAAACAGGTCTTTGTAAATTAATATTGAAAACAAATAAGCAAAAAATCCTGTGTGACTAAATTAAACTATTTAGGTTTAATTTACAATTTATTTATTTAAATTATGGAGCTTAACACCCTTTCATGACTCTCCACTCTTCCCTGGTCACTCCCTCTGCCTGAATCTTAAAATCTAAGTCCTCCCTAGGGTTCTATCTTATGACCTTTTCTTTTTCTTCTGGATGACTTCTATATGATCTTAATTCACTCCCAAGGCTCCAGGTACCAACTATAACCTGATGATTCCTAAACCTAAACCCACAGATGTCATCTTTTTTGAGCTCCAAGATAAATATATCCAAATGCTTACTGAACATCTCCACTTTATTTATGGCTCACACACACCTCATATTTCAACAAACGAAACTCATACTCTATCCAACGCCCAGCCCCCAATCTGCTCCTCCTCCTCTGCTTCTCACCTTGTTCATTGGCAATGCTATAGATTCAACAGCCCCAGCCAGAAATCAATCGTGCCATCAATATAGATTCTTCCTTTTTTCTTTCTCCTATCAATTCGCCCTCAAACCTGGGGACTTAATCTTCTGAAACCTCTCCTTTCCTCTCTCCCTTCGTAACTGGTCTTCTTCTCAGCCCTCTAGCCCTCCAATCCATCTTCCACATCCAAAGTAATTTTTCCAGAGTGTATATCTTATAATGTAGCTCCACAGGATAGCATTACACTCAGCGATTGTCAGGTAAAATTCAAAATTCCTTAGCCTAGAATAAAAATCCCCTCAGTATCTCGACTCCCCCGGGGCTCACCCCTCATTTCTCACTCCTCCTCCTCCGGTACCCCATGCTCCAATCACAAGACAGCAGCAGTTCTTCGAACACATCACAGCTCTCACTCTCCCCGACCTTCCAGCCTTACCCGCATCCCCCGACCACCCCAGCCCCCAAATTCTGTCAAGATTCAGTTCAGGCATCACAAAGGCATCACATCTCACTCTTCCTGGCCTGCTGGCTGTACACATGCACCCACCACCCAGACTTTATCAAAGATTCAGTTCGGGCATCCCAATTTCCCGGATGCGCTGTCTTCCCTAAAAGTTCTCAAATCACGCCGTGTACAGGTGTTCATCATAAACAGTTATCCACACTGTAATATAAACGTCCACCCATCTCTCTCACGAGACTGAATTCCCCGAGGCGCAGGTTGTCTTTCATGTACCGTATCTCAAGTGACTGGCTCAGCACCTGACAAGCTAAAACATGAACATGTCGGCCCCCAAGAAAACAAGTCACAGCCACCCAGAAAGAAAGGTGGCGCAGGCTGGGGCAGGAAGAGACCTTTAGCGAGGGGAAAGTCCACCACAACAGTCACGCTCTACTCAAAGCCAGGCGGAGTGACAGTTTCACGAAGGCAGCGCCTGGCGAATCTCGACCAAAGGTGGAGAGATGGTGATGGCATTATTTACTAAGGTTGTCAAGCAAAAGGTCTGAGCTTTGACTGAGCTTCCGCCCCAGGGGAAAGGGGAGGGGCTGCACGGAGTTCGCTCAGGCTCCCGCCTTGCCCCTGCAACCCGGCCCGCGCCCGGACCCCGCGCTCCGGAGCCTCACTTCTCCACATCCGCTGACTTCATGATGTGGGTCTTGGCCGCCGTCAGCTTCCAGGGCCCGAAGGAGAAGTCCTGGTGGCTGCTCTGGAAACCGTGGATCATCATGGCCGAGGAAGGGCCCACGGGCACCACACGGAACAATCTGCAGCGGGAGCGGCGGCGGCGGACACCGTTTCCTCCACCTCCCTTCGGCCCAGCCCCCTCGGCTTCCGAGCCGTTACCATGCCCGGCCCCGCCACGCCACGCCCCCTGCCGGCCGACCGGACGCGGGCCCGCCTTTCCGCCTTCTTCTCCACCCCTTCGGGTTTTGTTTCCGGTCTCAGTTGCTAACATTGCGTGACCCACCTCTTACGTTACGACGCACCGGAAAAAAAAGAAAGGGAGGAAAACACCCAGGGGCGGGGCTTCGGTGCAGGGGGTGTGGTCAGGGACGTACCTCCCTCCTGAACTCATTGGGTGACGTCGCCTCACCCAATGAGAATTCTAATATTCTGGGATTGGGAAGCCTATTCCAACGTGATGCTTACAGACTTCTGAAAGCGGTGTATTACGTCGTGTGTTAGTGAATCCTTGTGGAGAGAAAATGCTCACCATTTTTCTGAGGCCAAAAATAAAGTAATCCTGTAGAGTTTAGCAGATCCAGCACCAGCATGATTTAGAAGTGGCCATCTAGCCACTAGTGACTAAGACAGACTTCTATCAAAAATTTCATCCTTCAGATATTTCAAGAAACTGCACGGTCTAGCTGCTACTTAGGCATGGTCTAGGCTACCGGCAAGACTGGAGACCTGGTGCTAAATCCACTTTTGCAACGCTGTTTGGGCTAACCACTTACCTTATGATTTTAGACTTAAATTGCCTCAAAGATGAGTTGGTTTTATGTTAGAGCCTCTCCCAAATCTGTCCTTCCAGGCGTAACTCCAACAACTCTCTCTCAACTCTTCCTACCTGCACTCAGCCCTACTTCTGAGCCCTTACTCTTGCTGTTCTACCTGCGTGTCCTGTTTAAAACGTGTTGTGTTTCAGATTCGATCTGGTAACCTTTTAAAAATATAGATTCTCCAGATCCTGTGGCTTTAGACCCAGTGCCTTGCACTGGCTTTGATCAATCTGCCTTGCATTGATATCTCTTTGAAAGGTTTTTTCCAAACTTTGAAGCTGGATTTAATGAGCCAAAGTGCTGATTTAAGTCACCTTCACTTATTCCAGTTATTACTGTCCATTCATCCAAATGAGTGTTAAAAACAGCACCTGCTATTTGTTAAGCATTTGTTTTATTACAAAATAGCATTCACACCCTTTCTTATAGCAGAGATGGACGATGGGATTCTAAGGCATGATTTCAATGATACAAGGCAGGGCTCCCTGCCCCTTAAAATGTATGTTCTCTATCTGTTCAATTTCATCTAAACTTTCAACTGCTTCTAGATAGGGTAACAGGCCACTGATTTGCTTAATTAGTCATTTACATCTTAATTGAAGTCATTTTATCATATAATTTTCTGCAAGCTGGACTTGATAGAAAAGATCCAGACTACCCTATTCATAACTGAGGACTCAGTGCTTTTCTCCCTGCCTCCTGTATTAGTTTGTTTCCTGTTGTTTATGATAGAATACCTGAAACTGGGTAATTTATACAGAAATAGTATTTATTTCTTACAGTTTGGAGGCTGAGAAATCCAAGGTCCAGGGGATGCACCTGGTGAGGGCCTTGTTCTTGGGGGTGACTATCCACAGAAATGCAGGATATCACACGGCAAATGGCTGAGCAAGAGAAGTAACCTCCTCATTTGTTCTCCTTTTAAAGCCATCAGAACCACACCCATTACCACCCATTAAATCATCAACATATTACTTCATGAATGTATCAATCCATTCACAAGGGTATAATCTTCACAATTTAATCACCTCTTCAAGGCCCCACCTTTCAATTACCATAAAAGGATTTCCCACCATCTTAACCCTGTTACAGTGGGGATTAAGTTTCCAACACATGAACGTTTGGGGACCACATTCAACCCATAGCACCTTCCAAAACATCTGTCCCTTTCCGAAATTTCCTAGATATCATGAAGTCTTCCTCTAATCTGGGCATTTTTATCTAAATTTAAAATCTTGCAATTAAACTGATTATCTCCATTACCTCCAATCCAACAATTTATTAAAGGATATTAAGACTAAAATTTTTGAAGATGCAAGGAAATGAATCGCTAAAGGTACAATTTCAAGCACTCAGACATTAGAAAGTGAGATATTTGGGTATTGGCAGGGTATTTTCAGGGCCCATTCAAGTACCATCATGCAATAACTGTTTTGTAAAGCTGATTTTTGGGATGGAGTAATACCTGAGACTTGATGAAGGGAAGGGATTCATTTTCAACCAAGTTGGGAAAAGTTTGTTAGAGCCACCAAATCAAACAAGTTTGTCAAGATTCAGTGCTGAGAACAACCAACTAACCAGTTGGTTATTAACCAGTTATTATAGAAATTTATGCATTCAACAAACATTTTCTTGTCACCTCCTGTGGTGCTAGAAACTGTTTTAAGTATAAGGACACAGCAGTAAATATAACAGGCAAGATCTGTTTCATCTTGGAACATACACTATAATAGAGAAGACAGGTAATAAGTAAACAAAATTTATAATTTCAGGTATTGATAAATTCTGTGCAGAACATTAAGCAAATTAAGTGGAGAGGGTAAGAATGTGGGGAGCTGGGGAGCAGACTGGGATAGATGGAATGATCAAAGGAGCCCTTTCTGTGGAAGTTACACTCAAGCAGAGACCTGCTGATAAGAAGGAAAATCCATGAAAAAATCTGGAGGTAGAACATTCCAGGCAGAGGAAGCATCAGATATTCAGGCCCAGTGGAGGCAATGGGTTTGTCATGTTTTAGGAAGAGCAAGAAGCCAGTGTGGCTAGAGGGAACTGGGAAGGTTCAGAGAGGTGGGCAGAGGCTCAATTATGTAGGTATTATAAGCCATACGATATCCTTTCTCAGCAACCTTGTCAAATGAATGTACAATTTTTCAAAAAATCTTTGTTAAGCAGAAGCTTACTATTTCTAAACACCCTGTGCCATTTATAAAGTTTAATGATGAGAATGTTTTCCCTTAGATTAAGTTAAAATGTGCTTCCTTGTTCCTTATATTATTTGAACCTGGTTTTGCCCTCTGGAGCACCCTGGAAATAGCATATTTCCCCCGCCACATGACTGTTCTTAATCTCAAACAACTTTCATGCCTTCCCTTTGTCTTTTTATTCATCCAGTCACTTATATATCTATTCATCTATCCATCCATCAGCTTAATTTATTCAATGAGCATTTACATTTCTTTTCTTTTCTTTTTTTTTCTTAAGATGACTGGTAAGGGGATCTTAACCCTTGACTTGGTGTTGTCAGCACCACGCTCTCCAAAATGAACTAAGCGGCCATCCCTATATAGGGATCCGAACCTGTGGCCTTAGTGTTAGCACCACACTCTCCCAAGTGAGCCACGGGCCAGCCCTAGAGTATTTACATTTCTGACATACAAGGCACAGTATTTAGAGAAAGGCATTACAGTGAGTAATATGGATAAGCTATGATATTCCCCGGCCTCAAGCCACCTCAGCTCGAGTCATGGGTAAGCTATGATATTCCCCGGCCTCAAGCCACCTCGGCTCGAGTCATCTGTGCCAGATGCCAAGGATATAGAGATACACAAGGCATTGCCTGTAATCTCCAGAAGCTTGCCCTGAAAAATAAGAAACAAAGTAAGTAAATGCAAACAATACTATGTAACATCTGGGCAATAAAATGGTGTGCATACATGGACATGGAACAGAGGGGAAGAAGTAATTAATTCTCTCTGTAAAGGTTAGGAATAATTCACTACTTCAATGAATGTAAGGGAGCTGATCCCAGAGCAAGGTTTTAAACTGAAAATAAGACTTCACTGGGAGGAGACATTCTACTTCAAGGACAAGGAACAGCAGATGCATAGGTGTGAAAGCATGGAGCAGCACAGTATGAGTAAGGAGCAAAAAGTGGTTGGGACTGTTGCAGCATAAACTGTCACTGGGAGGGTGGTAAGAGATGAGTCAGGAAATGTAGGCAGGGGCCAGATCATGAGGGAACTTGATACTGTGCTAAAGAACTTGGAATTTTTTTCAATGGCTGATTGGGGCCACTGCCTAGATGAGAGATCTTGATGTCCTAAACTTGTGCCTTCAAAGTGAGATACACACACCTAGGGCATGTACAAAATGCACTGCAGCAGAGGAAGAAAATATCAGTATTTCTATTTAGATCTATCTCATCTTTCTTAGTTCTATTTCTTTGCATGTTTCATAATATACATAATGTCTCATATAGTCACATGCATTTTATTTATAAACAAATATTGGGATGCATGCTCAATTTTTTAGATATTAATGGCATGTGATCAAAAGACTTTGTGGACCATTGGTATAACTGGAGATGGTAGAAGAGGGGCTAGAGAGAAGAGGACAAATAAGGGAGAGGAGTAGGTGACTGAACATAAAAGGAGAAACATCCAACTTGTGGTCTGGCGATCACAAGGCCATAATCAGGATACCCGTCAACAGCCCTGTGCATTTAGTGATGACAAAGGGCAGAGACCATTAAGAGAAAAGACATGAAAGTATAAGAAAGAAGAAAACTAGATTTTCTGAAGAAGAGCCTCTTGGAAACGAAGTTTCAGTTCTGTCTAAACTCCCTTTGTTCCCGCACATGTGAAATTTCACACACATGCACATAGACAATGAATGCTAATATCTGCATAACTGTGGAGGCACTTCTGAATGAATGATCAGGATTATTAAAGAAAATCAATATTCAAATTTGTATACTGTGTCAGTTGTAATTTGATTTCACTGTTTCTATCTCAGAATGATTCTCTTCTGCACAATAGTATAGCATGCCAACAGAATGATTTGGAAAATGCTAATAATTTGGCCAAATTGCCCATCCACAAGACTAACCAGCCTCCCCTGCAAAGGGTTCAAGTTCTGTGAACTCATTCAGGTCTAGAAACTGGGGGAGGGGCCATGACTACAGTGGTGACTCAATCCAAGCTTTGTTTACTATATTCAGGGTTGTGTTGGTAATACAGATCAAGTATAACCTTAGCCTACTGACCATCTATCTCTGACACAGAGGGCCATCATCAATTGCCCTTGACCAAGATCTCTATGGATCAATCCATTCTGATTATCATTGTGTCTGTACTGCCTATAATTAACTACAATTAGTTACCATACTCACATTGCCTCTGGCAATCAGGTGCTCCTGTTTGGCTTTTATCATTTGGGCATCCCAACATCCCCATGAAAATCAAAGAGTTCATTCCAATGGATCATTGCCCACCTTCATCCCTGGCATACAGAGGTCAGTCAAAGAACCACAGAGGATGCTGGTGTCTCTTTCACCCATACATTTCTTGGTAAAGGGCATGTCCTCTAAACCTCCCAGGGGACATATTAGGAGGTGGGGTGAGCAGGTTATGAGTGATAAAATCTACTCTGACATTCCTGGCACTCTATGTCTTTGCATTACTTCTACATTAAACCTAGGAAAATCTATATCTCTAGTTCTTTCAACAAGGCTAATTGTTGAGTTCAGGTTTCAGTTAGTCTACCAAGCAAATAAGTCCCAACTGTTTACACCAGCACACTTGAATCCAGAATCTCTCTTTAAGTAGAACATATCAACACATTCAGCTCACTCTAAAATTACATTCCTCCCTATTTGGACTAGCAACCTCAGATTTTATTCCCATGCTTGTTTCCTGGAATTTTGCCAATATAAATTTTAAAAAATAATGCAATTCATTTGCTGTTGACAAGTTCTCCACCTGGATTTGACTTTGCAACTTGTCCTCTAGGTACACTGAGAGTGAGTATAGTTAAGGCTGTGGAGGCAATGAGAAGTGGTAGGTGTAGAGCACAAAAAGAATTGGCACCCTCTTGCAAGTTAGCTTCCTCAGATGAGGTCAGCCTAGAGTCTTCAAGCACGTCAGAACCAACCTTGTCAGAGAGAGAAGGGGCTGTGTGATTGCAATACCAGGGTACTTGGAGTCCTCCCAAATCTTACTACTCTAAATTTCCTGTTCTTGGACTAATAAATGTCTTAAATTCACTTAAGAGACCCACAAGCCTGCAAACTGAACCTATGTTGAAATTCAGCAACCTGTAAGACCATAACTACAGCTCATTTTCTGCCATGTCACATTACAGCTATAAGAGATTTTATGTGTAGTTGTTTAGTGGTCCCCTGCAATTCTTTAACTTGCATACTTACCAAAGTCTATTACTCTGTATTGCTACCCTCCTCTCAAACAACATGAGAACCTTAGAATGCTTTAACTCTGACCACCCATCTCACTTTACCTTATTTTCCTCCCATGTCTTAAAAAAATCCACTCTCTCAGCAAAAATGAAAAGAGAAAAAAGTTCACCCTCTGATGCCCTGTTTTTACTAATTGTCTAAACTGAATATAAGAGGAAAAAAAAATTCCTCGGAAGGGATTATGGTTATCTCAAAACAAAACAGAGGAGACAGCAGTTGGGAACCCTGTTCTGAAGTAGGCCAAGGATAAGAAAACTTCCTAAGAATACTGGGTAGAGGCAGCACATATGTGAGATGGCTGGAGGAACCCTAGGACCAGAGAGCTGCTCACAGGGAGCTGCACTGGAGACTAGAAGAGTCTTCAGGAATTAAATGCCTGAAGGAGGCCTCAGTACCCCGCTCAGTGTATTGATGATGAGAATATTAAGTGCAAAAACACATTCCCTAAGGGAGTATCTTATTTGAGTTACATTTGTTGAAAGTAAAAGAAACCCTCTTCAAACTAGCAGTAGCAAAGCTGTCTAGTCTTAAAAAAGACAATGCATTTAAAGATTTGGAGTCACCTCACAGCATGTGAGGAGAAAGTGAACAACCAGGCCTTAGGAAGGAAGGACTCAGCAGCTGGGACACCTAGGGTGCTGGTCGGCCCTACGCAGCCTCTCTAACTCTCTCCACAGCTCTTCGTCTCTCTCTTTTTCTCTCCTCCCCTGACTGTGCTTCTACTTCCTTCTCCTCTCTTTGCCAACTAGCTCTCTTTGCTTCTCTTGTGTGTGGCCCCCAGAGCTTCCTAGTAGACATCTTGATAGGTATCTATTGGTTCTCATTTCAAATTCCCAGGAGAGAGACTCTGATTGACTCAGCTTGGGTCAGGTATCCAGCATGGCCCAATCAACCATGACTAGATTGAGCCATGCCAGTATAAGCCCATGGAGTTGGGGACAGTGGTTCTCAGAGATAGGCATATGCCCCACCCCCACCCCCAATGTCAACAACAGGGGGCTTTGTAGTAATTAGAAGAGGAATAGAAGGGTTTTTATGCGGTACTACTAGTGTAGGCAAGTCCTGGGGGTGCGGTGGGGGTGGCAGAGAAAGTGGCAGAGTCGGATATGAAAAAAGAAAGGGGAAGTTGAAAGAGAAGTTATGAAATTTAACCTCTACCTACTTTACAGTTTTTTTGTAGGCCAAAGAAAACCAAATGTCTAAGCAGCACCCTGGTAAGGTTTAAGGACCCACAAAAGGACGGCTTAAAGGTGAGCACCAGGGTATTTCTGGTGTAGTCAGGCTTAAAGGTGAGCACCAGGGTATTTCTGGAACTGTAGTCAAAAGTCAAAGTTAGGCTCACAAATATGCAAAACAGGGAAATATCTACTTATAAATCAGGCCTCTGGGTCTTTTAAACCTATAGTCATAACCAGATATACATCTATTTAGGTGATAAGAAATTGACTAAGGAAAATTAATATTGCTACTTCAGCTTCAGAGCCATTTTTTCAAATTTTTGAGGACTGATGTGAATTTTCATCTGCCTGGAGAGCTGCTGAGTACCAGGAAGCAGGAGCCACTGTGTGGCCAGGCTCAGTGTGGTCCCCAGCTCCGGCTGTGGTTAGTTCTCTCAGAGCACTTGAGTGGCACGTATAGTGGACATCATCTTGGGAATCAATAACATTGTTTGTATTGATTTTTTGGTCTTTGATGTTATTTTTTGGCATTATAGTTTTACCTTTGTGAGGCGCAGGCGGGTACAGTACAGGGATCAAACCCTGGACCTTGGTGTTATCACCATCATGCTCTAACCAACTGAGCTAACCAGCCAACCCCTGGCATTATAGTTTTAATTAAATAAACATTGTAAGGCTTTGTTGTCTATATATATAATACATTCACACATTGTGAAGATAGATTTAAGTGTATGGCATGTAACTGTATCAAAAGAACTGATGGAACACAGATAAATAGTTCTATTTTTAAATCATTTATAAAGGAAAACAGCTGCACTATATCATTGTTACAATAATTCATGTTAACTATTGAAGTAACTGTGTCCATTTTACAGAGAATTGGTGTTTTAGTATAAATGGGAATTCATTTGGAGACTCAAGAAAATAGAAGCACATGAAAGACTTTGATTCAAATGTTACTTTTAAGATTGTGAGAAAAATCACTGGATAATTCCTTATACGACATATTACACTTTTTATATGTCTTTTATAGTAATAGACTCTGGTAAAGGATAGATTTTTGTATGTGTGTGCTTTAATTCAGGTCACCAAAATCAAACTATAAAACTTCAGGAGATGAGAAAAATAGTACTAAGAGAACTATTGTATGCTAGTTTCTGAAGACAGAAATGAAACAGGTAAACCAGGAATGTATAAGACAGCTACCACAGAAGCATGAATTAAAACAAAACCAAACAGAACAATAGTAGAAATTCATGCTCTTTTTGTCCAGGGATGCTGTATGGTCAAAGAATTTTTCTTTCTTTTCCCTGCTTATTTGGGGAAGGAAAAAAAGGATAAAAGAAACTGAGACAATTTACATGCAGGGAACTTGAATGGGCAAACATAGCCTTTCTGAAATCGTAAGTTCAAATTCAAAACTTGGAGATAGGAACAGCTGGTAGAGGTGGAATGAAGGAAGACAAGGGCAGAGATTTAGGTGGATTCCCAGGTGGGGTCAGGCCTCTCTCTTGGTGAGCACTAGCAGGAGGGGCTGAGCCTGTGGGGGGTGAGCTGTGGGCCTGGAGGCAGAGCCCCATCACTGCAGCGAGAGTTCCATGACTGATGTTAAAAAAGAAAAGAAAGATCCCAAGAGATTATTGCTGTAACGGGGTGAGATCAATAAGACCAAGCTGAGCAAAGAAGAAAGGATTAGGCTTTGGCAAGTGGACTTTTCAACATTCATCTCAAAAAGGGAAAAGTCTAAATAGGCTCTTAGGGAAGAACTGAAGCGGATGAGCACGGGGGAGCTGAAGTTAGGCTGCCTGGGTTCAAATCATGTCAACCCACTTGCTAGTTGTGCTGTGACCTCTGCCAAGCCTCACTTTTTTCATTTTTTTTCTCATAATTATTTCTAATAATAGCATACCTTATGGTATTGTTAGGAAGATTAAATGAGACAATATATACAGGTACCTAGCACAGTGCCTTGCAAAGGTACTCACTCAATACACTATCCACTAGTATGACTGGAGTAGCAGCAGTGGCCTAGTGTGCACTTGTGCATTCAGAGTGATGTTGTTTCTCGAAGTGTGGTCCCGGGGCCACACACACATCAAAATCATCTGGAGTGCTTCAAAAAATTGAATTCTGTTTCTCCACCCGGAACTACTGATTCAGAATCTGTATGAGTGGAATCTTATTTGATGGGAGGTCTTCATTTTTAACAAACTCTTCAGACTAATCCCACATGTGCTAATAGTGGAGAGTCTGTGGACTAAGGCAATCCCAGAAGCTGATACCAGAGGAGAGAGGGTCTGGGGAGACCCAATAGCTGGCCTCAACCCACCCTGTCCTCTTACCAGGTTCTTGACTCTGCCACAGGAAAAAATTGAATAGCAGAGTCACAGTAGAAAGTGAAAACAGGCTTAATACAGAGAATAAGAAATACAGACTTCACAGGGAAAGTGTGGCCTAGCTTCAGAGACCGAGCAGCAGCCACAGCAAGTTTAAACAAAAGTAAGAAATACACACCTAGGCTAAGAGCCAGCTGGCTCTAGAAGAGTGAAGAGCAACAGCCCTGCATTCTATAAGGATTCAGCTTTTATGATTTCGCTATTTATACATATTCGTGCTATCCAGTGAATATTCAGCTAAGGGGGTGGTTCCCAGTTATTGCAGCCTAGTCCTGAAATGCTCAGTTGGTCTCATTTAGTCCATGCTCATTAGTCAAATTCCACCACATGCACCAAATATATTCAAATATATTCTGTGCGGGCCAAGCCCGTGGCGCACTCGGGAGAGTGCGGCACTGGGAGAGCAGCGACGCTCCCGCCACGGGTTTGGATCCTATATAGGAATGGCCCGTGCACTCACTGGCTGAGTGCCGGTCACGAAAAAGACAAAAAAAAAAAAAAACCACAAATATATTCTGTGCTCTGTAGTGCCTCCAGTAAAGGTCATTTAAGGGGTAAATTCCTTTGTCCTGAGCCTGCTTGGCCATCAAGAGTACATAAGTCTATACCCTGTGGTCTCAGTCTGCAAGTGCTGGTGCTGAAAATGGGTGCTCCAAGGCCATTGCAGCTTAGGACTCAGAGGCAGATCTTGAGTCCTTGGGGAGAGGCCTAAACTCAGGGGAGTGGCCTGAAACCCAATCCCTGGAGGACTGAACACCTCATATCTCAAAGCCACTTAACTTGTACATTCATAAGAAAGAGAGCAGAAGATACTTGGATGAAATAGGATGTCCCTACAAGTTGGCAGACACAGTACTTTTCTATTGTTAGGTGGTGTGCGTGTGTGTTGGTGTGTGCATGTGTGTCTGAGTATGCACGCATATGAGTGCTTTGAGGAGAGAAGGGCTGGAAGCTGATAATAGTAACAGTGATGACGATAACTACAATTTATTGGGCACCTATTCTGTGCCAGACACCATGATAAATGTTTTACAACATGAGTTCACTTAATTCTTAATATGAATAGAATTTAGCTCATACTCTTCTTTTACATAAAAACATGTTATGATCTTGATTCGGCTAACCATATCCAAGTAAGACACCTGGATGTGTTACTACCATGACCCAGGTGTCCTGGCAACCTTGTAGCAGTTTACCCTAAATGCAGCAAAGTGGCTACAAATAGTTAAAATAGCTCCTGAGGCTGTCCTGCTAGGATGTTGGATGGACGGACTATCTGCTGGACCTGAAGTCACCCAGGATGATAGCAGGATTAGGAAAGGCAGGCAGTAGTAGTCCAGGTAAGCATTTAGTCAGGCCTGAAGAAGACAGGGAGGAGGAGAGGAGCAGAGTGGTCCTGAAGCATCATTGTAGAGTGGAGATACTAAAACCCACCACCATCTTGGAGGAATATGGGGTGGGAAAGAATGAGCTTCCCCGCACATGAGGGCTGTGAGGCACAGAGTCCTCAGAGGAGAGACAAATTTCATCAAGGTAGGAACTTGAAAGGAGCAGCCTATCAATTTAAGAATTAATGTAAGAGTTTGCTTTGGGATAAGTGTTCTGGAGAAATTAGCAGATGTTGGAAGGGAGGGGAACAGGGGGAATTTTGATCAGCAAAAGAAAGCACAGAGCAGGACCTGGATGAGAATATCAGTGAGGCGTGACAAGTGGGGGGCGGTGATTAAGATGACAGAGTGGAGGCCTGGTGGGATTTTGGGCATCAAGGTTTCAAGTGGTGCTCAGACATAACACTGCCTCACCAGAGTCTCCCAAGTAAAGTGGAAGACTCAGTGACATCAGTAGCCAATGGCTTTCTCTGTAGGTGCCATGAGACTGGGAGCAGGCCCCAAGTAGCTGAAGCTTACCCTACAGGTGCTGCAGCCCACAGTGCACACAGAAGCCCCCTGAGAATGGAGAAATCACTGTGAACAGTGAAACTGTCATAGGAACAGATCACTAAGCACTGCACTCCCCAATATTGGTAAATGGCACCTCCACCCTGTGCCAGTCAGTCAGCCAGGCTAGGATCCAGAGGAGGCACTGGGCAGGTCACAGTCCTCATCTGTTGATTCAGTTGCTTAATATCTCTGGAATCTGTCCATCTCCCTTCATCCTCTCAACTCTGCTGCAGGCCTTCAGCACTTCTCTCCTGGATTCCTACAGCAGCATCCTAGCTGTTTCTCCCTATCCTCACACTCCTCCAGTCCTTCCTCTACCCTGCAACCAGAGTGATCACTCTAAAACGCAGCTGTGATCATGTTGTTTTTTCTCTGCTTACAAGCCTTCAGTGCTTTTAAGATAAAGTAGGTTTCTAAATACGGCTGCAAAGATCTGATGTTCTGGACTCTGCTTACCACTCCTGACTCAATGGACAGTCCTTATGTCATCATATTGTGCCATCTCAGTCTCCTAAATGTGATACTATGATCCATTCTCTCTCTCCTGTCTTCTCTTCTCTTGTGCCCCATTATCTCAGTACTGATTAGGTAACTAGCAAGATCTTCTAATAAACTAATTTAAACAAATGTCCTAGTGATTTGCATATCATTCCAGTTTAATCATGAATTATATTTTGACTGGGTTCTTCAATGCCTTCTTGCAAGGGTCAAAAAAAATTTTTTTTTAAGTTTAGGCCTGTGACTGGATTTATTCACTCATTCATTAGCATTTATTGAGAGCCAACAGGATACAGGCACTGCGTTAAGTTCCGAAGAATCAAAGACAAATAAGACAATGTGCTTAGTCTTTAGGAGTTTACTTCTACACATAGAAAACAGACACAGTAACGGTACCATCAGTGCTAATCGACACTAATGGATGAAGGGATCGATAATACAGAGAAAAGAGCTACTGATTAGATTGGACTGGCCATAGGATTCTCATATGAAAGAAGGCCACAAAACCATGATTCCCTATAAAGAAGGTGAAAAGGAACAGTGTGGTGCCTTAGGTGAACTACAGGCAGTTTGGGAGGCTTGAACATATCAGTGTACCTTATTCTTATTCAAAATCATTAAGGGTTTGTTTTGTTTATGGATTTTTTTTTTTTTGGTCATGCTATAGATAAGCAGGAAATGAAAGTTTAATTTCATTAGAATAAGTAGTTTTATAACATATTCCAAAAGAGAGATTTCTGAAAACCCAATTATTTAAAAATATCAATAATGAAACCAAATTTCTAATGATACAAAATAGTTTGGAAGGCCTTTTAAATTTGGTTTCACCTTCCCCGCGCAAACCCTGATAGGAGGAATGGGACACAGGAACTTTCTAAGTGTCAGGAAAAGGAAAAAGTCAACCTATAATTCAACTTTCCTCCGTAATCCCCATGGTGGATAACCTATATGAACATGAGGAGTACCTATCACACACAAATGGGAGGACTGGGACTGGTCTGCATAAACACAGATGAAATGATCCAGAGCTGAAAAGACTCTATTCTTCTGTCCAATTTTCTGAGTCATGATAGGAATAACTGCTACTGTATCTTGATAGTATGATTCCATCTTCCAAATGAACCACACTGAACCAAACCATGGCTGTCTCTATGTCACCCTGATGTCACAAACTTTCCTTTCCACCTCCTTAGTTTCATTTATTGCTCTCCTAGTTTTTTTTCTCCTGGTTTCAAATAACTTCCAATTCCCCATTAATTTCTCCATTAAGTTGAAGCTATTGTGAAAATTTCTTAAATTCCTCAAAATTCCTCTTCAAGCACAGGGACCTTTTTCTTACTTATATTTATGTCCCTAGAGCCTGTCTGGGGCTGTGAATGACACAACAGTCAATCAGCCAACTTTCAAGGGAATGGACTGATGATCTAGGGCTTGATCAATGGTAGGAAAGGCCGGGCTGGGGGTTAAATGGACCCACAGGGTCAGGGCGGGGGTTGTCATGGATTCCACAGGTGACTGGTGGGAGGAAGCCGAGGAGACAGCCAACAACACAACCCCTTCATCCCCAAAATATTTACATAAAATATACAGGGAGGGGCTGAGCCCGTGGCGCACTCGGTAGCGTGCTGCGCTAGCAGCGCGGCAACGCTACCGCCGCCGCGGTTCGGATCCTGTATAAGCATGACCGGTGCACTCCCTGGCTGAGCGCCGGTCACGGAAAATAAATAAATAAATAAAATAAAATAAAATATACAGGGAGACGCCAGGTTTGGCAGGGGAGAGGGGAGGCAGGAGTAGACAGAGTGAGAGAATCCAGATTTGGGGGTGTTCAAAAAGGAGGGGGACATGATATTGATGAGAATACAAATATTTCAGCAGGGTAAGAAGGTAGGGAAAGAGGGTGCAGAAGACTCATACCATTTGAGGAACCGAGAGGACAGCAGATGCTGATGGCATCCAAATTTACTTTTTAAAATGAAGAAATGTTGCCTACTCTCCCTTGTAGCATGACTTGGAAATAAGACTAAGTCATTAGTAAAGGAGAAATAGAAGCCAGCCATTGCAAATGTTCAGAGAGTTTCAGAGAAATATAATAGTCGTTTTAAGTTGCACAGCAAATAAAGACCCAGGTTATGTTGGACTTTATTATTACATAAACCTGAAAACAGTTATATTTTTCTCACAGAGCTGGAGCTCATTGATTTCTGCATAACCATAATTCAATTTAATAAGTATTTCCTAACAAAGGCACAATTAACAAATCAACTCAATTGCAATATCACATTATTTTCTCTTTCCTATTAACAACTCCCCCTAAGAAACATCTTTCTTTTTTCTTTCCTGAAAAGCACATCTGGTGTTAAATCATCTGAAAGTTATGGTGGTTTCTTCCTAGATAAATGGCAGGGGGAAACCACTTGTTTGAAACCAAGGGTGGCTGTTTAAGCTTGGCCATAAACTAGGTTTGTCAAGAAGTGACTGAGTGTATGAGCCTCTCTCCTTCCTGAACGCTAATAAAATCTTTTGAGGGCTAGCTGAGGTTGGCTTCAGGGAAAGTTACTTTTTAAAAAAATTGTGTGGTATGATGTGAAGAACACAAGATTTGGAGTCAGTAGACCTTTTAGTTTCCTGGATCTGCTATATCCTGGCTTGCTAACTTTAGATAATGTTGTTAAATCCCTGTTTCTTTAATAGAATAGCAAAAGTAACAGTAATAATGATAATCTAATCTATTACCTGCCTTAGCTTGCTTATAACTGTGAAGTCCCTTTACAATAAAAGCCATTAATTGCTATACAAACATCAGTTATTATAATGGTTAAAAATGTTCAAACATCTGTTTTCTGAGTGGGGAACTCAATTGTGAAGCAAATGTGGAAAAGATACAGGGCACTATTACTTGAGCACTAATACAGAACTTTAGAAATCTCCTATGATTTTAGCTCTTTGTTCTGCTAGAAGTCTAAGAGTAACTCTGAAGTCAGCTCAGGTGACAGATAAAGAAAGGGGCCTGGAGTGTGAGCTTCACCCCAGACTCCCAGATGTCCACTTTGAAACAGACCACACTCCAATCCTCAGTCAGCCATCTTGCACAGATTATATTATTCTGTGTATTCAAACATGTATGAGCTTGGTCTGTGCTGGACTGAGGATAGAGACCAGAGATACAGATCATAGCACCTAGGATCAGCCACTTTAGAGTTAGCTATGTAAGGGGGGATTCAGGTACGTAAAGGGAAGGAGGAATAGTTTGACTAAAGGCAAACTTATCCAAGAGAGCATTCATCATGCATCTTCTGTATTCTAGGCTCTGCTCTAGATAATATTGAGGTAAAAGACATCACTTCTGACCTTAGGAAGCAGATAGTGTATTTGGGAAAGGAGACATTATCTACCTATAAGGTATGGAAACAATCTACTTATACAAGCTTTGTGAAACAAAAACTTTGTCACTTCCCCTCGGTATGCCTGCCACTCAGAGGGTGCTTCAGAAATGTCAAATTTCTGAATAAGGAAGGAAACAAGGTAAATGGCTTAGGAGTTCAGAGAAAGGACCATTGTCTGGGTGTCAGGAAAGAAGGAAATGGACAGTGCTTGTGTTAGGACTTGAAGTAGGATTCAAAAAGCAGAAGAGGAAAAATTGCTCCAAATGCTGAAAATCGTGTTCAGAGGCTGAGTCGGGCATGCCCAAGAGGCTTAGAAAAGGGACGTGACAATGGCCAGTTAGCCACTGTTATAGACACTGATTTAATCTTCAGTGCGACAACTCTGTGAGCTGTGTATTATTATTGCTCTTTTTACAGATGAGCAAGCTGAGGCTGAGAGCGTTAAATAACCCACTTCCCCAGTATCACATAGTGATAAAGTGAGTAAGAAAAAGAATGAGAATATGATAGGTATTTGGAATCCCGTAAGATATATCCTATGTGTTTTCTTTATATCAAATTAAATCCAACTCAAACCCCTAGACAAATAGAATAGAGACACCTCATCCCACCACTGTTTACCCCTATCCTTAGGATAATACAAAGGTCCTAGGGACCTAGATCTATGCAGAGGATAACGTTCAAGGGGGACAATCCAGTCTTGACTCTCTGCTGGTGTTCACTGCTGACCTGCCCTTGACCCAGCCTACTGGGAGTTTCTATTCCTCCTCTGAGATCCTGCCCTCACCCCAGGCTTCAGGAGGGGTGGGAGATGGGGGTGGGGTGGGGAGGAAAGTGTTTGCCACTCATGGTTCCCCCAATTCTTGGAACCCTTCTCATTTTGGAGAACTCCCGGTGTCTCTAATTTTGCCCATCTTCCACTTACCCTCTCCTTACCCTCTCCCACCAAACAATATAAATCGCCTTTGAAGCACAGGCGTACACAGCCTTGACCACCCTTTTGGAACAGTGGAGGGAAAATACTGAGAGCACCATACAGATAGTGCTTTTTCTTTTGGATAATTCCATAGCAGTAAAAATAAAAAACAAACTAATACCTCAGTATATTAGTCTACCACAAATAGTTAACATTGCTTAGGATTTTGCTGCATGACAGGAACTGTACCCTTAGTTAGGTACAGTTACTACCCTCTCTCCTAGTTGAAGAAACCTGAGCTAGAGAGGTCAAGTGATCACAAGTGATAGAATCAAAGCTCAAGGTCGGGAAAGTCTGGCTGGAAAGTCAGGATTCTTTTCACTACACTACATAAGGGAAGCAACCCTTCCCCACTGGAGTCCAGGGCAGTGGTTTCTTTCTTTCTTTTTTATTTATTTTTTCTTAAAACAAACATAAAAATGCACAAGAACTCTACATAATTACAGATTCTGTATTAAATAACAAATCCAAGAAGAAAGTTACTTTTGGTCTCATAAAAAATCAAATCAATTTTCATTTGTCTTTGTCACCTTCTAGAACTTTCCATGTGCATACTTTATTTTTACTTACTTACAACAACATTATGGGTAGAATTTTATAGTCTACATTTTAAATGCCATTATACTGCTACAATCTCACTGTTTTAATATATTCCTTATATCTTATATATTATATTTAAATATATCTTTATATATTTTTATTTGACACATCAATATATTTCTATAGTTTTGTTATTTTTTCTCTTCCAGCACCCTTGCCCTCTCTGTGTGCACAGCCCTCCCCACAAACAAACAATAACAGCCTGGTGTGTGTTTTATAATACATTTCTCCATAGTCATAAAATCAGATAATTTAGCACAGATACTGAGGGATTGGCCATTATTTATTTTATATATTTCTTACAAGATATAGTTTTATAAACATATATACTCTTGCAAAATGTATTTTTTTAGTTATTATTACGTTTTTTAAATAAGCATTGTAAAAATCCTTCCAGGTCAAGTGATATCACTTTAACTCGTTCTTCTTTAATAATATAATACATTGTATGGTTAGTCTACATTTTATCCAAGCTTTCCTTTATGGATGGGCATTTACTCTGTTTATTCTTTTTTCCCCAACAGACAACGTTGCAATAAATGTTTTTGTATATGTATATGCATGTACTTCCAAAAAATTCATGGAAAAATGGAATTAAAAGATAATATTAATCCATGAACTTTTAGAAGACCTGTCATTTTCTTCTGTACTAATGCTTTCATTTCTTTTTTTTTTTTTTAATTTTATTTTGTTGATATACATTGCGGTTGATTATTGTGGCCCATTACCGAAACCTCCCTCCCTCCTCCCTCTCCCCGCTCCCACCCAACAATGTCCTTTCTGTTCGCTTGTCGTATCAACTTCAAGGAATTGTAGTTGTTATGTCTTCTTCCCCCCACCCCACCCCCGCCGGTTTTGTGTGTGTGTGTGTGTGTGTGTGAATTTATTTATTTATTTTTAGCTCCCACCAATAAGTGACAACATGTGGTATTTCTCTTTCTGTGCCTGACTCGTTTCACTTAATATAATTCTCTCCAGGTCCATCCATGTTGTTGCAAATGGCAGTATTTCATTCGTTTTTATAGCTGAGTAGTATTCCATTGTGTAGATGTACCACATTTTCCATATCCACTCATCTGATGACGGACATTTGGGCTGGTTCCAACTCTTGGCTATTGTAAAGAGTGCTGCGATGAACATTGGGGAACAGGTATACCTTCGACTTGATGATTTCCATTCCTCTGGGTATATTCCCAACAGTGGGATAGCTGGGTCGTATGGTAGATCTATCTGCAATTGTTTGAGGAACCTCCACACCATTTTCCATAGAGGCTGCACCATTTTGCAGTCCCACCAACAGTGTATGAGAGCAACCTGGCCAGCATTTATCGTTCAGAGTCTTTTGGATTTTAGCCATCCTAACTGGGGTGAGATGGTATCTCAGTGTGGTTTTGATTTGCATTTCCCGGATGCTGAGTGATGTTGAGCATTTTTTCATATGTCTGTGGGCCATTTGTATATCTTCCTTAGAGAAATGCCTACTTAGCTCTTTTGCCCATTTTTTAATTGGGTTGCTTGTTTTTTTCTTGTAAAGTTGTTTGAGTTCCTTGTATATTCTGGTTATTAATCCTTTGCCAGATGTATATTTTGCAAATATTTTCTCCCACTCTATTGTTTCTCTTTTAACTCTGTTAATTGTTTCTTTTGCTGTGCAGAAGCTTTTTAGTTTGATATAATCCCATTTGTTTATTTTTCCTTTGGTTGCCTGTGCTTTTGGGGTCATATTCATGAAGTCTGTGTCCAGTCCTATTTCCTGAAGTGTTTCTCCTATGTTTTCTTTAAGAAGTTTTATTGTTTCAGGATGTATATTTAATTCTTTAATCCATTTTGAGTTGACTTTAGTGTATGGTGAAAGGTATGGGTTAGTTTCATTCTCCTGCATATTGATATCCAGTTCTCCCAGCACCATTTGCTAAAGAGGCAGTCTCTTCCCCAGTGCATAGGCTTGATGCCTTTGTCAAAGATCAGATGGCTGTAGGTGTGTGGGTTGATTTCTGGATTCTCTATTCTATTCCATTGATCAGTGTCTCTGTTTTTATGCCAGTACCATACTGTTTTGGTTATTATAGCTTTGTAGTATAGTTTAAAGTCATGTAGTGTTATGCCTCCAGCTTTATTTTTTTTGCTCAGTGTTGCTTTGACTATGCGTGGTCATTTGTTATTCCATATAAATGTCTGGATAGTCTTTCCATTTCTGAGAAAAATGTCATTGGAATTTTGATGGGGATTGCATTGAATTTGTATATCACTTTGGGTAGTATGGACATTTTCACTATGTTGATTCTTCCAATCCAAGAGCATAGGATACCTTTCCATCTTCTTGTATCCTCTCTAATTTCTCTCAGCAGTGGTTTGTAGTTCTCATTATAGAGATTTTTCACATCCTTGGTTAACTCAATTCCTAAGTATTTTATTTTTTTGGTGGCTATTGTAAATGGGCAGGCTTTCTTGATTTCTCTTTCTGCATGTTCACTATTGGAGAAAAGAAATGCTACTGGTTTTTGTGTGTTGACTTTGTATCCCTGCTACTGTGCTGAAATCATTTATCAATTCCAACAGTTTTTTTGTAGAGGTTTTAGGCTGTTCAATATATAGGATCATGTCATCTGCAAACTCGGACAGTTTGACTTCATCTTTTCCTATCTGGATGCCCTTTATTTCCTTCTCTTCTCTGATCGCTCTGGCTAGTACTTCCAACACTATGTTGAATAGGAGTGGTGAGAGTGGGCATCCTTGTCTAGTTCCTGTTCTTAAAGGAAAAGCTTTCAGCTTTTCCCCATTCAGGATGATATTGGCAGTGGGTTTATCATATATGGCTTTAATTATGTTGAGATACTTTCCCTCTATACCTAACTTATAGAGGGTCTTTGTCATGAATGAGTGCTGTACTTTATCAAATGCTTTTTCAGCATCTATAGAGATGATCATATGGTCCTTGTGTTTGATTTTATTAATACAGTGTATCACATTTATTGATTAACGTTTGTTGAACCAACCTTGCATCCCTGGGATGAATCCCACTTGATCGTGGTGAATAATTTTACGTATGTGTTGCTGTATTCTGTTTGCTAGTATTTTAGTGAGGATTTTTGCATCTATATTCATCAAGGATATCAGCCTGTAGTTTTCTTTTTTGGTTATATCTTTACCTGGTTTTGGTATCAGGATGATGTCTGCTTCATAGAATGAGTTTGGGAGATTTGCGTCCGTTTCTGTTTTGGAATAGTTTGTAAAGAATCGGTGTCAATTCCTCTTTGAATGTTTGGTAAAATTCTGCTGTGAATCCATCTGGTCCTGGGCTTTTCTTTGTTGGGAGCCTTCTGATAACAGCTTCAATTTCCTTTATTGTTATTGGTCTGTTCAGACTTTCTACGTCTTCATGGCTCAGTTTTGGGAGCTTGTGTGTGTCCAGAAATTTATCCATTTCCTCCAGATTTTCAAATTTGTTGGCGTATAGATGTTTATAGTAGTCTTGAATGATTCCTTGTATTTCAGATGAATCAGTTGTAATATCACCTTTTTCATTTCTAGTTTTTGTTATTTGAGTCTTCTCTCTTCTCCTTTTTTTTTTTGTTAGCCATGCAAATGGTTTGACAATTTTATTTATCTTTTCAAAAAACCAACTTTTTGATTCATTGATCTTTTGTATTGTTTTTTGGGTTTCAATTTCATTAAGCTCTGCTCTGATCTTAATGATTTCTTTCCGTCTGCTAACTTTAGGTTTGGATTGTTCTTGTTTTTTTAGTTCTTTAAGGTGAAGTTTTAGGTTGTTCACTTGTCATCTTTCCATTTTTCTGAGGTGAGCATTTAATGCAATAAATTTCCCCCTTAATACTGCTTTTGCAGTATCCCACAGGTTTTGGCATGATGTATCATTATTTTCATTAGTCTCAATAAATTTTTTGATTTCCTGCTTGATTTCTTCTTGGACCCATATGTCATTAAGTAGAATGCTGTTTCATTTTCATGGGTTTGTACAGTTTCCAGAATTTCGTTTGTTATTGATTTCTAATTTTAATCCATTGTGGTCTGAGAAAATACATGGGATAATTCCAATTTTTTTGAATTTGTTGAGACTTGATTTGTGACCTACTATGTGATCTATCCTGGAGAATGATCCATGTGCTGATGAGAAGAATGAATATTCTGAGGTTGTTGGATGGAATGTTCTGTAGTTATCTGCCAAGTCCAATTGGTCTAGAGTATTGTTTAGATCTTGTGTTTCTCTGCTGATTCTTTGCCTAGATGATCTGTCCAATATTGACAGTGGGGTGTTCAGGTCCCCTGCTATTATGGTATTAGTGTCTATTTCCTTCTTTAGGTCTAATAGAGATTGTTTTATAAATCTGGCTGCTCCAACATTGGGTGCGTACGTATTTATGATTGCTATGTCTTCTCGATGCATCAGTCCTTTTATCACTATAGTGTCTCTCATTGTCTCTTTTTATGGTTTTCAGTTTAAAGTCTATTTTGTCAGATATAAGAATAGCTACTCCAGCTCGTTTTTCTTTTCTGTTTGCGTGGTAAATCTTTTTCCATCCTTTCACTCTTAGTCTATGTGAGTCTTTATGGGTGAGGTGGGTCTCTTGAAGGCAGCATATAGTTGGGTCCTCCTTTTTAATCCAGTCAGCCAGTCCATGTCTTTTGATTGGGAAATTTAAGCCGTTTACATTAAGAGTTGTTATTGAAAAGTGTTGATTTATTCCTAGCATTTTATTGATTATTGTTTGGTTGTCTTAGGTGTCTTTTGTTCCTTGCTTTCTGATTTACTGATTGTTTTCTGTGTGTTGGTTCCTTAGGTTGTAGATAGCATTTTTGTTTGTTTGTTTTCTCTTCATGAATGCCATTTTTATTATACTAGTGGGTTTAGATTTTTCTTGGGTTTTTATGGCAGTGGTAGCTATTTTTCAGGAACCAAACCCAGTACTCCCTTGAGAATTTCTTGTAAGGGTGGTTGTGTGGTGGTGAACTCCCGCAGTTTTTGTTTGTCTGAGAAATATACTATTTGCCCTTCATTTCGGAAGGATAGCCTTGCAGGGTAGAGTATTCTTGGCTGGCAATCTCTGTCTTTTAGTATTTTGAATATATCATCCCATTCCTTCCTGGCTTTTAGGGTTTGTGATAAAAAATCTGATGTTAATCTGATTAGCATCTGATTTGACGCTTCTCTCTTGCAGCTTTTAAGATTCTCTCATTGTCTTTGAGTTTTGCCAATTTGACTATAACATGTCTTGGAGAAGACCTTTTTGGGTTGAATACATTTGGAGATCGTTGAGCTTCCCGGATCTGAAGATCTGTGATTTTTCCTATACCTGGGAAGTTTTCTGCCACTATTTTGTTTTCAATGCAATCTCTTTTTTCCTCCCCTTCTGGAATACCCATGACTCGGAGATTTGAGTGCTTAAGGTTGTATGATATCTCTCTCAGATTTTCTTCAATGCCTTTGACTCTTTCTTCTTCTTCTTTTTTTTTTTTTTTTTTTTTTTGTCTGCTTGTATTATTTCAAACAGCCCATCTTCTAGTTCAGAGGTTCTCTCTTCAACTTCTGCAAGCCTGCTGGTTAAACTCTCCGTTGTGTTTTTTATTTTGCTGAATAACTTCTTCAGTTCAGCAAGTTCTGCTACATTTTTTTTCAGGGCATTGATTTCCTTGTAAATTTCCTCTTTCTGGTCCTGTATATTTTTCCTTGTTTCATCATGATGTCTAGCTGAGTTTTCTTGTATCTCATTCAGTTTCCTTAGAATTATCACTTGAAATTCCTTGTCAGTCATTTCAAGGGCTTCTTGTCCTATAGGATCTAGAGCTTGAGAGTTATTATCCTTTGTTGGTGTACTTTCTTGATTTTTCATATTTCTGGTATCTTTTCTTTGATGTTTATTCATTGTGGCAGGGGGTTTCACAGTTCACAGGTTTGACACTATTGACTGACTAAGATGTTGCTGTGGTTGCCTATTTGGTATGGCTACCTCAGTGACTGCTCACTTGGCCACTAGTGCCTTGCATGTGTGGTTGCCTCTGGTCTTGGGCCTCTCCGGGGAGCCACCTCTCTGGTCAGCTTGGACTCTGCTGGGCTGCTGGATCACAGGGTGATACCACAGGGTGTGTGGTCTCTGCTGAGCTTCCACCTCCGTGCTGGACTTCTCCCTGTTTCATGCGCTCTTGCCTGGGCTGCTGGGATGCTCTGAGGCACAGCAGAGTATGTGGTCTCTGCAGAGCTTCCCCTTCCCCTGCAGGATGTCTCCCTGCTCTGTGCACGCTAGGCCAGGCTTGGGATGGAGCCGAGCCAGGTGGTGGCGGTGAAGCCTACCTGCTGCTGGACTGCATGGCAGCGGCCCTCCCACAGGGTGTGTGGACTCTACGGAGCTTCTATCTCCCTTGCTGGACGTCTCTGTGCTCTGTATGCATTGGGCCTGGCTGCTGGATCGTGCAGCAGCAGTGTGGTCCCTGTGGATTTCCTGCCTCCCCTGACAGACATCTCCCTGCTCCAAGTGCACTAGGCCAGGCTGGGAATGGAGCCAGGTGCCTGCAGTGAAGCCTACTTGCTGGATCACGCAGTGGTGGCCCCACAGGGTGTGTGGTTTACTGCGGAGCCTCCGCCTCCCCTGCCGGATGTCTCCCCACTCTGTGCGCACTGGGCTGGGCTGGGAACGGAGCCGGGTGGCAGCAGTGAAGCCTATCTGCGGATCGTGAGACGGCGGCCCCGCAGGGCATGTGGTCTCCGCGGAGCTTCTGCCTCCCCTGCTGGACGTCTCCCCGTTCCATATGCACTTGATGTTATGTTTTTATAGTTTAAATCGGTTGATTTGTGGGAGAGATTGATGCTAGGGACAGTCTATTCCACCATCTCAGGCCGCAGCACCTGGCTCCTCCATGTCTCCACAGCGCAGGACCCCCTCGGCACCAGGCCAGGGCAGACCCATCGGCCTGGTGGGTGCGGTCCCCAGCTCCGTGGCGCCCATGCGGCCCCAGCGCAGCTCTGCATGCCTCCCGGCTGCTCGCCCAGGCTCCGGACTGCTCGCAGCTCCTTACCCGCTGCCGAGTTTTGGAGGCTGGGAGGTCTGAGGTCCAGGGGGCACATCTGGTGAGGGCCTTCTTGGTGGGGGCTCTGTACAGAGTGGCAATCCACACTATCACAGGATGAAAATGGCCTAGTGCTTTCATTTCTATGGTATAGATTCCCAAGAAGAAGATTTCCGAGTTGAAGGGGATGTATTTATTTTGATTTAATAGATACTGGACTGCCAGTTGATTTCCAAATGGCGATGTAAATATACACCTTTGCCAGCAGTGTATGAGAACACAGGGCCCCATTTCCAAATGCTAGTCTGGGGACAACCCACCTCCAGAAACATTAGTAAGTGCTGGGGGGGATCCGGGAAAATGAATATTTTCAAAGCTCTACATGTAATTGTAATAAGTAAAAAGGCTTTTGAGTCACAGGTTCACTTCACTATGGGGTTTATCAAGAAGGAGGAAGAAGGGGCAGGAATCAGGAGAGCCACTGGGAATTCCCTCTTCCAAAGGGCCTCAAATTTAAACTTTTCACCTTCTCACCAAATAACATTACAAATATAAGTGACAGAGACACCCTGACAGGACTGAAAAGAAAATATTAATTATTTGACCTTAAACTTATGTCCCATTACCTACCCACCCCACTGGTAATATTTATCTTTTAGTACATTTTTCTGTTGTTAGCACAATTATATGGTAAAACATTGCCATTCATGATGGAACATTTTAAATCCAATTAGGTTTATAACTTACGTGTGACATACGGTCATCATTCAAACTGAAATTGGAACGATTCTTTGAGCAATATAATTTTTCTGTAAAAATTCTATCATTTATATTAATCGAAAATACTTCAATGATCCTAATTTTTCTGGGTAGAGAAACAAATTATTGCACTGTATTGGAGAAGATTATTAAAAGTATGTATTTGCTAAAGGTAAATATTGAATAGAACCTGTTTTATAAGCTTGTATTGGCATTACTACTTTTCTGTTTTTTTCTTCCCCTTCTCGTCCCCCTTCTTCCTGTCCCCTCCCCTCCATCACCCCCCGCCCGCCGCTGCCCCTTCCACCCCCCCATTTACTGACACCCTCAAAAGGTGTGGGGCCCTTGTTCTCTGAGTCTCCTGCTCACCAACCGCAACCAGGTCCATCAGGTTTTCGGCTGGGGCTGCTGCAGCTCCCACAGTGGCCAGCAGGGGTCCTCGGCTCCCCGGTCTGAGGGGAGAGAAAAATGTCTTTTTTCTAACTTTCCTAGCAGAAATGTCTCGTGGGTAGCTTCAAATGAGAACCCCCAGATGAACCAAAGAAAAACAAAGGGAACTAAAGAAAAGATGCTCCCAATGGCAAACACGGTTTTCGAGTTGAAGATGACTAAAACCTACTCCTAGCTCTCTTTTGATAGATACGGCTGACTGGACATGGTCTTCCTTCCTTTCCTTCCCCAGCCAAGGAGGCACAGGGAAGGATAAAATCAAGTTGGTCATGATATGAGGGTTAGCAGGAGCCCTACTGCCTTTCAAAACTTAGTTCTTAATCATCATCTCTCCTGGCATGACCTTGGGCAGATTCCCCCAGCCCCTGCCCTCCACCCTAGGAGCTTCTCCTCTGCAGCTGTCCTGGTCTCTGACTCCCTCCGCTGGCCCAGAGGTAAGATCTACTGGACTTCCTGCCCGGCGGTGTTTCTTTAGCCCTCTTAGAGGTCTCTGCGACTGTCAGCATGGCAAATCTTGATCATTTCAGCCCCTCCCCCTGGCAGCTGACTAGACTCAATCCGCATCCAACTGTGGAGTCACGACCATCAGCAAGCCTGGGCAGAGTCAGGATCAGAATCCGTGTCTTTTGACTCCCAACCTGTAGACTGCTAGTTACACCATAATCCCTCCTTCAAAGGGCCATGCATGAGGTGATTTAAAAGAATGTCAATGAATTTAATATAACAATGATAATGGATCTTGAGTTCTAAAGCTGAACGAAGTGAGCGTACAGAAAAAAGCACAGCCCTGCCTTCTCAGGTTCTCATTGAAAAAAAGAAAGATTTCCTCCAGCCTGCAGCATAGCAGTTTTCAAGAACTCACATTTTTTATCTGACAGGACACTTTCCATGTCTTCTGGATTTAGATTCCATTGCTGGCCAAAGTCAGTTGCTAAGAGGCAACTCAAAGTTGGCGTTGCAGGAAACTGACAATAAACAGCACAGAGAAAGCCTACTCAGGGTGAAATCATAACGTGGGTGGGAAAGTACTGGTGATGTTCCTGACTTTGTCTCCTATTCCATTGGGTTTTTCTCTCAGCTGGTGGCCAACTTGTAATTATTGTTTAAAGTTTAACATAGTTATTTTTTACTTTCTATTTGCTAAGCATCTATCCCCCATTGTAAAATTTACACAAGAGTACTTCCTAGGTGGTGCTGTGTACTTCCTCTTGCATCCCATTTTCTGTGATACTAAGACTGACCAGTTCTCCATCAACCATTGACCTAATGATTTTAGTATACATAGATGATTGCTGCCTACAACCATTATTTCATTAAGGGTTGCAAAACGGTGATTTTAAAATTCTATTCTTCCTTCTGCATTTATTTTGCTGGAGATTTTCTGTTAGTAAAAACATTCCCTAACTACTCTTTGGTTATACTGAAATGCAATTCCTATAGGAAAAGTGGAATAAATGCTTGATTCCTCCCTTTTATTAATTTTTCAGCACTGCATTCTAACCAACCGAGCTATCCTGCCAGTCACTTCCATTAATTTTTCAGAGGAATGAGCCGGTTGCTTTAGCAATCACCAGGAATGACCAATAGATTATTTTTAAAAATGACTATAAACTTAAAATTTTTTCTATATTGGATCTGGTCTAGTTTATTGCAATTATTGTTCTTTTTGATGCTCAAATTGTCCCTTCAGATCAGCTTTTGTATCTTTTTGAAATGACCCCATTGGTCCTTTTTTTTTTTTAAATTTTTTTTTTCCTGGCACGAGAAGATATTCCAGACTCATTTTATACACTTTCTGGTCCAGAACTGGAATAAGTCATTTCTGCAAGGAGCCTTAGTTACTCCTAATGAGAAATGGTATTTTGAGACCACATCTGGTTGCTAGGGTTGTTCATTGCCACAAGAGTGCTCATTGCTTCTGTTGTCATTTCTTCCTGCCATTTGAGTGGATAGGGTTAGCAGATACTTTTAGAGAAGGAAAAATCATCAGTTCATACTGACATTCCCAATGCAAATTACTCTTTGCACATTTTTCTTTCTTTCTTTCTTTCTTTTTCGGTGGCTGGACAATGCAGGGATCTAAACTCTGCAGATTTTTACTTAACCTTTTCAGTATTATATTTGATCTTTTTCTTCACTAAAAATTGCAGTTTCCACAACATAAACAAAATTACTTATTTGCTTTTTCCTATATAATTGTTTCACTCAACAGTATCAAAGTACCACTGACATTCGACAACTGAAGGAGATTGAGTTTGTTCGATTTTTGGTTTTTGTTTTTTTTTTTTTAGATTCTTTGTGTCCTTAGAACATATCCCACTAGGGAAGCACAGTTAAAATACTATATTCTAAATTCACTTGAAATTCTTTTTCTATATTGTTGTGGCAGTATATGAAGATAGCTTCACAGAGAGTCCTTCCCTAATCCCTGGAACCTGTGAATATGATGAGATATCATTCCTGTGATTATGTTATGTTATAAAACAGGGTATTATCCAGGTAGGCCTAACCTAATCACACGAGCCAAAAACAAAGAGTTCTCTCTGGCTGAAAGGGGAGTTAAGGGAAAACCAGAGAGATCAGAGTGTGAGAAAGATTTGACATGTCTTTGCTGACTTCAAAGATGGGGGAAACCATGTGAGGAGGAGTGCAGGCAGCCCCAGAAGCAGAGTGTGGCCCCCACTGACAGCCAGCAAGGAAACGAGGACCTCAGTCCCACAAGAGCAAGGAATTGAATTCTGCTAACAGCCTCAACAAGCTTGGAAGCGGATCCCCTAGTCCCACGCTCCCCACCTGTTACCACACCCCACCCCAGAGCCTCCAAATAAGAGCTCAGCTTAGCCAGCACCTTGACTTTTGCATTCTGAGCTCACCAGCAGAGAACCCAGTCGAGCCCACCCAGATTTCTCTCTGAATTGTGAGACAATGAATGAATGTTGCTTTAAACTGATAAATTTGTGGTATCTTTTTTTTTTTTTTTTTTTTTTTTTTTGGTGGCTGACATTGGTGTTATCAGCAGCACACTCTAACCACGTGAGCTAACCAGCCAGACTATTTGTGATAACCTTTAAGGAATGGTAGAAAACTAATAAAGTTCCTGTGCTACCAACTTGATATTTACTCTAGTTTTCCTTCAGTTTTTAGAGGTTGTCTTTTTTTTCAGTTAACTTTTTTCAATTTTGCAAAATTTATACTTAGTTTCAAAGACAAAATCTTCCTAGAAACCTTGCTTTCTTTTTTGTTCTCTATACCTGTTTGTCCCTTTCCCTTATTAGAAACCATATTTTTATTAGTTTTTGGTTTGTTCTTCCACTTTGAAATACAGCAGACTTGAACAATACAGGTTTGAACTGTGTGGGTCCACTACTTATAAGATGGACCTGCATAGTCAGCTGGAAGACTGTCTTTTTCATGCGCACTGGTTTCACAGGGCCAACTGCTTAAGTGCTTAACTACTTACATTTCTTAACTACTTAAGTAAAGGCAGGGAAAGTTGTAGTTCCCTGACCCGCACCTTTTTCAAGGATCAACTGCATAAGCAAGTACTTGTATATTCATATTCTTTCCTGGTCTCACACAAAAGAGAACATATAACAACACTCTTGCACCTTGCCTTTTTCACTTAATGATACATATTGGAGGCCACTACATGTTAGTTTATAGAGATTTTCTTCATTCCATTGTACTAGTGAATCATAACTTATTCCATCAATCCCTATTAACAGACATTTGGGTGTTTTCAATCTTCTGTAATTACAAATAATTCTGCCTTTTACTGGCAACATTTTATATTTGGGATAAATTCCTAGAAGTGCTACTGTTACAGATCAAAGGGTAAATGTGGATTTATTTGAGGGTTATTTTTCTTTCCAAAACCAAATATATGGTGTCTTTTCCAACACCAATCAATTCTCTGATTCTACAACACCAACTGAGTGTCCAACAATTCAATTCAATTCTGACACTACCCCAGTTAGTGTAGACCCCACAGGTTAAGGGCTCAGTCCCACAGACTGTCCCTCCTTCAGATATCAGTTCCAAGTCTGAGTCCTCCAGTACTTCTGACTGACTTGACTTCAAATTGGGGGTTCCCATGACCCCCTCTCAGATTCAATAATTTGCTATAACAGCTCACAGAACTCAGGCAAGCACTTTACCTACTGTTACCTGTTTGTTACAAAGGATACAACTCGAGAGCAGCCAAATGGAAGAGATAGATGCATAGGACAAAGTATGGGGGGAGTAGGCACAGAAGCTCCATGTCCTCTTCAGCAATGCATGAGTACTGTTTCCCTATAGTCTTCCCACAGAGCATAGTGTCAAACTTTTGAATTTTTGCCAATCTACTTGGTGAAATATAGTATGTTAGTGTAGTTTTTTTAAAAAAACTAGTATTGAAGTATAAAATACATAAAGTGCACATAATAAAAATGTACAGCTCACTAAATTTTCACAAAGTGAATGAACACACTTGTACAACTAACACCCAGATCAAAAATGTGAAAATTACCAACACCATCCCCCTCAGGTCCTCTTCTAGTTGCTACACACCTCAACACTCCCTCTACTTTGACTTCTAATTGCAGAGATTTAGTTTCACCTCTTTTTGTACTGTATGGGAATAAAACCATGTCCTATATATCCTTAGGGTCTTTTTAAAAACTTATCACTATGCTTGTGAGATTTATCCATATTGATGTGTGAGGCTGTAAAGTCATTCATTCTCATCACTGTGCAGTATTCCATTGTGTGAGTATTTCACAATTTATTTATGCATCCTATTTTCACTGTGCCTTTAGGTAGCTTCTAGTTTGGGGAAATAGTGCTGCTATGAACATTCCAATACATGTCTTTTGTGAACATATCGGTACACATTTCTGCTAGAAATGGAATGGCCAAGTTCATAGGATATGTATGTTTAGGTTTAGTGGATATTGGTTAACAGTTTTGCAAAGTGATTGTACCAGTTTACACTCCCAAGAGCAGCATGTGAGAGAGCTGGTTGCTCCACATCCTGTCAATACTTGGTCTTAGTGTAGTTTTAATTTGCATTTCACTTATTAGCAGTGAAACAGGAGATCTTTTCATATGTTTATGGGGCATTTTACATTTTTTTTCCTGCAAACTATCTTCGTCATTTGCCCATTTGAAATTTAGTTTTTTGATAGTTTTCTTCTAAATTTTTAACAGCTCTTTACATATTGGAGATATCAGCTTGTGCTCGTTATTATGTACTTGCCACCTCCTGTCCTGCTGTGTGCCTTGGAGGCTGAACCCTGCATTTTCCATCACCTAACTCCCTTGTGAATTGGCTTTTCATTGGGTGTGGCCACCGAGAGGCACCAGCAGAAGAATAGAGAATGGGATGAGAGAGGTCGGGCTATTTTCCCCCTTACCCCCCTGCATCCTGGGTAAAGCTCCCTTGAGCATGTCCTCTTTAATAGTTCAGCTCTCAGTGAGTTCCGATGAAAATATTTCTTCCCCTTAAGTTCTCCAGCCCTAGAGGAGCTAAGGACGTCCCATTCCAATGCTGCTTGTTCTCCGAGTGTTTCACATCCCTTGTTTGTTCCCTTAACCCTGCCCATTGCTCTGCATGTTAATTCTTTCATTAAAATTTCTTTATTTGAGCCATTTCAGAGTGAATTCTCATTCCTCCTGATCCCTATTATTACATATTCCTTTGTCTGTGACCCAAGTTGGAAATATTTTTTCCCCAGTTTGTCATTTTTTCCTTTGATTTAGTTTATGATGATTTTTCATGAAATTATTTTTTAAAAATTGTGTGGTCAAATCGATCATTTCTATTATTATTATTTCTAGATATGGAATTACAGTTAAGAAAATGTTCCCACTTCCAGGTTACAAATAAATTAGTCCTCATTTTCTTCTAGAATTTGAGTTTCGTTTTTGAAGTTTAGATCTCTGGGCCATTTGGGATTTACCCTGTACACAATCTCTTAAATTACCTTCCAGGCATAAACTTGATTGCTTCGGTATATGCTATTTTCTGAGGAGAAAGAGTCATAATAATGGTAGAAATTATTATAATCTCTTATATTCCTATTCAGTACATTACAGTTTCAGACAAATTCTAATAATAGGAATAATAATAATAAAATTGATGATAACAGCTAACTTTTACTAGGAGCTTGCTAAGTTCCAGGCATTTTACAAACATTCTATCATCTAATCCTCACAACTACTTCTCTGAAATAGGTCCTATTATCATACTCATTCTCCAAGTGTGCAAAATAAGGCTCAGAGAAAGTAAAAGGGAGTGACTTGCCCAAAGATACTCTGCCACTAAGTGCTGGTCATGGGATTTGAACCCAGGCACAATTAGCCTTCATGAAAATTCTGAGGCAGGTTATTACTATTCCCATATTACATGTGAGAAAACTGAGTTGAGGAAAAATTAGCTGAATTACTCAAAGTTATGCATTTTTTAAGTGGGAGGTCTGGGTCTGGCTGGAATCCGGATTTGGGGGCTGGGAGACCAGGGTTTTTGTCTGCTCCACCTCCGCCTTCCACATCTACGCAGACCACCAGAGTTACATCCAGCAGAACTCATCAGATCTAAGGGGGTCAAGCTGAAAAAGAAGAATAAACAGTTTATTCTGGCCTGGTTGGGCAGCTACCCAAGTCTCAATGGCTGGGAATGACAGGCCACTCACCCTCCGGGAATCTAGGGTTCCCATTTGGGTTGTAACAATGGGGCGATGACTGATAACTTAATATTAACTTCCTTAGGAAAGCTAATAAAATGCATGGCAGAAAAAAAAGTTTGCTTCGTGAAAATCTATTTAAATGAATTGGAAGACCTGGGCAGGCCTTAAATCAGGGCATTAATGGAGGATGAAAGATACCCTTAGTAAAGGGGTCTAGAAAATTGGTTTGGGATAGAGCTAGTATATATATACACACATACATATACACATATATGTATATACATATGGAGATTCTTCAAAAAGTTTGTGAAAAAATAGAATTGAAAGATAATTTATTTCCATGAACTTTTTGAAGTACCCTCATGTATATGTGTGTGTATATATGTATGTATCTATGTATATTGGTATATGTACATATATACATATATACACATATAGAGGGATATTAGGATATGTTTCATCAGTTCTAAATACAGAATTTAAAAATATTTTCCACATTTTATCATCTCTGAAATCATGATGTATTTTATAAACAGTTGGGATTTGATGAAATTCTCTCCCTCCCATATACATATGTGTGTATGTGTGTGTGTATGTCTGTCTGAGTTTAAAAAGCCACCCTAACAGGCCCCACTTTGAATTCATGATCATGAAACTAATGGGCCCTTGCAGCTAACCTGCAATCACATGTTATGCCTCTGGACCATTCATTCACACACTCACCTAGATGATACTTTCATATCTTCTTTCCTTACCTCCATCTCACATTTTCAATTATGGCTTTTTACCTTGCTTCCTACTTCACACTGAAGTGCTTCACATTGAAGCACTCAGAAGAAAATGTCCATAGACCCCCACCACCACATGAGTCACCACCAGGTCTGGGGCTTTCCCACAATGACCACAGATGACCTATCCCTGCCCTACCTCAGCCAATCCCCCTCCTCCATTTAGGCACTGGACCCCAGCCCTCCTGCCACTCAAGGGCATCTCTCCAGCATTTTCCCCTCTTTCTCCTACATCAATGATTTTTTTCTTTCTGATTATAATTACCAGTACAAAAACATGCTCTTTTTGCTCCTATTTAAGAAGAAAGCAAAAACGAAAACAAAACAAAACAAAACAAAGAAAAAAAAAAAAACCTTCTTTTGACCCCCTTTCCATGCCAGGCAACACTCTGTATCTATCTTTGCTCCCATAGCTAAAAATCTCAAATGTTTTATGCTCATCCACTTTCTCGTCTGTCAGTCACTATTAAACTCATTCGAATCAGGCTTTGGCCCACATACTCCCATGAAATGCTCTTGTCAAGGTTTACTAATTTCAATAATCAATTCTCAGGCCTCTCTGTATTGACTTGTCTGCAGTTAATCACTCCCTCCTCCATGAAGTGCTTTCCTCACTTGGCTTCCAGAACATCTCACTTCTCAGCCTACTTTTCTGAGACTTCCAATGTTAGAGTGCTTGAGGGCTCAGTCATTGGTCCTCGTCTCTTCTCTCACTCTCTTGATGATATGATTCCCAGTATTAGGGGTTGAATTGTGTCACCCGAAAAGATATGTTGAAGTCCTAACCCTTAGTACCTCAGAACATGATCTTACTTATAAATAAGGTCACTGCAGATGCAACTAGTTAAGATGAGGTCATAGTGGAGTAGAGCGGGCACTTAATCTAATATGGTGGGTGTCCTTATAAGAAGAGGAGAAAGACACAGAGGTAGAGACACAGTAGGGGAGAACACCATGTGATGACAGAGGCAGAGATTGAAGTTCTGCAGCTACAAGCTGAGGAATGCCAAGGAGTGCCAGCAAACTGCCAGAAGCTAGGAAAAGGCAAGGAAAGATTCTCCTCTACAGGTTTCAGCGAGAGCATCATCCAGTTTGTAACACTTTGTTATAGGAGCCCAAGTCTTATAGCTCTGAAAACAATCTATATGCTTAAGAGCTTTAAATTTATATCTCTATCTCATACCTCTTTCCAGCTGTTTTCTTCACATCCCCATTTAGGTGACTAATAGACATCTCAAACTCAACATGACCAAGCTGAATTTCTGACCCCATCATTTACCTCCACTCTCAACTTCTCCAGCTCAATTGATGGTAACTCAATCCTTTCTGCTGCTCAGGACAATAGCCTTGACACCTATTTTTTTCTTATACTCTACATCCAACATGTAAGGAAATCTTATTGTTTCTAATTTTAAAAGATAGCCAGAATCCAACTATTTCTCACCTCCCTCCCTCACATCATCCTGGCCCAAGACACAATCGTCCTCTGCTCAAAATCCTCCTGTTAGAGGTTGAAAAAAACCAGTGCCATTTTGTGCCCCAGCTGCCACGTTGGCTTCTGTTTAATCTCATTTCTTTGCTTCACTGACCAGTTATACTTTAACCTTAGGGCAAGCTGTAAAAGGAACATAGTTTTCAGGGAGTGAATAATTTATTACAATAGGTGGTGTCAGTGGTCTGAGTGCTAACATCACAAGACCTCCACCTGGTGAATCACAAGACACCTGTTGAATGATGTGATCAATTTATTTTTTCTTAAGATATTTCCTTGAAGTTATTTTTAGTAACAGGGGTTTTGCTGTAAAACAGTGTTGCCTAAATGCAGAGAGAGCTCTCATCTGCTGACATCTGATTCTTCACTGTGTCCAGTTTTCCTGTATGTAAGTCAACCTGATAAATAAATATCTTTGTATTTCTTTGAATGGACCTGCTTACCTCCTTCTTCAGTCTCAGAGTATCTTCTCAATTTGGAGGGCATTATCCTTTCAATCTCTTCCTCGCATAGCTTTTGATTCCACGCTTAGTAAAAGCCAATGTCCTCCCCATAGCCTGTGAGGCCCTGCATGAATCCTTTCCTCCCTCTTACCTGTCTGTTACCATCCCCTTCTATTTCCCCTGCTTGCCCACTCTGCTTCAGCCACCCTTCTCCCACTTCCTGTCTCTTGAACATCCAATGCATGATCCTGCCTGAGGTTCATTGCATTAGCTGATCCACTTGTCTAGAATGCTCCTTTCTTAGACATCCTAATAATTAACCTTCTCATCTCCTTCAGGTCTTTGTTCAAGTGTCAGATTCTCAATAAGCCCTACCCTGACCATCTCATTTAATATTGAAAACTGCCCTCTGTCCCCTGCACTCAGATCCTCCTTATATTGCTCTAATTTGGGTTAGAATGTAAGCTCCTAGAGGGCAGGGATCTTTGTTCATTTTGCTCACTGATGTTCTCATGAATATTTGCTGTAGGTGAAAACACACATATACATATGTATATTTGGATATGTGTTTATCAAGTGCCTAACTGCATTTTCACTTAAAAATTACATTGTTAAAATAATAACATTAGGGCTGGCGGGTTAGCTTACTTGGTTAGAGTATGGTATTGGTAACACCAAGGTCAAGGGTTTGGATCCCCATACTGGCCAGCTGCCCAAAAAAAAAAAAAGTAAATAAAAATTTAAAAAATAAATAGGTAAAATAAGATAATAAAATGATACATATTTATGGTAAAAAATTCAATACAGAACGTATGTAAAGTAAAAAGTAAAAGTGCCTCTTTCCACTAACCCACATCCAAATGTAATCACTGTTTCTGGTTTGGTATGTATTCTTCCAGACTTCTTTTAATGCACATACAAATATGCACACACACATTTATAAAAATGGGATCATATTTCTTACATATTTTTGGAACTTTTAAATTTACTATGTCATGGTCAACTTTCTATGTCAACACAGATAAATCTATTTCATTGGTTTGTGGAGATGGTCATTACCTAAAGTTGTATTCTAGCAAAATATCATCAATTTGTAATTTGAGATTTGAGATATTTCAGAAAGTACTAGCCCAATTTATATTTATTTATAAAGAAAGGAATTATGAAACATGTTATTTGTAAATAATATCACTGATGAACATACAATTTAAGAAAATACTTTTATATTACCATCTAATAAACATAGTACTAGAGAAGCCCCATTTATTTTAAAATTATAAATGTATGCGTATCTCAGAAGCTATTCTTTACCTAAACTAATTTTGCTAAAATAATTTTGGATTGGAAGGTCAGAGAGAGCTCTTTCAATTACTCCTCTCTTGCTTCCCTGCCCTTGACAGGCTCCCAGAAATGTGCGCTGCAGATACAAGTCAGTTTAAGGGAAGGTGAAGAGGTGGCAGGAGGGAAAATAGTTCCTATTGTGCTTAGGCAGCTGTCAAAAATGACCCCTACTGGAAATGTTAGTAGTTTTCTACAGCCTACTTTCAGTTTCTGTACTACAGTTGCAAGTATTCAAATATATTTCTTGCCCAATGTTTCTACCTTTCACCAATTAAGCAAGCCCCTCTCCACCCCTTCCTCATGCCTCTCTTCACTCTTTTTTTTTTCTATTTTGTCGATATACATTGTGGTTGATTATTGTTGCCCCTTACCAAAACCTCCCTCCCTCCTCCCTCTCCTCCCTCCCCCCAAAAAATGTCCTTTCTGTTTGCTTGTCGTATCAACTTCAAGTAATTGTGGTTGTTATATCTTCTTCCACCACCACCCCCGGTTTTTTTCTCTGTGTGTGTGTGTGTGAATTTATATATTTATTTTTAGCTCCCACCAATAAGTGAGAACATGTGGTATTTCTCTTTCTGTGCCTGACTCGTTTCACTTAATATAATTCTCTCTAGGTCCATCCATGTTGTTGCAAATGGCAGTATTTCATTCGTTTTTATAGCTGAGTAGTATTCCATTGTGTAGATATACCACATTTTCCGAATCCACTCATCCAATGATGGACATTTGGGCTGGTTCCAACTCTTGGCTATTGTAAAGAGTGCTGCAATGAACATTGGGGAACAGGTATACCTTCGACTTGATGATTTCCATTCCTCTGGGTATATTCCCAGCAGTGGGATAGCTGGGTCATATGGCAGATCTATCTGCAATTGTTTGAGGAACCTCCATACCATTTTCCATAGAGGCTGCACCATTTTGCAGTCCCACCAACAAAGTAGGAGAGTTCCTTTTTCTCCACAACCTCGCCAGCATTTATCGTTCAGAGTCTTTTGGATTTTAGCCATCCTAACTGGGGTTAGATGGTATCTCAGTGTGGTTTTGATTTGCATTTCCCAGATGCTGAGTGATGTTGAGCATTTTTTCATATGTCTGTTGGCCATTTGTATATCTTCCTTAGAGAAATGCCTACTTAGCTCTTTTGCCCATTTTTTAATTGGGTTGCTTGTTTTTTTCTTGTAAAGTTGTTTGAGTTCCTTATATATTCTGGATATTAATCCTTTGTCAGATGTATATTTTGCAAATATTTTCTCCCACTCTGTTGGTTGTCTTTTAACTCTGTTGTTTCTTTTGCTGTGCAGAAGCTTTTTAGTTTGATATAATCCCATTTATTTATTTTTCCTTTGGTTGCCTGTGCTTTTGGGGTCATATTCATGAAGTCTGTGTCCAGTCCTATTTCCTGAAGTGTTTCTCCTATGTTTTCTTTAAGAAGTTTTATTGTTTCAGGGTGTATACTTAAATCCTTAATCCATTTTGAGTTGATTTTAGTATATGGTGAGAGGTATGGGTCTAGTTTCATTCTCCTGCATATGAATATCCAGTCATCGCAGCACCATTTGCTGAAGAGGCAGTCCCTTCCCCAGTGAATAGGCTTGGTGCCTTTGTCAAAGATCAGATGGCAGTAAGTGTGTGGGTTGATTTCTGGATTCTCTATTCTATTCCATTGATCAGTGTGTCTGTTTTTATGCCAGTACCATACTGTTTTGGTTATTATAGCTTTGTAGTATAGCTTAAAGTCGGATAGTGTTATGCCTCCAGCTTTATTTTTTTTGCTCAGCATTGCTTTGGCTACACGTGGTCTTTTATTATTCCATATAAATGTCTGGATAGTTCTTTCCATTTCTGAGAAAAATGTCTTTGGAATTTTGATGGGGATTGCATTGAATTTGTATATCACTTTGGGTAGTATGGACATTTTCACTATGTTGATTCTCTCAATCCAAGAGCATGGGATATCTTTCCATCTTCTTGTATCCTCTCTAATTTCTCTCAGCAGTGGTTTGTAGTTCTCATCATAGAGATTTTTCACATCCTTGGTTAACTCAATTCCTAAGTATTTTATTTTTTTGGTGGCTATTGTAAATGGGCAGGCTTTCTTGATTTCTCGTTCTGCATGTTCACTATTGGAGAAAAGAAATACTACTGATTTTTGTGTGTTGATTTTGTATCCTGCTACTGTGCTGAAATCATTTATCAATTCCAAGAGTTTTTTTGTAGAGGTTTTAGGCTGTTCGATATATAGGATCATGTCATCTGCAAACGGGGACAGTTTGACTTCATCTTTTCCTATCTGGATGCCCTTTATTTCCTTCTCTTCTCTGATTGCTCTGGCTAGTACTTCCAACACTATGTTGAATAGGAGTGGTGAGAGTGGGCATCCTTGTCTAGTTCCTGTTCTTAAAGGAAAAGCTTTCAGCTTTTCCCCATTCAGGATGATATTGGCAGTGGGTTTGTCATATATGGCTTTAATTATGTTGAGATACTTTCCCTCTATACCTAACTTAAAGAGGGTCTTTGTCATGAATGAGTCTTCACTCTTATTTTTATTTAATACTTACATGGCCCTTCCTAAGTACTGCTAGTTCCTCTTCTAAGTGCTTTACAATTATTAACTCATGTAATCTTTTGAAGCGCTATTACATAATCTCCATTCTTTATGTATGTACGTGGTGTGTGCCCACACACAGCGGCATTTACTGGGCAACTGCTATGTGTGGGATTTCCATTCATTATGCCATTTAATCTTCACAAGAATCTAGTGAGTTAAGTGCAACTATGATTCCCAGTTTACAGATGTGGATTCTGAGGCAGAGAAAAGTTACATAAAATATTTTTTGGGGGGTACTGATTACAGAATTGAAGTTCTCACTTTTGAATTTAATGAATGGAGGTCTCTGTTAACAAGCTGCTTATAAGTCATTGTGGGGACAAAGTGAAATAATGCAAATAAAATGCTAGACAGGGTAACTAACTGGCACATAGTAGGAGCCCAATACATGTTTGTCAAATGTACCGAATGTCTGTGTCCTAGAGACTGTCTTTGAAATTTGCTTGGGTTTAATTAACAATTTTACATTGATTATTGGCCATCTTAAAAGCCAAAGTTTTTCTACGGAAATCTTCACATGGACGTAACTCTTGTAATTTTGGACAGGTTCTCCTCTTTTCTCTTTTGCCATCCTGTACACAGAACAGGGAAGCGAGACTGCTTCAGGTGAGGCCCACAGCCCACAGAATCATGATGGCTTCACTCAAAGGTAGACACAACCCAAGTAAAACCCACCCTTATGAAACCAGTTTGTGGGTACATTTGCTCCCTCTTCCTTACACATGGCTTTCAGTTTGTTAGAGCTATTTTGTCAGCCATAGTGTGTCCATGTCCTTTGTAAGACTCCTCCAACATTTTCTGGAAGCATGCGAGTATGAAAGCAGAAGAGAAAACTGTTATGTACAAGATATGACAAAAGGAAAAAGAACAAAGCTAAAGCTTAAAGGCTTGTTTTCCAACTTATGGATCCCAGCCATGTGCTTGACAAGATGCAGAATTCTAGATCTCCCCCCACCCCAGACCCAGACCCAGACCCAGACCCAGATGCTCATTAGAGGAATGTTTCTCTAGTATGACATGACCTTCAAAAATAGCAAATATTTTGTGACTACCTTTTCATATCCTGAAACAAATTCAATATAACATAACCTACCTACAAACAGAATTTCAAAAAATGGTTATCTTAGTAATATAAGGGAGTGATTATATCACTATTCTATCCAAAACTTTCATCTCACCCAGAGAAAAACCAAAGGATCTATAAGACCCTGCACAATCTGGTCTCCTACTTCCTCTCTGAACTCATAACCGATTTCCCTACGTCTTACTTCTCTTAAGGCACACTGGTCTTCTCACTGTCCTTCAGACAATCAAGACATGCTGCCTCCTCAGGGCCTTTAGGCTGGCTCTTCTCTACGCCTGGAATACTCTTCCCCAGATGTCTACTTGGCTGACTCCCTCACTTCCTTCAAGTCTTTTCTTAAAAGACGGTTTCTCAGTAGCTCTTTTCCAGACCACCCTATTCACTTTTCCAACCCCCACCCCTATTCCTGACACTTCATTTCTTTTTCTGAGCTTCATTTGTTTTCTTATCACCTATGACTATATAAAACAGAATATATTTTGCTTTTTTTATTGTGTCTCCCCACTCAGATATATAAGTTCCACGAGCGCATGGATTCCTGTCTGTCTTGTTTACTGTTGTATCCTTAGTGCCTAGAGCTGGCGTATAAGTGGGTACTCAGAAAATAGTTGTTGAATGAAGTAAAGAACAACAAAATAATGCTCGTTTCAATATGTCTTACCAGATGACATTATGAAGTGGTCAGACACTTGAAGTTGTGGACAGGATCACCATGAATGTGACATATATAAATGTAGAAGGAGTCATCATTATTCGTAAATCTAGTACTATGAGTGGCATTATTAACAGTGACTTGATTTCCCAAAACGATGAACAACTCTTGCTGAGGTTTGAATAAATCAAAGTAAACTCTTCCCTCAATTTACAACAGTACTTTGTTGTATTCCTGGACAAATTGGTATACAAAACTATGTGCTTTTTGCGTGGTTTTGTATACCAATATACTTGTATACAAATAGTTTGGGTCTAGACTCAATATAATAAACAGTTGGGGGGGGGGTGTTTTGTTTTTGGTTACATGTGAGAAGAATTGTTCTTTTAGCATGGGGCTCTTCCATGCACTGAAAGATGAAAGATCCTGGTATCCTTGGCCCCTACCCACTAAATGGCAGGAATGCCCTCTAATCATTGTGACAACTCCAAAATGCCCCCATAAGATTTCCAAATGTCCTATTGAGAACCTCTGAGTTAGATGCTTTCTTTTCCAAATAACAGAGAAACAAACCCATACTAGTTTAATTTAAAAAGTTATTTTTTAGCTCCTATTACTGATCAGTCCAGGGGCACATTAATTCCGGGGAAGTCTTTATCTGGGCTCAAATGGTTCATCTAGGACCTAAATTTTCCTATTTCTCAGCCCACCTCCTTTCCTTTCTATTTTTGATGGGTGGCTTGTGTGGGGATCCGAACCCCCCCTTCCTTTTCTGTGCTCTGTTTCCTAAGTTTTGGTTATACTCAGGCAGTCTCCCTTCTTGCAGTCCCAAAATGACTGCCAAAAACTAGGGCTACAAGCTTCCTCATTTACATCCACAGAGATGAGGAAGCAAGTTGTCCAGTATTTCAAGCAAAATGTCCTGGAGGCTTCACTCCGACCAGAGAGGCTTGAGGCCTGTCGTCTCCATGCCTGAACCAGTCACTGTGGCTGAAAAGGGCCTGAGGGGAGGGAGCAGGGTGAGTAGGGAATGCTCACAAGCATAGCCAGCCCTGGAGCTGAGGGAGAGATCAATACTATGCAAACCCCGTGGCAGACCCCCAGGAAGAAGCAGTGGCTTCCCAAAGAAAATCTGAAGGTATGCTCCCTGCAGGAGAGGCAACAGATGCTGCACAAACAGCAGCTATCCACAACTTGGGAAGAGTCGGTATCTCTGGGAATGGGGCCTGAGACTCCTTTTAACAAACACTCCAGGGGATTTCCTTAATTTTAAAACAGCTCTATTGAGATAATTTCTGTACCATGTAAATTATGAGTTCACCCATTTAAAGTGCACAATTCACTAGGTTTTAGTATATTCAAGGAGTTGTGCAACCATCATCATACTGTATTTTTAGAACATTTTCATCATCTCCAAAAGAAACCTTCTATCCATTAGCAGTCACTCCTCATACCCACCCCATCCCCAGCGGGGAACTGCTGGGTCATATGGTAACTTCATACTTAACATTTTGAGGAACTGCCAAACTGTCTTCTAGAGTGGCTGCAGCATTTCACATTCCCACCAGCAACTTATAAGGGCTCTAATTTCTCCACATCTTCGACAATACTTGTTACTGTCTTTTTGATTATAGCCATCCTGGTGGGTGCAAAGTGGAATCTCATTGGTATTTGATATGGATTTCCCTAATGATGAATGATATTGAGCAGCTTTTCATATAACTTCTTTGAAGAAATGTCTGTTCAGATCCCTTGCCCAGTTTTAAATGGATTATTTACCTTTTTATTGAGTTATAGGAGTTCTTTATATATTCTAGATACAAGTCCTTTATCAGATGTATGATTTGCAAATACTTTAGTTCATTCTGTGAGCTGTCTTCTCATTTTCTTGATGGTGTGTTGTTTGAAGGACTAAGTTTTTATTTTGATGGAGTCCAACATATCAAACCTCTTTTATCAAGTGTGCCTTTAGTGTTGTATCTAAGAAATTTCCAAGGGATTATTATACTCATATATTCCAAAGTTTGAGAACCAGAGGCCCCTGAAGACATAATTTATTTATTTTTGTCATTAATTTATTTTAAAGGTTTTATTGTGCTAGGCCCTGGTTCTATATTAGTGAATAAAAAAGCTATGTGTTTTACTCTGTGAGAGTTCTGCTCTCATGGAGATTACATCTACTAGTGCGGCACACCATAAAGAAATAAACAGAAAAAATAGATATATATGTAATAAATCGGGATGTATTTTATATAGAAAAAGAACAGGGAGCTACAAGAGAGAACCTCTATTAGATGGTCAGGGAAGACTTCTCTGAGGAGGTGACTTAAGCTAAGATGTGATGCTTCAGCCTGTGAAGAATCGGGGAATAATATTCCATTTGGAACAGATAGCACACATCACAATTTTGTTTTTACTAGTTTTATGTGGACTGTTGGACTGAAACAAAATTTTATATAAAAGATGTCTCATCATATGTTGATTCTTCAACAAGCATTTAGGATTCAGTTGGGTGAGGTCTCTCATGATCTTAGTTCAAAAGTCTTTGGAGGATCCTAAAGGAAAATGGCTTATGAAACTGATTTAGGAAAGGAAAATTATTATGTATCTTTCTCTTCTTCTAACTCACAAAAAAATTAAATTCCTTCACAAAATCAATGTCATGTTTTCACACGAATGTCACCTATACAGTGATATATAGTGAAATAATTACTTTAATAACAATTTTGTTTTCTCTACGCCTGACTGAATACCACGTATAGCTCAATATTAGCTCTAGAAGGAGGAAAAAAAAAAAAAAAACAATCTTAAGGGAGGAATTGAAAAATGCATTTGTTGGCAGCAATTTCTATCCCTGAATGCACAGTAAGTTCTGAGCTCATGAGCTATGGGAAAAAAATCTTTTGTGATAAATAATATATTTGATAATGAACAGCTGGAGAAAATAATGTTTTCCATTGAAAAGTTCAAAATGAAATAGAATAAGCACAGGAAAACCTTGCTCAGTATGCAGGACATCTTTTGCATCATGGATGGATATGGAGCCAATAGAGCCCTAATTGTTTGCTTTTGATTCTCATTCCTTCCAGGCCAGATTGTGGCATATATTTCAGATCTTTCTTGAATACCATCCTTTAAAAGGGATTAGTTCTCAGATTCTATGACACTAGGTGATTTACTTACATGATCTCATTTAACCTTTTCAACTCTACAGATAGGCAGGTATGAGTGTCCCTATTTTGTATATGAATAAACTGAGACTCAGAAAGGTTAACTAACTTCCCCAGGGTCACAGAGCTTAGCCAGTGTCTGAGTCAGTGTAAATTAAGTAAATATCCAGGGATTTCAGAATCAATGTCTAAAATACTCTTGGGAACAGACTGCTTTAAGCTCCTTCAAGCATCTGGCTTGCTGGGTGACCTATACTTTGAGGAGTTTCAGCTTCCAGTTTTTGACCAAATAAGGTATCTCTCCCACAGGGATATTAAGGCATCCATTTAGTTTTTTTCCCTCCCCATTATCCCATTTGTCCCTGAAGCAATCTGAGTGTTTGGCAGGTGCTAGATAGTAAATTATTGTTCTAAATGGTGCCTCAGTGGCCTAATAATAATAAGGAAGCAGCTCCCACAGTGGCAATCTGTAGACAAGGGAATAATTAATGAATTTATCAAAGCAAATGGATTTCAGAGGAATTCAAATCCTGCTCTAGGCACAGCATCAATTTTTTGCTGGAGTTTAGTGAACTGGGCTTTATAACTTCTTGCCTGATTATTTTGCTGCCCTGTTTGTCCTTCCTTCCTTCCCTTTTTAGCAGTTTTACCGTTTGTTTCAACTTTTCATCCCCCTAAGACTGCTGCATGGAAAACATAGGAGGCCGGGGACAGGTACGGACAGTGGGGAATGAGAAAGGGGAAAAAACATTATGAGAAAAAACTGTTCTGTCCTCTTAGCTGAGGGCACCCTGGTCTTTGTATTCTAATTACTGCTCCCTGGACTTCTGGTTCAGAGAGAGCGGAGAGCCGCAGTAACGATCTGTTTACTTCCACGCCCCACTCCCAGGAGCTGCGGATTCCTCAAAGTCTGGCTTCGTGGTTGATTCACTGTGATATTTCCAGGGCCCAGGACAGTGCCCAGCCCGAGGCAGATGCTCATACCCGTTGGCCGGATGAATGAAAGGTGAGCAGGGGAAGCGATGCCAGGAGAAGTCCATGGCGAGACTGGAGGAAGGGGAGAATGGGATGCTGAGAAGGCTACAGAAAAACCCGAGAATATACGTGTGATGGAGAAATGGAAAAGGGGACGTCCCAACGGATGGAACCGGGACGAAAGGACGGAAGCAGGGAAGGCCCGAGCAGGGACCGCAAAGGTTTACAGGAAAGAAGTGGGGAGAGCCGGGAGGGCAAGGGCGAGACAAAGAGCGGCAGCCAGGGCCGATCGTGGGAAGAAATGGGAAAGAAGTGGCCGGGGAGGGAGGGCCGACGCGAAGGAAGGGGCGTGAGGGACGGCGGGCGGCGGCGCGCGGGAGGCGGGCTCGGGGGCGCGGGGAGCCGGGGGGCCGGCCGGGGCCGCGGAGGAGGGGCGCGAGCGCGCAAAGTTACTTGGCCCGCGGCCGGCCGGGCTCCGCGTGCTGGTGGCGGGCCGGCGGGAGGAGCGAAGCGGGGCTCGGCGGGCTGAAACCCGAAACCTCCAGTCCCCGAGCGCGGCCGGGAGGAAGGAAGCGGCGGCGGCGGCGGCGGCCGGGCCCTGAGCTGCGGCGGCGGCGGCTCCTCGGTGAGCAGCGGGCGGGGGGCGCAGGCCGGCGCGAGCACGGCGGGGAGGGGCTTGCCGGGCAGAGTTCATCGTGCGGGGCGCGGGGGCGCGGGCCCCTTCCCCCACGCGCTTTTCTTCTCCCCGCACCCGTCTTGGAGGTGGGGGCTGCCCCTCGGCCGCACTGCGCATTGCTTGGGAGAGCTGGAGCTCTTTGTGGGAAGATCTTGGGGGCGCGCCCTCCCCGGCGGCCAGGGGCTTCTGAGAGGCCCACTCCATTCTGCTGGGTGCAGCCCGCCCCATTTCTCCAGCGCCTTCGGAAGCCCCCTACCACGTACCCCGGGAAGGGAGGGCGTCGGTGTGTGCCCTGGACGCGGGGCTGATGGGGTCCGCGCCCCCTGAGGCCAAGGGGCTTCACGCCCCGCTCAAAGATTAGAGGTGTGGGGCGAAGCGGCCACGATGCTGGGCTGGAGAGCATGAAGACCAGGTGAGAAACATTCTCCCAGTCGGCACTCGGGGTGCAGTCTCCCCGAGCCTGGGCTGGAGGCGCGCCCAGAAGTCGCCCGGCGCCGCGGGGTGGGCGCCTCTGCCCCTCAGGTCTGCGACCCCGAGATTCCGTTAGTTTGGGAGCTGGGACGACTTGGCCAGCGCCTTCTGGGCCCGAGCATTTGGGCCCTGTGCGACCTTTGGACAAAGGCGTGTGGAGTGAGAACGTTTGTTGGATAACTGGGATGATCTCCTGCGCTTCCGAGAGGTCAGCCCACCAGTAACCATACAGCTGTTCATTGGCATCACTTTATATCACATCTTCGAGGCTATTTTTGTTCGTTATTGTACCTTTCATCCTTTTTGCAAACTGCTTTGAAGAGCAGGTCATTTGATCGTCCTCTCTGTGAAGTGGGGAGGTGGTGTGTGGTTTTGGAGGGAAAGGACCTCAGTTCCTTGATCTGTCCAATGGGGCTACTGATAGCATCAGGCGAGCCTGTCACAGCATGCTAGAGGCTGGGGGAGGACGGGCATCCCTGTGCCTCCTGCCTGTCCAGCCAGCGGAGGGTTCAGCCTGGCCTCTTCTCCCTCAGTGATCTGGACCTCCAGATGACCTCTGGAGAGCTACTGCTTCGAGAAATAGGTGGTTTTCTCTTATAATCCATTTTACTACAGCCACTAGGAGCAGTTGAGGAGACACAGTTCCCAGGCCTTCAGGACAGAAAGAGGAGGTAGGAGGGACCTCGGATCACACAGACAGGGTCTCTTCTTCCAACTCTAACGGGGTTGTGTGCCACCCACTTCTGTCACTTCTTCCACAGAGCCCTTCTTTCTGTCCTAGTCTACACCCATTTTATATTACCCTTGTAAGGTGCTTACAGGCGCTTTCATATGCAGTTCTTTATTTCAGTGACACAACCCCTGTAAAGCACTATTAGTCCATTTGATAAGTGAAGAAACTGAGACCCAGGAGAGGTGCAGTACTCTGCTCAGGTATTAAGAAGCTAAGATTGAACTCAGGTCTTTTGACTTGGCAATACTTTTCACTGTGGCCTCCCCAATAGCACACAGGCGGGTCTCTTAACTCAGGACTTCTCTTGCCCTACAGCTTCACCGCCATACCAGTGAGAACAGAGACCCCTCATAAAGAGGCTCCTTGGCATTTTGGAACCAAATCCAAGGACTTAAGTACTAAAAGTGTTCTCCTTGTGTTGCAGCCTGGTGCACTGGGAGTCCTCTGAGAAACCAAGGATTGCCGTGTGGTCAGAGGGGTGTGAGCTCTCTGTTTGGGTTCTGTGGAAGACAGAATGGGCTGAACTGGAACTGACCTAAATGTCAGCAAAAGGAGGTATAGTTCTGTGTGTGAATTCCACTGCTGGCTGGGGCCAGTTAGGAAGGCTGGGTGCAGGAGGAGGGTGGGCAGGAGGGCTGGCGGGGGTGGGGGATGGGGGGGGCTGTGTGCAGAGCCCGCCTCCCCATAAGGAGGCAGCTGCAGGTGCGACAGGTTTCCAGCAGATTGTTGCCTGATCTGAGTTTGGGCGGAAGATGAACATTTTTATGGGGAAAAACTCTGTATTTTTAAAGATGGCAACAAATTCAAAACATTTTTTAAAATGTTCAGGGTAACCAAATTATGTGTGCATGCTGGTTGTGGCCTGTAGACTACCAGTTTACAGTGTCTGTGTTAGTCCTTAGGAGATACTTATTGTCATTCCAGGATGCAATAAAGCCTGGCAGGAGGGGAGAAGTGGTGCCTTCTTGCTCTTCTTTAAGAACAAAAAACATCAACAAGACTAAAGATTAGTCAGTGCTAACTGGAGTTTGTCTCTTCATTCATTTTCTGACTACTTCATTCATTCAACCAGTACTAATCTTATCTATGATTCTGTTTCACACCAAAAGAGAATGCTTACAACTAGTTTTTATCTATTTCCTTGGACATTTTCTGTGCCCAGTAGGGGAGAAGATGGTACTGATGGCTAATATGTTCAGGGAATGCTGGGAGCATAAAGGAAGGAGTTTTTAGTTGGCCAGAAGTAAAACATGAGGAGGTACATTTGAATTTTATTTTGGTTTGTGTTTTTTTAATGCTAAAGTAATAGGTGAGGAAGCACTGTTAAGAACAGAGTCTGAAGTGAGAAGTGAGTCTGCAGTGAAGCATTTCAGCCCTGCCCTTTACAAACTTGTCACCTTGGGTAAAGCATGTAATATAGTAATTTTTCAAAAATATGGGTTATTATAAGAGTTTTAAAAAATACAGAAATATATAGGAAAATAAATTAAAGTTCCCTCTGCCTCTCCTCTACTCTCTCTCCCCACCTCAGAGGTAACTACTGTAAATGTATTTCTTTCCAGGTCTTTTTCAATGCATAAGTATATGCCCACCAAGTCTGGAAATATAGGTGAATATGTAATACATGGCTTATTAATATTTTAGTATACACATGGTAAAATACTATTTGCATTTCCAGTTTTAGGACCAACCTGGATATATTGAACGTACTTTAAAAAATACATAAGTGGGGGTCATATATAATAATGCTCTGTGATTTACTTTTGTGATTTAACAATATCAGTTGGAAGTCTGTCCCTATCAATAACAGATATTTTTTATTTTTTTTAATGGCTACAAAGTATTTCATAATATAAATTCACTATAACCTATTTAAACATTCCTTATTGATGGACTCCAACTTAATCTGTGTTTATTTATCTGTGTACATGTAGAGTATTTCTGGATAAAAATTATTCCTAGACGTGGAATTGGTGGGTCAAAGAGAATGTACATTTTAAGCAGTTATTTAAGGAGAACTCACTTTGTTTATTGAGGTCTTGGAGGTTGTGCAGAAAAAGAGATAAAATTTATTTATTTATTAAATTTACTTGTTTGGGATAGTAGTATATTTGAAAGATACGACATTCAAAAGTTATAAAAGATAATGTCTCCCTCCCACTCCTGTTCCCCAGCCGTCTATTTCCCTTTTAGATACAACTAATTTTGCCAGGTTTTTTTGTATTCTTTCAGAGATAGTCTATGCACCTACAGGCAAATAAAATGAATCTTCCATTTTCTCCCTTCCAAAAATAAGCATACTATATACTCTGTTCTGCATATGGCATTTTAAAAGTCTAACCTAGATCTTGGAGACCATTCCATATCTGAGTTATGTGCATTTTTAAGTGCTGATAGATTCTCCCAAGTTTACCTTAAAATAAAAAAGGCTTAATTTGATTTACACTTCCTCTAATTTCTCTGTCAAATCCTTTGCCAATTTTTCTGTTCAATTATTTGTAATTTCATCAACTTGCGAGGATCTTTCTGAATTCTGGACTTAATTCTTTTCTTGTTAATAAATCAAATATCTTGCCTTTCAAGTCTTCTTCCTCAACTTTGCTTTGATTGTGTAGTATTTAATTTTCATGAGGTTAAATCTATATCGTTTTTCTTTGGGGCTTCAAGTTTTCTGTCTTGCCTAGGAAGTCCTCTCCTACTTCAAGAGGCCGGCCCCGTGGCTCACTTGGGAAGAGTGTGGCGCTGGTAGCCCCGAGGCTGTGGGTTCGGATCCTATATGGGGATGGCCGGTGTGCTCACTGGCTGAGCATGGTGCAGACCACTCCGTGCCAAGGGTTGCGATCCCCTTACTGGTCAAAAAAAAAAAACAAAACTATTTTTAATTATTGCTTCTTTTCTTTCTCCTTTTTTTCTGTTTCTCTCCTATCTGTAACACTGAGGAAGTCAGGGTTTGAATGTGCCTGTGAGCCTCTTTAGCTAATCTATATCTATTTGACCTTTAAAGTGACTTTTTCTACCAAGTCTTAAAGATGAGTTCTTCTCCATGTGAGTGAAGAGGGAGAAAGGGCATTCTGGACAATGGGAACAGTGTGCCAAGTCACAGAGTTGGAGGTCAGCAGTGAGTATTTAGAGAGCTGTAAGCAGTTTGGGATAGCTGAAGAGGGGGTCTCTGCAAATGAATGAATTCTGCAGGTGGCAGGGAATAACCTGGTGTGATCCGGCTTGTGTAGGGGACGATCAGTCTGGCAACAGTGGAGAGGACAGATTGGAGTAGGGGTGAGATCAAAGAGAAGATGAGATAGAAATGACTGGTAATAATCCAGGGGAAAGATGGTGAGGCTTTGAGTTTTGAGTTAGAATTTATTGATGCACCAGATGTCCATGATAGGGAATGGAACAGACCAACATTTATTGCATTATCTCATTCAGTCCTAGCAAATCAGTTTGGAAATCTAAGGCTCTCACAAGTTCATTTATCTGCCCAAGGTCACACAGTCAGAAAGTGTCAGTCAGGGCCTTAGCCCCGTCAGGATTACCTGGCAAGAGTGGTCTGGGAGGTCCTAAGTTTCTGTCTTGAGAGGCTGGGTGGGTGGTGATGTTTTACCTAATGTAGAGAAAAACACAGAGAATAGCATATTGGGATGGTAGCAGCAGAGGTGATGAATTCCATTTCGTGCATCTTTTATCTGAGGTGCCTGGGTGTGATATATGGGAAAAAACATCTACTAGGGGGGTGGATATGAATCTGGAGCTCCAAAGAGTTGTCTCGGCTATAGACGGAGATTTTGGATTCGTCAGTGTTGTGGGCAGAGATATGGAGCATTTAGAGTGAAGAGGTATCAAATAGGACTCTTTGTTTTGCAAGTGGAAGAAAATCCGGTTCAAACTGACTTAAGCAAAAAGGAAAGTTATTGACTCATGTCGCTCATAAGCTCAAGACTGTATTTGGCCTCTGGCGTGGGTTCCGGATTCAAGGGATTTCAGCAGGACTCATTCTCTCACCTCCTTTTGTCTCGACCTTCCTCCATGCTAAGGTTCCATGTGGTGGCCCCCGGTAGCTCCAGGCTCTACCCTTACGATGGCAAGGGGAAGCTGCAGGTTTAAATCCAACAGGAGAGGGGGAGCTGTCTGTCTCCAAGCCATCCCAGTGACAGTCCCATTACATCTCAGAAACTCTGAGTCAGAGGGAGTTGGAAGGTGCTGGTTGGCGAGACATAGATCATGGAATGGAAAGGGTGCATCTCCAGAGGAGATTCAAGGCCAACTACCAGAGCGAGGGGAGGAGATGTTGAGGAGGCAGATGAAAAAGGACGAAATGGTGCCCCAGAGGGCATCTTGGGTAAAAGTGACACTTACAGGGCAGGGTGATTAGTGGGTAAACAGAACTGGTAAGAAACCTAAGGAGGGAGAGACAGGAGACAGCAGGAGCAAGGGAGCCAAGGGGAGAGGGAGTCTCAGAAGGAAATGAAAGCAGTCAAAGGGGTCAGAGGCTGCAGAGTGCTCAAAGAAAGGCCTATTGAATTTGGCTAGGAGGTCATTGGTGACCTTGCCCAAAGCAAAAATAGTCATTTATTTTGCACCTGGCTAGGACTACCTTCTATAGGTAGACACCTCTGCCTACCTGTCTTCTGCATTCCCCACCCCAGCCTGGGGTCGGCCAGGTAAGGGCAGAGGTGTCATGATGGCAATTGGGAAATTTGGGCTTTGTCAATAATTAGGTATGTCACTTTACCTCTTCAGCTTCGGTTTCATCATCTGTAAAATGACAGACTAGAATGAGTTACTTCTATGGCCTCTTTTAGCTCTAAAACAGTGGCGTCTTTAGGGAGGTTAATGAATTGAATCGCTTCTCACCACCTCTGTTACCATGGTCCTGGTCCAAGCCTTTGCTTCTACTTGGGCTGTAGCTGCGGCCTCCAAACTGGTCCTGCCTCCACACTTGCCCCCTGACGTCCATCCTTCACCCCACAGCAGCGTAACCCTTTTAGAGCGTAAGCCAGTTACCTCCCTCCAGGGGCTTCCGTTCACGAGAGTCCATTCCACACTCCTTACCCTGGCCCGATTGTCTTCAAAGTTAACCTTTCTCCTGTTCTCTCCCTCCCCTACAGCCTTCTTGCTATTCTTTAAACATGCCAAGCTCTTTCTAGCCTTAGGGCCTTTGCGAGGGCTCTTCCCTTGGCCTGAAATTTCCTGGCATCATTTTCTGGTTTCTGCTCAAATGTCACCTCCTTGGAGAGCCTTCCCTGACTATCCACTCCTGACCCACCCACCCATTCCCTCTCCCCTTACTCTGTTTTATTTTTCTTAATAGCACCTACTACTGCCTGGAATTATTTTATATATCTACTGCTTATTTGTTTACTGTCTGTGTCTGTTCCCCCTAAAGATAGGCTTCAGGAGCTGAGAGATTTTGGCAAGCCTTGGTCAGTGCTGTGCCCAGCTGTAGAGGAGAGTTGGGCACAGAGTAGGTATTCAATAAATATGTTTTGTGTAGCTCAGTGAGGAACGAGAAGGGGAAAGCTAACTGGAAGACAAGAATATAGAAGTTTCCAGAAACCAGTGGCAGCATGGCTATCATGGTGAAGGAGGGAGGGGACATGCCCTACCCCTTAGTCTCAGATACGGCCATCAGGAAAAAAAAAGCATTCAGAAGAAATACTCCTTTAAGCCATTTAAAAACAATATTCTCAATTTTAGCAGTACGGGTTTCATTAATTTGCTTGGTTCTATCGGGATAATGAGTAAAAAATTAAGGGTAAAAACCAATTAACGTAGTAATCATTGTCTCGTGATAGAAGCAATCATCTCAGTCTTGTTCTCAGCATAGCTTCTGTCTCTTCTTGTCTTCACGGAGCATGGGAGTTTTATATTTCTCGATCTGTTTATTAAGTATATACAGTAAAAAATAGAATGAGAAGAGTGAACTCCACTTGCTCCTGTAAAGCAAGACTTCTTAGCCTCAGCATTACTGACATTTCGGGCTGGATAATCTTTGTGGTGGGGCGGGGCTGTTCTGTGTATTGTAGGATGTTTAACAGCATCCCCCACCCTTAGAGGCCAGTAGTGTCCCCCCAGGTGTGACAACCAGAAATGTCTCCAGGTATTTCCAGGTGTCTCCTGGTGGGGATGCAGAATCACCCCTCCTTGGGAACCAGTGATGTAGGATGTTGGGGAAGTGACTGGGTTTAATTGTTTTCTAGGGTCTTCTGCTTGGACATTTTCAGACCCTCCCCAGCCATCCTGATTCTCTTTGCTGACATCACTTTGGCTTTTCTGCTTAAAAAGATGAAATTTGCTCTTTCAGGGAAGGGGTTGTAAGCCAAAGGAAGCATGGACCATGGGCCCCCATAGTCACAGGTAGAAGTAAATGAAAATTCCATTTTCTCTGTCAGCTGGTTACGTGTATGCTGCAACCCTGGCTCAGCTCAAGCTCCTGCGTGGTCACTACAGCAGCCCAGCTCTGGGAGGGAGCACATTTCTGCCGTTGACTTCAAATCTTGAGGCCCTAAGCTCCTGCTGCCGTCAGAGAAGCATCCATTTTGCATTCTCTTGCGGTGCATCCTTTTTCTCTTCCATTTCATGCAGTTAAGTAGTCAAATGAAACCTCTTTGGTTTTAATTAAAATTCAAAGTAGGAAAAAAAGAATGGAGTTTTCTTTTCATGTCTTAAATAACTTTCTTAAACATTTTTTGAGTTTGTTTTCCAACATCTACTGTGCTAGCTGCTTTCACCCACGTTACCTCAAATATTCCTCTTGACAATCTTATAAAATAGGTTAATTTTACTCTTTTCTCATGAGAAAATTGAGGCTCAGAGAGGTTGAGAGGCACACACACATAGGATCACATGGAAGTCAAACCTTGGTTTAGGGAAGATTCCAAAGCCTGTGTTCTTTCTACTGAATATCAGGTCTAAGTGGACGTTAGTGACTAGAGGGAGTAGAAAATATTTATTTTCTCCTCATGCAAACTGCTGCTGGGAATTCAAAGGGGAAGCTGAGGAAGCATTCATAGTCTACCTGGAAGGGAAAGCATCCTCACCTAAAATAAAACCTTGTGCTATGAGAAGGCATGTATGTCCAAAAGGATAACTAAAATATAAAAGGAGAACTGTGGACAGTAAGAGATGGCAAGGGTCATTGTGGGGATGGAATGTTCTAGGAAGGCATCTTCAGAATTTGGTTCTTAAGGTGAGCCTTGATCTAGTTGTTATTCAAATAAGTGATAATAAGGAGGTGAGTGGCCTGGGACAGGGAATGGATCGTGGTGGTGAACCCCAGGCTTTCCCAGGCTGCATGGATCTTCTCCTGCCCTTTTAGTATCACTTCAATTGGAGAAAATGCTTAATTACAAAAAGCTTCTGTGAATCAGTAACAGTGTAAAAAATGAATTTGCCGTATCCACTCATCTGATGATGGGCATTTGGGCTGGTTCCAACTCTTGGCTATTGTAAAGAGTGCTGCGATGAACATTGGGGAACAGGTATACCTTCAAATGTGGTACATCTACACAATGGAATACTACTCAGCTATAAAAACGAATGAAATACTGCCATTTGCAACAACATGGATGGACCTTGAGAGAATTATATTAAGTGAAACAAGTCAGGCACAGAAAGAGAAATACCACATGTTCTCACTTATTGGAGGGAGCTAAAAATTAATATATAAATTCACACACACACATACACACACACACACACAAACCGGGGGGGGGGGGGGAAGAAGATATAACAACCACAATTATTTGAAGTTGATACAACAAGCAAACAGAAAGGACATTGTTGGGGGGATGGGGGGAGGGAGGAGGGAGGGAGGTTTTGGTGATGGGGAGCAATAATCAGCTACAATGTATATCGACAAAATAAAATTTAAAATAAATAAATAAATAAATAAAAAATAAAGCATCTTGGGAGAAATAAAAAAAAAAAAAAAAAGAATTTGCATTTTATCGACCACAATAGCATTTGTAGATGTTTGCAGAGTAATAGTTTATATATGTGGGAGACATCATTTATTTGGTCTTCAGATGGTGCAGGCCCCTCACAGTAACTGCCATGCACAGTGTGGGAATGCCTAACTTAGAGGATGTGTGACAGGATAGTGTATCAAGGAAATAAAAAGGAAGGGGAAGCAAGATAGCCGAGAAATAGGAACATGCTACCTTGCTATGCAGGCCTGTGCAGATAGCTTCCACACAGACATGTGGTCTCTTCAAGAGATTTGGCCTTTTGGAAAATTCTAATGATAGTCCTTTAGTATAAAATATATTTGTCTGCACTTAAATACCTACCTTTCTGGTGCTATCAAACTCAATAGGACTAACGGTCTTGCTTTTAAATTCAGCAGTTTCCCTCAAACCACTTAAAAAATATTAAAGCTAGATTCTGAGCTCTGAGCTCTTCCAAGGGTCCCTGTTTTACTGGAACATGCCTCTGTTACCAGAGCCATGTCATTTATCTGCAAAGTGCTAAGAAGTACAAAAGCAGCTCTCCCCAAAGGCACAGGAGGACATGACATATGTTTGACAGAGTCCATACTTGGATGCTTTGCACCATAGCCCTCCCTTAGGATATTGCTAACTCTTACCTTTAGTAAGCTTGACAAGGGAGACTACAGGTAAGTATACTTTGTATAGGGAAAAGGGACAGTTAAAGGTTGAAACAAATTGCAGAGAAAGTATAGAAAGGAGGTACAGAATACGCGAGGCACAACGGTATAAGAGGAAATAACACTACCTTTCTCAGTCTTGAGGGAATGACTGTGTTTCAGATCCTATAACAATGGCTCACTGTGATAACCCACTAGCTGAGTGACTGCGGGCAAGCTAACAACCTTCTCTGAGGTGCCAAAAGAAAGTGATTACATTAGAATTGATCTCTAAGGCCTTTTCCAAGTCAAAATTCCCTGTATCTTGGGATTTAATGACCTGGAAATATTATGAAAATCATTACGCTTTATTTACTTTGTTTTAAAATATAGGTAGAATAAATTTTCATAAATTTTGCTTGAAGATTTATGATACAGAGTTTTGACGTTTTAAGGTGGTAAGGTGGTCAAACCCCACCAATTCAGGAAACTTGGCTATCCCAAATGAAGCATTTTCTAAGGATCAGTTTGGGCTTCCGTGCATTTTTGAAAGGGAAATTGTTACTGGAGGACCTCTCCTTCTATTGATTGGAATCTTTGATGTTTAGAGATATCACAGGAAAGGACGGGCAAGTTAGGGTAGTGGGGTTGTTTGCACTGGGGGTTGAGGAGAATGGGACAGGGTAGATTGGAGCAGTGGATGGATGAATGAAGACCCCATTGCATCAATCCCTACCAGCAGTTGGACTGCACCAGAATATTCATGCACAATACAGTTTGCCTTCCTCAGCATCTCTCTTCTCACCTTCAACCTATCGTCAAATTAGGATTGCTTTTCACAACGTGTAAAGGAAACTTTACTGTAGGGACTTAACTAAAAAGGGGTTGACTAGCTGTGGCTGGGTACGGTGGCTTCACAGATTGTTACGTGACTTGGGCTACTTCAGTCTTTCTGCTTTCCACATCCAACCGCATGGTCAAAAAATAACTGTGTTGCCTTCAAGCATTGGGTTTGAACTCCAGTCAAGAGAAAGGGAAAGGAAAAGGGCAGAAGCCACAGTTGAGTCCGTCCCTTTTTATCAGGAAGTGGATAGCTTCCTGCCACCTTGTAGACTGGGTCTAATGGCCACCCAAGCTCTGTACAAGCAGGTATATATTTATAGGCATATGTGGTACCCCACATCAAATCAGGTTTCTGTTGATGGGGTGAAAGGAGAATGGATATTGACTGGATAATGAATAGTGTCTGCTACTCATCTGCAAAAATACTCTCCAAAAGCAAGAAATGCCTAGTGTGCCAAGGTGTCCAGTGTCCCATTGTTCATTTATGTATTTATCACATATATTGGGCATGCACTGTGTGCCAGGCACTGTTCTAGGTGCTGACCGAAAAATTTATGGACCAAAATTTCCATGCCCTCATGGAACCTACAGTCTTGTGGGAAAGAAAGACATTAATGAGATAAATAAATAAGTACACACCCATGTGCTAAGGAAAAAAAGTAAAAAGAGAATGGGGCTGCATAGTGCTGGAGGAAGTTATGAGATGTTACATGGTGTGGGCTGGGAAGGCTTTGCTTAAAAGGTGACTTAAGACCTAAAGCAAGTGAGAGCAACTCACAAAGATATCTGGAGTAAGTGTATAGGAAACAGCAGGTGCAAAGACCCTGAGGTGGAAGCATGCTTGATGTGTTTGAGAAATAGTGAGGAGGCCAGAGCAGTTGGAGTGGAAGGAATAAAAGGTAATTTTTATTTCCAGGAGTAATGGAGAACCAGACCACGTCGGTTAGAACTCTGGGCTTATTCTGAGTGACATGGACATCCTTTTGGGTTTTGAGTAGAGCAGTGACTTATTTTGACCTCTGTTTTAACAGGTGCACTCTGGTTTTGTGTTGAGAATGGGGGAATGGGCAGAAGCAGGTAGATTAATGGAAAGCTATTTTAATAATCCAGAGAAGACATAATGTAGCCTGGACCAGAGAGTTGGCAGCAGAGACATAGTAGATTTCTAGATACTTTTCAAATGTAGAGCCAAAAGATTTGCTAATGGACCAGATATGGGATGTGAGAAAATGTGAGGAACCAGGAGTGACTCCAGAGTCTAGGGTCTGAGCAGCTGGAAGGATGGGCGTACCACACATGAGATGAATGTGGAAGGAGCAGGTTTGAGAGGCTAAAGACTGGTTTTGGACACAGTAAGCTTGCGATGCCTATGACATGCAAGTGGAGATGTTGAGTAGCCAGTTGGATGGAGAAGTCTGGAGCTACAGGGAGTGGCATTGGCTTCTTTGTGTCTGAGCAGGAGCTCCTTAGCAGACCTTTGGTCCAGTTGCTTGTTGAATCACCACAGCCACTTCTGGCAACAGCACCCAAGAGACTTGGAACAGCCACGGGCAGTTCTGACCTGGCCTGACCCAGCTTTGCCTTTGGGATTTGCTGGGATGCAAGTTCCAGGCAGGATGGCTGTGGACCAGTGTCTGTGGAGCCTTCCCTGAGCCTGCTTGGGAAAAGCTGGCGTTTCTGCTCTTCTCCCACTGAGGGAATAACGCGGTCCAGGCTGACAACAGAAAGATACCTGCCTCATGCGCAGCTGGAAAAGTTACTTCTATGGTGAGGACTTGCTCTACCCTCAGATTGCTAAAGCCTTCCCAGAGAGACTCTCCCCTGAGTGAGTTGTCTTCATTATGAGTTCAGCTGGTTGTTCGTGAATTTTCTGGGAGGCTGACATGGACCCTATGCTGCCCTTGTTGACTGGGAAACGTTAGGGCAGTTAAAGCAGCTTTTAATGTTGCTGGAGGCCTGAGAAAAAGGCCAGTTGCCTTTTAAAAAAACTCACTGACCATCTATGGCTCCAGCTTTGCTTAGAACTGAGTGTTCCTCACATTCTCCAGCATACCACAACAAAAACTGCAAACAGAGGCATTCGATGAACAAAAAGTCGAGCTGTGTTTTACCTTGTAGCCTGGGGGTCATCCCACCTGCCAGGATCAGTGCAGCCCGATTAATGGTTTTATTCAGAAGGCCCAGCCTGGGAAGTCACCACTGTATTAGTCCCTCATCTGTTACAGGAGGAGGCTGGACTGACATTTTTTGAGGTTCTTCTCATCTCTAACAGAGGGTGAGAAGCTGTGAAGATAGCTGACTTTGTTCATTTCATGGCTCTCCAAACCCTATGGGGGAGAGAAGTTAAAGAGAAGATGCCCATGTGTATTTCTTTTTCAAATTTTTTTTTATTGTGGTAAAATACGCATAACATAAAATTTACCGTCTTAGCCACTTCTAAGCCTACAGTCAGTGGTACTGAATACGTTCCTATTTTGGTGCAGCCGTCATCACCATCCATGCGCAGAACTCTTCTCCTCCCCAAACTCAAACTGTATATTCCCAGTGAACAATAACTGCCCCTTCCCCTCTCCATGTAGCCCCTCACAACCACCCTTCTACTTTCCGACTTTGTGATTTGGTTACTTAAGAACCTCACGTAAGTGGAATCATAAAGTATTTGTCTATTTTGTGGCTTAGTGTAATGTGCTCAGGGTTCATCTGAGTTGTATGTCAGAATTTCCTTCCTTTGTTAAGGCTGAATAATATTCCATTGTGTGGATATACCACATTTTTCTTAACCATTCATCTGTCAATGGACATTTGAGTTGCTTCTACATTTTAGAAATTGTGAATAATGCTGCTATGAGCATGAGTGTACAAATATCTCTTAGAGACCCTGTTGTCAGTTCTTTTGGGTATATAACCAGAAGTGGAATTGCTGGATCCTATGGAAATTCTGTTTCATTTTTTGAGGAACTCCTGTACTGTTTTCCACAGCAGCTGTACTGTTTTACATTCCCACCAATGGTGTACAAGGGTTCCAATTTCTTCACATCCTCACCAACACCTGTTTTTTATGTTTTTGTTGTTGGGTTTTTTTGTTTGTTTGTTTTTGTTTGTTTGTTTGTTTGTTTTTGTCTTTTTCGTGACCGGCACTCAGCCAGTGAGCGCACCGGCCATTCCTATATAGGATCTGATCCCGTGGTGGGAGCGTCGCCACGCTCCCAGCACCGCACTCTCCGGAGTGCGCCACGGGCTCAGCCCATTGTTTTTTGTTTTTGATAATAGCTATCCTATGAGGTGGTATCTCATTGTAGTTTTGATTTGCATTTCCCTAATGATTGGTGATACTGAGCATCTTTTCATGTGCTTGTGGGCCATTTGCATGTCTTCTTTGGAGAAATGTCTGTTCACGTCCTTCGCCTATCTTTGAATAGGATTGTTTATATTTTTGTTGTTGAATTTTAGGAGTCCTCTCTATATATTCTGGACATTAATCCCTTATCAGACAAATGTCTTACAGATATTTTTGCTCATTCCGTGGGTTGCCTTTTTACTCTATTGACAGTGTCTTTGGATGCACAAAATCTAAAAATTTTCTTAAAGTCTAGTTTGTCTTTTTTCTTTTGTTGCCCGTGCCTTTGGTGTTATATCTGAAAAATCATTGCCAAATCCAATGTCATGAGTTGGTATATTTTTTTGTGTTGTCCTCAAGCTTTAATCTCCTCCCTCCCTCATTTTTTGTCTGTTTCTTTCTCTCTTTCAATAATGTTATTAGAACAATAGATCATAAAATATTTTAGACTAACTAAATCTTTATTAACTTATTCCACAAACATGGAGAGTATTCCCAGTAGAATATTGGCATAAATGAAAGCAGATTGGGAGCGGGAGCACAGTAGCACACCTGGCTGGAGCAGAGGGTCCATGAACGGGCTGGTGGGGGAGAAGTCTGGAACGCAGCTGAGGCTAGACCATGGAGAATCTCATCTGCTGTGGGAATGGATGGATTAAATATAGATGGTACATTCACAGCCATAGGACCAACTTGTAGAGTAAAGCCTACGGTTCTCTTGAACTAGTCGCTTAACCTTTCTGAGCCTCAGTTTTCCCATTTTATTTATTTAGCAAATATGTAGTACCAAGCATATTCTAAGTGCTGTACAAATATGAACTCATTGACTCCTCTCACCGACCCTACAAGGTAGGTACTCCTCTTATCCCTAGTGGGAAAACTTATGCCCAGAGAGGTTAAGCAACATGTTGAGGTCACAGAGCCAGTAAGTAGTGGAAGTGGGATTCGAACTCAGGTTCTCTAGTTCATGCTCTAAACCATTATGTTATGGTGCTTCTCAAAAGAGGGGAGAAGAGTAATCCCCACCTCTAAAAATTATTCAGGAAATCAAATGAGATGATGTGTGTAAAAGTATGCCATGTGTTGCACTGTGTTTTGCAAATACTGATTATTTTTAGTTAATAATAATTAAGCAACACTCTGGAAATGGGTAAGATTCTGAAGGGCATAGGGAGAAAGGAGTGGATCAAGGACTGAGCCTTGGAAATGTCTATACTGAGAAGCTGCGAGCTTGGATTTGGAAAGATATTTGACAGCCTCACCGCTGATGCCCTTGTTGACAAGGTCGTCATAGTCCATGACAGGAGCTGGAGAAGAACCCTGAACTGCAGACTTCCAACTCCACTTTCAGGAGGATGCTGTGAAGGGCAGTGAGGTACTCCATAATGCACATGCGGAGAATACCAAAGCCTGGTGTCTCCCACTGGCAAATTAAGAATTCAGAAAGGGACCATATGGTCACTTGGAGTTCTAGCTCTCACTTTTCCTTTCCCTGATACATTTTCCCAAGCAGAGCAGAGCTCAGACCTGCTCCACATGTCAAGTGAGAGGTTCTGAACAGGACAGTACTAGATCTCTGGTACCCTAGTGAAGAGAAGAGCAAAGCACCAGGCATTGCAGCAGACTCTGGGTGCTCGATGGGCACATCCTCCTGGGGTTGCAGAGCCAAGTCCCTGCACCTGCCCTCTTTGGAACAACATTTGAGTGACTGCCAGGGAAGGACAGAGGGAGTGCAGGGAGGGAGCTGGGCACCTGGCTCTTTACGCACGTATGTGTAGAGACCCAGGGATCATGTGATCTCTTTCTGGATCTCAGTGAGTTGTGTGGCCTGGTTTGTGGGTGGGACGGGAGTGGGGGTTCACTCTCTATCTTAGTCACCTTTAGTGCAAAACAAGGTGATTATTAGAACCTTCTTCCCAACTCTGTACCCTGCCCCCGCACACATACCACCCCAGCTAGTGACTGATGTGTATGAAGTGCTTTGAGGTGCTCAGATGGAGAGTCCCTAAGAGTACCACCAAGACAGCAGCGTGGTGCCTCCACGTGGGTTGTCTGCAGTGGTGTTCAGGAATATCTCCTCACCTACAGGGCTGTCCATTTGAACATCTTATGTACCTGCTTGTTCACATTTGCTTTCTTTAGAACAGGGATCTGGTGGTCCCCACATTTCAGCGGGTGGGCTCTTTATAAGAATTGGGTGTGGGATGCATGGAATAGGAGTGAAGTGGTGTGGCTTGCTCTAAGAGGGATGGGACTGGAGCCCCAGGGAGGCTGTGGAGGAGGAGATGGACCACTGCCTTGCTCAGGCATGTTTAAGGGTATCCGAAAATACCTCTGTATATTTTCTAGAGCAGAATTCTGGAGAAGACGGGTATGTCTTGTCCTGTCCAGTGGCCCCTGGTTAGAGAGCTGAGCCTGTTTGCAGGCTCTCAGGCTGTCCCTTAGATAGCCCCATTTATAAGGGGAAAAGGTCTCCTTTTCCTTGCAGTGGCTTGTGGACTGGGACACGGATCTTCTAATCCCGAAGAGACTGCACCCCGGGAGTGAAAAGCTTCCCTATGCGTTCCATAAGAAGAAAGTACATGATGCTAGGGCCTAGGGGTCCCTGGTAAGGTCCATAGAAGACAAGGATAAGAGGGCTTTGAGAAGGAGGTGGAGGTGAGCAGAGCCTTGCCTGAAGAGTCAGCCTAAGCTTGGAAAAGGGAAGGTTCCTGGTGCCACTGTCCACAGGGGTGGAGCCCTGGCATGTTATATGCAGACCACGATGTACCAGCCTATTAGTCAGCATTCTTTAAGTTGTGGGTGATAACAGAAACGCAGCAAATTTAGCATAAGTGAAGGGTGAAACTGACAGGCTTATGTGACAGGAGAACAAGAAGATGCAGATCTCAGCTGCTTTCATTGGCATTTGCGGACGGCTTCACTTGTGCTCTTTCTCTCCGCTTCACTTGCTGGTAAGCTCGCGCCCTGTAGTGTCACAGACGGCCAGCCAGCTGCTGTGAACCCAGGCTCGTCTTTTATCAGACCGCCAACCCTATAGCAGGCTAGTCTGTCCTCCACCAGTTCCAGCCAAAGTCCTGGGCCTAGAGTCCTGTGACCAATCACAGAGTCCCACTCCAATCACTGTACCTAACTGGCCCACCCCAGGTCAAGAGCTGACCCCTGGAGCTGGAAATGAGGTTGGCTTTGCTGAAATCACATGGCCTAAACATAAAGGAAGGTCGTTTGCCAAAGTAAAATGAGGGTAAACTCTCCTAGCATGCAGTGAAGGCACACTGTGCCAGGTGCTGTTCTAGGCACTTTATACAAACTCAGTCCTCACAGTAACTCCATGAGGAAGATAATACTCATTTATAAGCAATGAAACAGAAGTCAACTAATTCACTTAGGCTTATGCAGCTAAAAGGTAGAGGAGCTGGGCTTCTAACCCAGGCAGTTTGGCTTCAGAGTCTGTAGCCTTGACCACCATGCCATGCAGTCTTTCTGACGAAGGCAGGACAGCAGCAAAATGAGCAGGAAAAAAAGTTCACTGTGCGTCAGCCAGCATCAAAGAGCTCTAGGTGAAAATATGTGGTGAGACCACAAAATATCCAAATTTACACAATTAAATAAGAAAGAGATCCTACTACTATATTGTAGCAATCTGTCCTTGCAACTTAAGGCATTTCTAGAATTCTTTATTAGGAATAACCACGCAATGACCACAATAGATACCCATCTCAAAACTCTAGAGTGTTGCCCTGTTTGTTTTTGGCAGCTGGCTGGTACAGGGATCGAACCCTGGACCTTAGTGTTATCAGCACAACGCTCTGGCAGCTGAGCTACCTGGCCAGCCCTTGCATTGTTTTTTAACCCAAAATGATATTGATCACTGACTTGAGTGACAAGATTTGGCTCTGAATGACTTGAGGCCACTGCCGGTAGTCTAATCCAACAGACAGTTTACTATTTTGGGGAATGTACAAGAAGACTGAAGGTGATTCCAAAAGAGGAGTGACTGTGATACATTGAGCTGTGGTGGTAAAGGTGAGTGAGTGTTCAGCTTCCCGGGTAACCTGTCTGAGAGGAATAGCTCTCTTTCTCAGGGATAATTTCTGATAGATTTATTAAAACCTCAGTCATGTTACTGTCTAGTTGTTTCTCAGAGGAGCCGCACAAGGTGATGATGTATTTGGTCGGGAGAGGGAGGGTGTAGTGAGCATGGGAATTCTGAAACACCTTTGTGTCTGGCAGCACAGCTGCCCAGGAGAGTGGAGATGTGAGTCACACTTGAATTTGCTTCCACCCAATGGGCCCTGGCTTGTCAGGCCCTGGGTGAGCTAAGCTGGCTACCTGCCAGGAACCTCCATGGGCTGGGGCATTCCGAATCCCCTCTCTTGTTCTTTAAAGATATACCCCTGAGGGGTTTGCTTGTGTCTTCCCCACTCCAGACCTCCTGGCAGAGACTGGGATTTTGCATTTCCCAGGGGGAGGGCAGCTCTTTGGCACACATTCCCACTCTGCCTCCTGGGGAGGATTGGACCAGAGGACCTCAAGGGCTGCAGCCAAGCCTGGGCTCGGATTCTCCAGTTCATCGGTGTGCCTGCTGATGGGCCCCTGAGAGCAATGAGGTCAAGTGGGACTTTTTTCCTTTTGTTCCATCGCCTGGTATGGAAGTTTTGCATCCTATTTTTATTCTTTTAGTGGTTACCTTTATAATGTTAACATTCATATTTGACTTAACAGTGGCAATGTTTTGCAAGCATTCATCAACAAATAATTATTGAGTTACCTACTGTGTACCAGGTACTTGTCCTGGAATATTAAGCTTCTGTTTTCAGTTAGACAGGAGGAATAAGTTTTTGAGATCTATTGCATAGCATGGGGATTATAGTTAATATTAATGTTATGTATGTTTCAAAACTGCTGAGAGTAGATTTTAAATGTTCATACCAGTAAAAAATGTTAAGTATTGAGGTGATGGATAAGTTAATTAGCTTGATTTAATCCATAATGGATTTAATTCCATAATGTATACATATAACAAAATATCACATTGTACCCCATAAATATATACAATTGTTTGTAATTTTTAAAAAGAGCTTTCGTTTTGTTTAGTATTTTAGTTTCAGCTTAGTTTTAAAGCTTCCAAATTAGTTATTTTTATATTTGTGGTTGATGTTTAATTTTTTAAATTTATTTATTTATTTATTTATTTTTATTTTATTTTTTTAAAAGATGACCGGTAAGGGGATCT